>NW_027121419.1:0-344189 GCF_030686945.1 Centruroides vittatus | reverse complement strand
ATCTGCCAATGGTAAGGTTCTCATGGAGGACTTTTTATAGGAAATTGGCTTTTATTTAGGTACTAGACATGAAAATTTGGAAAATTCTATGTAGCTGGACACCATATAAATATGTTGCCACTCAATTTTAACGTAATGTAATCTGAAATCCATATGGCGATAAAAAAAAAATGAACGCACTGCCTTCCGCTTTTATATTAATTATATCTTATTTAAAAAATTCTACATGTATGTTGCATTCGGAACCAAATTCGTTCCTAGCATAGTCAAATTTGAGGACCAGAATTTCATCCCAAAAATTGACTGTACCTGTGGTGTGCTTAAACATGCGAAACACCCAAAAGGTATTCCCTTGGCAGGTCGTTACTGCACGCATTCCCTTATTCCATCAGTCATTCTTGATTAATAACGAATTAAATCATCTTCATGTCTCGAAAATTGTAACATTTTTTGTTAGATAAATCAGCAACGAGTTGCTCAACTTTCCCAGTAACATTTAAATACGAGAATTACTTTTTTTTTTCTTGTTAGATCAAACATTTCTTTATACGGACACGACGTTTCCACGTCTTTACACCAATGCACGTAATCATTTTATAAAATTCCTTTATAACGCGTTGTTTCGGCTTTTTCGGGTCCACATAAGGGTATACACGGAAACTTTAAAAACATATAATTGAGAACAGATTCATGCCATACGTCTTGAATTAGGCCAGACAGCTCAGGATTTCTGTTTTACGCAGAAAATTGAGACTAAAGGAATTGAAAATTCAGAAAAATTTCAGATTACTCAAAGAAAGAGAACGGAAAATTTATTATTCGATCAAAAATATGTCTGATTTTTTATACATTTAAAGCAACGATTAAATTGTTGTATTTTCAATATTTTAATGACCAATTTATCATTTCAACATTTCGCCTCCGCAATAAATTATACAGTACGATCCAATAGCGATTAACAATAAATAATGATCTCTTGAAGTTATCCGTGTCATTTAAACTTATATAAATAAAATGTAATATTTTATTTATAAAAAATCTAAATTTTGTACAAATTATAAGAGTAAACGCCGACGACGTCATTCATGACGTCATTGTTACAACGCAATATTTAAACAATTCTTGTAAGATTAACAATGAAATAAAACAATTGTTTAACTCGTCCTCATCGAATCTTTTTTAAACAATTTCTGTCAATTAAAATCATTCAATTCTATATTCTATTGGAAAGATTAAAATAAAAAATAATAAGAAATAAGGAAAAAAACGAAATCCACAATAGAAATGAGGAATTCGAAAAATGCCAATGAAAACAGAAATCAGAGAATTTCAATAAAGGCGGAAACAAATTATTAACAAATTCGAACGGGCTACGAAATTGGCAAATTCGAGAAAGGTCAGAATACAATTAATCACGTGAGTCATTTTATTTTACTTTACGGTTTAAGTAGAATGACATCCGGACGGGAGTCGGGACGCGCTATCGCCTCTCGCTGCGACTGAATGGGGAGATATTCCCGACGGGAGTCGGGGCTCAATATCGACCCTCGCTGCGTTGAACGGGCGATGTTCCGACGGGAGTCGAGACGCTCTATCGCCTTTCGCTGCGACTGAATAGGGAGATATTCCCGACGGGAGTCGGGGCTCAATATCGACCCTCGCTGCGTTGAACGGGCGATGTTCCGACGGGAGTCGAGACGCTCTATCGCCTTTCGCTGCGACTGAATAGGGAGATATTCCCGACGGGAGTCGGGGCTCAATATCGACCCTCGCTGCGTTGAACGGGCGATGTTCCGACGGGAGTCGAGACGCTCTATCGCCTTTCGCTGCGACTGAATAGGGAGATATTCCCGACGGGAGTCGGGGCTCAATATCGACCCTCGCTGCGTTGAACGGGCGATGTTCCGACGGGAGTCGAGACGCTCTATCGCCTTTCGCTGCGACTGAATAGGGAGATATTCCCGACGGGAGTCGGGGCTCAATATCGACCCTCGCTGCGTTGAACGGGCGATGTTCCGACGGGAGTCGAGACGCTCTATCGCCTTTCGCTGCGACTGAATAGGGAGATATTCCCGACGGGAGTCGGGGCTCAATATCGACCCTCGCTGCGTTGAACGGGCGATGTTCCGACGGGAGTCGAGACGCTCTATCGCCTTTCGCTGCGACTGAATAGGGAGATATTCCCGACGGGAGTCGGGGCTCAATATCGACCCTCGCTGCGTTGAACGGGCGATGTTCCGACGGGAGTCGAGACGCTCTATCGCCTTTCGCTGCGACTGAATAGGGAGATATTCCCGACGGGAGTCGGGGCTCAATATCGACCCTCGCTGCGTTGAACGGGCGATGTTCCGACGGGAGTCGAGACGCTCTATCGCCTTTCGCTGCGACTGAATAGGGAGATATTCCCGACGGGAGTCGGGGCTCAATATCGACCCTCGCTGCGTTGAACGGGCGATGTTCCGACGGGAGTCGAGACGCTCTATCGCCTTTCGCTGCGACTGAATAGGGAGATATTCCCGACGGGAGTCGGGGCTCAATATCGACCCTCGCTGCGTTGAACGGGCGATGTTCCGACGGGAGTCGAGACGCTCTATCGCCTTTCGCTGCGACTGAATAGGGAGATATTCCCGACGGGAGTCGGGGCTCAATATCGACCCTCGCTGCGTTGAACGGGCGATGTTCCGACGGGAGTCGAGACGCTCTATCGCCTTTCGCTGCGACTGAATAGGGAGATATTCCCGACGGGAGTCGGGGCTCAATATCGACCCTCGCTGCGTTGAACGGGCGATGTTCCGACGGGAGTCGAGACGCTCTATCGCCTTTCGCTGCGACTGAATAGGGAGATATTCCCGACGGGAGTCGGGGCTCAATATCGACCCTCGCTGCGTTGAACGGGCGATGTTCCGACGGGAGTCGAGACGCTTTATCGCCTTTCGCTGCGACTGAATAGGGAGATATTCCCGACGGGAGTCGGGGCTCAATATCGACCCTCGCTGCGTTGAACGGGCGATGTTCCGACGGGAGTCGAGACGCTCTATCGCCTTTCGCTGCGACTGAATAGGGAGATATTCTCGACGGGAGTCGGGGCTCAATATCGACCCTCGCTGCGTTGAACGGGCGATGTTCCGACGGGAGTCGAGACGCTCTATCGCCTTTCGCTGCGACTGAATAGGGAGATATTCCCGACGGGAGTCGGGGCTCAATATCGACCCTCGCTGCGTTGAACGGGCGATGTTCCGACGGGAGTCGAGACGCTCTATCGCCTTTCGCTGCGACTGAATAGGGAGATATTCTTGACGGGAGTCGGGGCTCAATATCGACCCTCGCTGCGTTGAACGGGCGATGTTCCGACGGGAGTCGAGACGCTCTATCGCCTTTCGCTGCGACTGAATAGGGAGATATTCTCGACGGGAGTCGGGGCTCAATATCGACCCTCGCTGCGTTGAACGGGCGATGTTCCGACGGGAGTCGAGACGCTCTATCGCCTTTCGCTGCGACTGAATAGGGAGATATTCCCGACGGGAGTCGGGGCTCAATATCGACCCTCGCTGCGTTGAACGGGCGATGTTCCGACGGGAGTCGAGACGCTCTATCGCCTTTCGCTGCGACTGAATAGGGAGATATTCCCGACGGGAGTCGGGGCTCAATATCGACCCTCGCTGCGTTGAACGGGCGATGTTCCGACGGGAGTCGAGACGCTCTATCGCCTTTCGCTGCGACTGAATAGGGAGATATTCCCGACGGGAGTCGGGGCTCAATATCGACCCTCGCTGCGTTGAACGGGCGATGTTCCGACGGGAGTCGAGACGCTCTATCGCCTTTCGCTGCGACTGAATAGGGAGATATTCCCGACGGGAGTCGGGGCTCAATATCGACCCTCGCTGCGTTGAACGGGCGATGTTCCGACGGGAGTCGAGACGCTCTATCGCCTTTCGCTGCGACTGAATAGGGAGATATTCTCGACGGGAGTCGGGGCTCAATATCGACCCTCGCTGCGTTGAACGGGCGATGTTCCGACGGGAGTCGAGACGCTCTATCGCCTTTCGCTGCGACTGAATAGGGAGATATTCCCGACGGGAGTCGGGGCTCAATATCGACCCTCGCTGCGTTGAACGGGCGATGTTCCGACGGGAGTCGAGACGCTCTATCGCCTTTCGCTGCGACTGAATAGGGAGATATTCCTGACGGGAGTCGGGGCTCAATATCGACCCTCGCTGCGTTGAACGGGCGATGTTCCGACGGGAGTCGAGACGCTCTATCGCCTTTCGCTGCGACTGAATAGGGAGATATTCCCGACGGGAGTCGGGGCTCAATATCGACCCTCGCTGCGTTGAACGGGCGATGTTCCGACGGGAGTCGAGACGCTCTATCGCCTTTCGCTGCGACTGAATAGGGAGATATTCCCGACGGGAGTCGGGGCTCAATATCGACCCTCGCTGCGTTGAACGGGCGATGTTCCGACGGGAGTCGAGACGCTCTATCGCCTTTCGCTGCGACTGAATAGGGAGATATTCCCGACGGGAGTCGGGGCTCAATATCGACCCTCGCTGCGTTGAACGGGCGATGTTCCGACGGGAGTCGAGACGCTCTATCGCCTTTCGCTGCGACTGAATAGGGAGATATTCCCGACGGGAGTCGGGGCTCAATATCGACCCTCGCTGCGTTGAACGGGCGATGTTCCGACGGGAGTCGAGACGCTCTATCGCCTTTCGCTGCGACTGAATAGGGAGATATTCCCGACGGGAGTCGGGGCTCAATATCGACCCTCGCTGCGTTGAACGGGCGATGTTCCGACGGGAGTCGAGACGCTCTATCGCCTTTCGCTGCGACTGAATAGGGAGATATTCCCGACGGGAGTCGGGGCTCAATATCGACCCTCGCTGCGTTGAACGGGCGATGTTCCGACGGGAGTCGAGACGCTCTATCGCCTTTCGCTGCGACTGAATAGGGAGATATTCCCGACGGGAGTCGGGGCTCAATATCGACCCTCGCTGCGTTGAACGGGCGATGTTCCGACGGGAGTCGAGACGCTCTATCGCCTTTCGCTGCGACTGAATAGGGAGATATTCCCGACGGGAGTCGGGGCTCAATATCGACCCTCGCTGCGTTGAACGGGCGATGTTCCGACGGGAGTCGAGACGCTCTATCGCCTTTCGCTGCGACTGAATAGGGAGATATTCCCGACGGGAGTCGGGGCTCAATATCGACCCTCGCTGCGTTGAACGGGCGATGTTCCGACGGGAGTCGAGACGCTCTATCGCCTTTCGCTGCGACTGAATAGGGAGATATTCCCGACGGGAGTCGGGGCTCAATATCGACCCTCGCTGCGTTGAACGGGCGATGTTCCGACGGGAGTCGAGACGCTCTATCGCCTTTCGCTGCGACTGAATAGGGAGATATTCCCGACGGGAGTCGGGGCTCAATATCGACCCTCGCTGCGTTGAACGGGCGATGTTCCGACGGGAGTCGAGACGCTCTATCGCCTTTCGCTGCGACTGAATAGGGAGATATTCCCGACGGGAGTCGGGGCTCAATATCGACCCTCGCTGCGTTGAACGGGCGATGTTCCGACGGGAGTCGAGACGCTCTATCGCCTTTCGCTGCGACTGAATAGGGAGATATTCCCGACGGGAGTCGGGGCTCAATATCGACCCTCGCTGCGTTGAACGGGCGATGTTCCGACGGGAGTCGAGACGCTCTATCGCCTTTCGCTGCGACTGAATAGGGAGATATTCCCGACGGGAGTCGGGGCTCAATATCGACCCTCGCTGCGTTGAACGGGCGATGTTCCGACGGGAGTCGAGACGCTCTATCGCCTTTCGCTGCGACTGAATAGGGAGATATTCCCGACGGGAGTCGGGGCTCAATATCGACCCTCGCTGCGTTGAACGGGCGATGTTCCGACGGGAGTCGAGACGCTCTATCGCCTTTCGCTGCGACTGAATAGGGAGATATTCCCGACGGGAGTCGGGGCTCAATATCGACCCTCGCTGCGTTGAACGGGCGATGTTCCGACGGGAGTCGAGACGCTCTATCGCCTTTCGCTGCGACTGAATAGGGAGATATTCCCGACGGGAGTCGGGGCTCAATATCGACCCTCGCTGCGTTGAACGGGCGATGTTCCGACGGGAGTCGAGACGCTCTATCGCCTTTCGCTGCGACTGAATAGGGAGATATTCCCGACGGGAGTCGGGGCTCAATATCGACCCTCGCTGCGTTGAACGGGCGATGTTCCGACGGGAGTCGAGACGCTCTATCGCCTTTCGCTGCGACTGAATAGGGAGATATTCCCGACGGGAGTCGGGGCTCAATATCGACCCTCGCTGCGTTGAACGGGCGATGTTCCGACGGGAGTCGAGACGCTCTATCGCCTTTCGCTGCGACTGAATAGGGAGATATTCCCGACGGGAGTCGGGGCTCAATATCGACCCTCGCTGCGTTGAACGGGCGATGTTCCGACGGGAGTCGAGACGCTCTATCGCCTTTCGCTGCGACTGAATAGGGAGATATTCTCGACGGGAGTCGGGGCTCAATATCGACCCTCGCTGCGTTGAACGGGCGATGTTCCGACGGGAGTCGAGACGCTCTATCGCCTTTCGCTGCGACTGAATAGGGAGATATTCTCGACGGGAGTCGGGGCTCAATATCGACCCTCGCTGCGTTGAACGGGCGATGTTCCGACGGGAGTCGAGACGCTCTATCGCCTTTCGCTGCGACTGAATAGGGAGATATTCCCGACGGGAGTCGGGGCTCAATATCGACCCTCGCTGCGTTGAACGGGCGATGTTCCGACGGGAGTCGAGACGCTCTATCGCCTTTCGCTGCGACTGAATAGGGAGATATTCCCGACGGGAGTCGGGGCTCAATATCGACCCTCGCTGCGTTGAACGGGCGATGTTCCGACGGGAGTCGAGACGCTCTATCGCCTTTCGCTGCGACTGAATAGGGAGATATTCCCGACGGGAGTCGGGGCTCAATATCGACCCTCGCTGCGTTGAACGGGCGATGTTCCGACGGGAGTCGAGACGCTCTATCGCCTTTCGCTGCGACTGAATAGGGAGATATTCCCGACGGGAGTCGGGGCTCAATATCGACCCTCGCTGCGTTGAACGGGCGATGTTCCGACGGGAGTCGAGACGCTCTATCGCCTTTCGCTGCGACTGAATAGGGAGATATTCCCGACGGGAGTCGGGGCTCAATATCGACCCTCGCTGCGTTGAACGGGCGATGTTCCGACGGGAGTCGAGACGCTCTATCGCCTTTCGCTGCGACTGAATAGGGAGATATTCCCGACGGGAGTCGGGGCTCAATATCGACCCTCGCTGCGTTGAACGGGCGATGTTCCGACGGGAGTCGAGACGCTCTATCGCCTTTCGCTGCGACTGAATAGGGAGATATTCCCGACGGGAGTCGGGGCTCAATATCGACCCTCGCTGCGTTGAACGGGCGATGTTCCGACGGGAGTCGAGACGCTCTATCGCCTTTCGCTGCGACTGAATAGGGAGATATTCCTGACGGGAGTCGGGGCTCAATATCGACCCTCGCTGCGTTGAACGGGCGATGTTCCGACGGGAGTCGAGACGCTCTATCGCCTTTCGCTGCGACTGAATAGGGAGATATTCCCGACGGGAGTCGGGGCTCAATATCGACCCTCGCTGCGTTGAACGGGCGATGTTCCGACGGGAGTCGAGACGCTCTATCGCCTTTCGCTGCGACTGAATAGGGAGATATTCCCGACGGGAGTCGGGGCTCAATATCGACCCTCGCTGCGTTGAACGGGCGATGTTCCGACGGGAGTCGAGACGCTCTATCGCCTTTCGCTGCGACTGAATAGGGAGATATTCCCGACGGGAGTCGGGGCTCAATATCGACCCTCGCTGCGTTGAACGGGCGATGTTCCGACGGGAGTCGAGACGCTCTATCGCCTTTCGCTGCGACTGAATAGGGAGATATTCCTGACGGGAGTCGGGGCTCAATATCGACCCTCGCTGCGTTGAACGGGCGATGTTCCGACGGGAGTCGAGACGCTCTATCGCCTTTCGCTGCGACTGAATAGGGAGATATTCCCGACGGGAGTCGGGGCTCAATATCGACCCTCGCTGCGTTGAACGGGCGATGTTCCGACGGGAGTCGAGACGCTCTATCGCCTTTCGCTGCGACTGAATAGGGAGATATTCCCGACGGGAGTCGGGGCTCAATATCGACCCTCGCTGCGTTGAACGGGCGATGTTCCGACGGGAGTCGAGACGCTCTATCGCCTTTCGCTGCGACTGAATAGGGAGATATTCCCGACGGGAGTCGGGGCTCAATATCGACCCTCGCTGCGTTGAACGGGCGATGTTCCGACGGGAGTCGAGACGCTCTATCGCCTTTCGCTGCGACTGAATAGGGAGATATTCCCGACGGGAGTCGGGGCTCAATATCGACCCTCGCTGCGTTGAACGGGCGATGTTCCGACGGGAGTCGAGACGCTCTATCGCCTTTCGCTGCGACTGAATAGGGAGATATTCCTGACGGGAGTCGGGGCTCAATATCGACCCTCGCTGCGTTGAACGGGCGATGTTCCGACGGGAGTCGAGACGCTCTATCGCCTTTCGCTGCGACTGAATAGGGAGATATTCCCGACGGGAGTCGGGGCTCAATATCGACCCTCGCTGCGTTGAACGGGCGATGTTCCGACGGGAGTCGAGACGCTCTATCGCCTTTCGCTGCGACTGAATAGGGAGATATTCCCGACGGGAGTCGGGGCTCAATATCGACCCTCGCTGCGTTGAACGGGCGATGTTCCGACGGGAGTCGAGACGCTCTATCGCCTTTCGCTGCGACTGAATAGGGAGATATTCTTGACGGGAGTCGGGGCTCAATATCGACCCTCGCTGCGTTGAACGGGCGATGTTCCGACGGGAGTCGAGACGCTCTATCGCCTTTCGCTGCGACTGAATAGGGAGATATTCCCGACGGGAGTCGGGGCTCAATATCGACCCTCGCTGCGTTGAACGGGCGATGTTCCGACGGGAGTCGAGACGCTCTATCGCCTTTCGCTGCGACTGAATAGGGAGATATTCTTGACGGGAGTCGGGGCTCAATATCGACCCTCGCTGCGTTGAACGGGCGATGTTCCGACGGGAGTCGAGACGCTCTATCGCCTTTCGCTGCGACTGAATAGGGAGATATTCCCGACGGGAGTCGGGGCTCAATATCGACCCTCGCTGCGTTGAACGGGCGATGTTCCGACGGGAGTCGAGACGCTCTATCGCCTTTCGCTGCGACTGAATAGGGAGATATTCCCGACGGGAGTCGGGGCTCAATATCGACCCTCGCTGCGTTGAACGGGCGATGTTCCGACGGGAGTCGAGACGCTCTATCGCCTTTCGCTGCGACTGAATAGGGAGATATTCCCGACGGGAGTCGGGGCTCAATATCGACCCTCGCTGCGTTGAACGGGCGATGTTCCGACGGGAGTCGAGACGCTCTATCGCCTTTCGCTGCGACTGAATAGGGAGATATTCCCGACGGGAGTCGGGGCTCAATATCGACCCTCGCTGCGTTGAACGGGCGATGTTCCGACGGGAGTCGAGACGCTCTATCGCCTTTCGCTGCGACTGAATAGGGAGATATTCCCGACGGGAGTCGGGGCTCAATATCGACCCTCGCTGCGTTGAACGGGCGATGTTCCGACGGGAGTCGAGACGCTCTATCGCCTTTCGCTGCGACTGAATAGGGAGATATTCCCGACGGGAGTCGGGGCTCAATATCGACCCTCGCTGCGTTGAACGGGCGATGTTCCGACGGGAGTCGAGACGCTCTATCGCCTTTCGCTGCGACTGAATAGGGAGATATTCCCGACGGGAGTCGGGGCTCAATATCGACCCTCGCTGCGTTGAACGGGCGATGTTCCGACGGGAGTCGAGACGCTCTATCGCCTTTCGCTGCGACTGAATAGGGAGATATTCTTGACGGGAGTCGGGGCTCAATATCGACCCTCGCTGCGTTGAACGGGCGATGTTCCGACGGGAGTCGAGACGCTCTATCGCCTTTCGCTGCGACTGAATAGGGAGATATTCTTGACGGGAGTCGGGGCTCAATATCGACCCTCGCTGCGTTGAACGGGCGATGTTCCGACGGGAGTCGAGACGCTCTATCGCCTTTCGCTGCGACTGAATAGGGAGATATTCCCGACGGGAGTCGGGGCTCAATATCGACCCTCGCTGCGTTGAACGGGCGATGTTCCGACGGGAGTCGAGACGCTCTATCGCCTTTCGCTGCGACTGAATAGGGAGATATTCCCGACGGGAGTCGGGGCTCAATATCGACCCTCGCTGCGTTGAACGGGCGATGTTCCGACGGGAGTCGAGACGCTCTATCGCCTTTCGCTGCGACTGAATAGGGAGATATTCCCGACGGGAGTCGGGGCTCAATATCGACCCTCGCTGCGTTGAACGGGCGATGTTCCGACGGGAGTCGAGACGCTCTATCGCCTTTCGCTGCGACTGAATAGGGAGATATTCCCGACGGGAGTCGGGGCTCAATATCGACCCTCGCTGCGTTGAACGGGCGATGTTCCGACGGGAGTCGAGACGCTCTATCGCCTTTCGCTGCGACTGAATAGGGAGATATTCTTGACGGGAGTCGGGGCTCAATATCGACCCTCGCTGCGTTGAACGGGCGATGTTCCGACGGGAGTCGAGACGCTCTATCGCCTTTCGCTGCGACTGAATAGGGAGATATTCCCGACGGGAGTCGGGGCTCAATATCGACCCTCGCTGCGTTGAACGGGCGATGTTCCGACGGGAGTCGAGACGCTCTATCGCCTTTCGCTGCGACTGAATAGGGAGATATTCCCGACGGGAGTCGGGGCTCAATATCGACCCTCGCTGCGTTGAACGGGCGATGTTCCGACGGGAGTCGAGACGCTCTATCGCCTTTCGCTGCGACTGAATAGGGAGATATTCCCGACGGGAGTCGGGGCTCAATATCGACCCTCGCTGCGTTGAACGGGCGATGTTCCGACGGGAGTCGAGACGCTCTATCGCCTTTCGCTGCGACTGAATAGGGAGATATTCCCGACGGGAGTCGGGGCTCAATATCGACCCTCGCTGCGTTGAACGGGCGATGTTCCGACGGGAGTCGAGACGCTCTATCGCCTTTCGCTGCGACTGAATAGGGAGATATTCCCGACGGGAGTCGGGGCTCAATATCGACCCTCGCTGCGTTGAACGGGCGATGTTCCGACGGGAGTCGAGACGCTCTATCGCCTTTCGCTGCGACTGAATAGGGAGATATTCCCGACGGGAGTCGGGGCTCAATATCGACCCTCGCTGCGTTGAACGGGCGATGTTCCGACGGGAGTCGAGACGCTCTATCGCCTTTCGCTGCGACTGAATAGGGAGATATTCCCGACGGGAGTCGGGGCTCAATATCGACCCTCGCTGCGTTGAACGGGCGATGTTCCGACGGGAGTCGAGACGCTCTATCGCCTTTCGCTGCGACTGAATAGGGAGATATTCCCGACGGGAGTCGGGGCTCAATATCGACCCTCGCTGCGTTGAACGGGCGATGTTCCGACGGGAGTCGAGACGCTCTATCGCCTTTCGCTGCGACTGAATAGGGAGATATTCCCGACGGGAGTCGGGGCTCAATATCGACCCTCGCTGCGTTGAACGGGCGATGTTCCGACGGGAGTCGAGACGCTCTATCGCCTTTCGCTGCGACTGAATAGGGAGATATTCCCGACGGGAGTCGGGGCTCAATATCGACCCTCGCTGCGTTGAACGGGCGATGTTCCGACGGGAGTCGAGACGCTCTATCGCCTTTCGCTGCGACTGAATAGGGAGATATTCCTGACGGGAGTCGGGGCTCAATATCGACCCTCGCTGCGTTGAACGGGCGATGTTCCGACGGGAGTCGAGACGCTCTATCGCCTTTCGCTGCGACTGAATAGGGAGATATTCCCGACGGGAGTCGGGGCTCAATATCGACCCTCGCTGCGTTGAACGGGCGATGTTCCGACGGGAGTCGAGACGCTCTATCGCCTTTCGCTGCGACTGAATAGGGAGATATTCCCGACGGGAGTCGGGGCTCAATATCGACCCTCGCTGCGTTGAACGGGCGATGTTCCGACGGGAGTCGAGACGCTCTATCGCCTTTCGCTGCGACTGAATAGGGAGATATTCCTGACGGGAGTCGGGGCTCAATATCGACCCTCGCTGCGTTGAACGGGCGATGTTCCGACGGGAGTCGAGACGCTCTATCGCCTTTCGCTGCGACTGAATAGGGAGATATTCTTGACGGGAGTCGGGGCTCAATATCGACCCTCGCTGCGTTGAACGGGCGATGTTCCGACGGGAGTCGAGACGCTCTATCGCCTTTCGCTGCGACTGAATAGGGAGATATTCCCGACGGGAGTCGGGGCTCAATATCGACCCTCGCTGCGTTGAACGGGCGATGTTCCGACGGGAGTCGAGACGCTCTATCGCCTTTCGCTGCGACTGAATAGGGAGATATTCCCGACGGGAGTCGGGGCTCAATATCGACCCTCGCTGCGTTGAACGGGCGATGTTCCGACGGGAGTCGAGACGCTCTATCGCCTTTCGCTGCGACTGAATAGGGAGATATTCCCGACGGGAGTCGGGGCTCAATATCGACCCTCGCTGCGTTGAACGGGCGATGTTCCGACGGGAGTCGAGACGCTCTATCGCCTTTCGCTGCGACTGAATAGGGAGATATTCTTGACGGGAGTCGGGGCTCAATATCGACCCTCGCTGCGTTGAACGGGCGATGTTCCGACGGGAGTCGAGACGCTCTATCGCCTTTCGCTGCGACTGAATAGGGAGATATTCCCGACGGGAGTCGGGGCTCAATATCGACCCTCGCTGCGTTGAACGGGCGATGTTCCGACGGGAGTCGAGACGCTCTATCGCCTTTCGCTGCGACTGAATAGGGAGATATTCCCGACGGGAGTCGGGGCTCAATATCGACCCTCGCTGCGTTGAACGGGCGATGTTCCGACGGGAGTCGAGACGCTCTATCGCCTTTCGCTGCGACTGAATAGGGAGATATTCCCGACGGGAGTCGGGGCTCAATATCGACCCTCGCTGCGTTGAACGGGCGATGTTCCGACGGGAGTCGAGACGCTCTATCGCCTTTCGCTGCGACTGAATAGGGAGATATTCCCGACGGGAGTCGGGGCTCAATATCGACCCTCGCTGCGTTGAACGGGCGATGTTCCGACGGGAGTCGAGACGCTCTATCGCCTTTCGCTGCGACTGAATAGGGAGATATTCTTGACGGGAGTCGGGGCTCAATATCGACCCTCGCTGCGTTGAACGGGCGATGTTCCGACGGGAGTCGAGACGCTCTATCGCCTTTCGCTGCGACTGAATAGGGAGATATTCCCGACGGGAGTCGGGGCTCAATATCGACCCTCGCTGCGTTGAACGGGCGATGTTCCGACGGGAGTCGAGACGCTCTATCGCCTTTCGCTGCGACTGAATAGGGAGATATTCTTGACGGGAGTCGGGGCTCAATATCGACCCTCGCTGCGTTGAACGGGCGATGTTCCGACGGGAGTCGAGACGCTCTATCGCCTTTCGCTGCGACTGAATAGGGAGATATTCCCGACGGGAGTCGGGGCTCAATATCGACCCTCGCTGCGTTGAACGGGCGATGTTCCGACGGGAGTCGAGACGCTCTATCGCCTTTCGCTGCGACTGAATAGGGAGATATTCTTGACGGGAGTCGGGGCTCAATATCGACCCTCGCTGCGTTGAACGGGCGATGTTCCGACGGGAGTCGAGACGCTCTATCGCCTTTCGCTGCGACTGAATAGGGAGATATTCCCGACGGGAGTCGGGGCTCAATATCGACCCTCGCTGCGTTGAACGGGCGATGTTCCGACGGGAGTCGAGACGCTCTATCGCCTTTCGCTGCGACTGAATAGGGAGATATTCCCGACGGGAGTCGGGGCTCAATATCGACCCTCGCTGCGTTGAACGGGCGATGTTCCGACGGGAGTCGAGACGCTCTATCGCCTTTCGCTGCGACTGAATAGGGAGATATTCCCGACGGGAGTCGGGGCTCAATATCGACCCTCGCTGCGTTGAACGGGCGATGTTCCGACGGGAGTCGAGACGCTCTATCGCCTTTCGCTGCGACTGAATAGGGAGATATTCTTGACGGGAGTCGGGGCTCAATATCGACCCTCGCTGCGTTGAACGGGCGATGTTCCGACGGGAGTCGAGACGCTCTATCGCCTTTCGCTGCGACTGAATAGGGAGATATTCCCGACGGGAGTCGGGGCTCAATATCGACCCTCGCTGCGTTGAACGGGCGATGTTCCGACGGGAGTCGAGACGCTCTATCGCCTTTCGCTGCGACTGAATAGGGAGATATTCCCGACGGGAGTCGGGGCTCAATATCGACCCTCGCTGCGTTGAACGGGCGATGTTCCGACGGGAGTCGAGACGCTCTATCGCCTTTCGCTGCGACTGAATAGGGAGATATTCCCGACGGGAGTCGGGGCTCAATATCGACCCTCGCTGCGTTGAACGGGCGATGTTCCGACGGGAGTCGAGACGCTCTATCGCCTTTCGCTGCGACTGAATAGGGAGATATTCTTGACGGGAGTCGGGGCTCAATATCGACCCTCGCTGCGTTGAACGGGCGATGTTCCGACGGGAGTCGAGACGCTCTATCGCCTTTCGCTGCGACTGAATAGGGAGATATTCCCGACGGGAGTCGGGGCTCAATATCGACCCTCGCTGCGTTGAACGGGCGATGTTCCGACGGGAGTCGAGACGCTCTATCGCCTTTCGCTGCGACTGAATAGGGAGATATTCTTGACGGGAGTCGGGGCTCAATATCGACCCTCGCTGCGTTGAACGGGCGATGTTCCGACGGGAGTCGAGACGCTCTATCGCCTTTCGCTGCGACTGAATAGGGAGATATTCCCGACGGGAGTCGGGGCTCAATATCGACCCTCGCTGCGTTGAACGGGCGATGTTCCGACGGGAGTCGAGACGCTCTATCGCCTTTCGCTGCGACTGAATAGGGAGATATTCCCGACGGGAGTCGGGGCTCAATATCGACCCTCGCTGCGTTGAACGGGCGATGTTCCGACGGGAGTCGAGACGCTCTATCGCCTTTCGCTGCGACTGAATAGGGAGATATTCCCGACGGGAGTCGGGGCTCAATATCGACCCTCGCTGCGTTGAACGGGCGATGTTCCGACGGGAGTCGAGACGCTCTATCGCCTTTCGCTGCGACTGAATAGGGAGATATTCTCGACGGGAGTCGGGGCTCAATATCGACCCTCGCTGCGTTGAACGGGCGATGTTCCGACGGGAGTCGAGACGCTCTATCGCCTTTCGCTGCGACTGAATAGGGAGATATTCCCGACGGGAGTCGGGGCTCAATATCGACCCTCGCTGCGTTGAACGGGCGATGTTCCGACGGGAGTCGAGACGCTCTATCGCCTTTCGCTGCGACTGAATAGGGAGATATTCTTGACGGGAGTCGGGGCTCAATATCGACCCTCGCTGCGTTGAACGGGCGATGTTCCGACGGGAGTCGAGACGCTCTATCGCCTTTCGCTGCGACTGAATAGGGAGATATTCCCGACGGGAGTCGGGGCTCAATATCGACCCTCGCTGCGTTGAACGGGCGATGTTCCGACGGGAGTCGAGACGCTCTATCGCCTTTCGCTGCGACTGAATAGGGAGATATTCTTGACGGGAGTCGGGGCTCAATATCGACCCTCGCTGCGTTGAACGGGCGATGTTCCGACGGGAGTCGAGACGCTCTATCGCCTTTCGCTGCGACTGAATAGGGAGATATTCCCGACGGGAGTCGGGGCTCAATATCGACCCTCGCTGCGTTGAACGGGCGATGTTCCGACGGGAGTCGAGACGCTCTATCGCCTTTCGCTGCGACTGAATAGGGAGATATTCTTGACGGGAGTCGGGGCTCAATATCGACCCTCGCTGCGTTGAACGGGCGATGTTCCGACGGGAGTCGAGACGCTCTATCGCCTTTCGCTGCGACTGAATAGGGAGATATTCCCGACGGGAGTCGGGGCTCAATATCGACCCTCGCTGCGTTGAACGGGCGATGTTCCGACGGGAGTCGAGACGCTCTATCGCCTTTCGCTGCGACTGAATAGGGAGATATTCCCGACGGGAGTCGGGGCTCAATATCGACCCTCGCTGCGTTGAACGGGCGATGTTCCGACGGGAGTCGAGACGCTCTATCGCCTTTCGCTGCGACTGAATAGGGAGATATTCCCGACGGGAGTCGGGGCTCAATATCGACCCTCGCTGCGTTGAACGGGCGATGTTCCGACGGGAGTCGAGACGCTCTATCGCCTTTCGCTGCGACTGAATAGGGAGATATTCCCGACGGGAGTCGGGGCTCAATATCGACCCTCGCTGCGTTGAACGGGCGATGTTCCGACGGGAGTCGAGACGCTCTATCGCCTTTCGCTGCGACTGAATAGGGAGATATTCCCGACGGGAGTCGGGGCTCAATATCGACCCTCGCTGCGTTGAACGGGCGATGTTCCGACGGGAGTCGAGACGCTCTATCGCCTTTCGCTGCGACTGAATAGGGAGATATTCCCGACGGGAGTCGGGGCTCAATATCGACCCTCGCTGCGTTGAACGGGCGATGTTCCGACGGGAGTCGAGACGCTCTATCGCCTTTCGCTGCGACTGAATAGGGAGATATTCCTGACGGGAGTCGGGGCTCAATATCGACCCTCGCTGCGTTGAACGGGCGATGTTCCGACGGGAGTCGAGACGCTCTATCGCCTTTCGCTGCGACTGAATAGGGAGATATTCCTGACGGGAGTCGGGGCTCAATATCGACCCTCGCTGCGTTGAACGGGCGATGTTCCGACGGGAGTCGAGACGCTCTATCGCCTTTCGCTGCGACTGAATAGGGAGATATTCCTGACGGGAGTCGGGGCTCAATATCGACCCTCGCTGCGTTGAACGGGCGATGTTCCGACGGGAGTCGAGACGCTCTATCGCCTTTCGCTGCGACTGAATAGGGAGATATTCTCGACGGGAGTCGGGGCTCAATATCGACCCTCGCTGCGTTGAACGGGCGATGTTCCGACGGGAGTCGAGACGCTCTATCGCCTTTCGCTGCGACTGAATAGGGAGATATTCCCGACGGGAGTCGGGGCTCAATATCGACCCTCGCTGCGTTGAACGGGCGATGTTCCGACGGGAGTCGAGACGCTCTATCGCCTTTCGCTGCGACTGAATAGGGAGATATTCCCGACGGGAGTCGGGGCTCAATATCGACCCTCGCTGCGTTGAACGGGCGATGTTCCGACGGGAGTCGAGACGCTCTATCGCCTTTCGCTGCGACTGAATAGGGAGATATTCCCGACGGGAGTCGGGGCTCAATATCGACCCTCGCTGCGTTGAACGGGCGATGTTCCGACGGGAGTCGAGACGCTCTATCGCCTTTCGCTGCGACTGAATAGGGAGATATTCCCGACGGGAGTCGGGGCTCAATATCGACCCTCGCTGCGTTGAACGGGCGATGTTCCGACGGGAGTCGAGACGCTCTATCGCCTTTCGCTGCGACTGAATAGGGAGATATTCCCGACGGGAGTCGGGGCTCAATATCGACCCTCGCTGCGTTGAACGGGCGATGTTCCGACGGGAGTCGAGACGCTCTATCGCCTTTCGCTGCGACTGAATAGGGAGATATTCCCGACGGGAGTCGGGGCTCAATATCGACCCTCGCTGCGTTGAACGGGCGATGTTCCGACGGGAGTCGAGACGCTCTATCGCCTTTCGCTGCGACTGAATAGGGAGATATTCCCGACGGGAGTCGGGGCTCAATATCGACCCTCGCTGCGTTGAACGGGCGATGTTCCGACGGGAGTCGAGACGCTCTATCGCCTTTCGCTGCGACTGAATAGGGAGATATTCCCGACGGGAGTCGGGGCTCAATATCGACCCTCGCTGCGTTGAACGGGCGATGTTCCGACGGGAGTCGAGACGCTCTATCGCCTTTCGCTGCGACTGAATAGGGAGATATTCCCGACGGGAGTCGGGGCTCAATATCGACCCTCGCTGCGTTGAACGGGCGATGTTCCGACGGGAGTCGAGACGCTCTATCGCCTTGGTTAACTGTCTAAGATCCCAATGAATATTTATTGAATAGATTAATGAATTCTGTTCTGAAAAGGAACTGTCATCATTCAGAGCTTCATTTTTTGCTTTCAATTGCTTTGCTTTGCTATAATTTGGTATCACAAGTTTTTATCGTTGTTTCCTCTAATTCTTATTTCATTTTCTATCCTTTTTTATACTATCTTTTTATTTAATTAAGGATAGTGTTCGAGTTTTTTTTTATTCTATGTCAATTGATTACAGCAGCTTGTCTCTGTGAGGACGAGTTGAAGGCTCGAGACAAAATCGCGCAATGATCCGTCGAGATCACGAAATTCACCAGAAAATCGAAATTTTTCACATTAAATTGAATGGCTACGCTGCAATAAAATTATCTTTTTGTTGAGAGAGGATTTGTTGTTGACTTGTGCGATTATTTATTGTGAATGTTTTTTAGAGTTTTGCTTCATTTTCAGCGATTTATAAGTAAGTTTGGACTACGATCTAGAAAGATGGTAGTCCAAATTTACTTATCTAGATTTAAGTACTTACTTTCTAGATTTAAGTACTTTTTAACTTTGATAGGCAAAATATCACAATTAGTGGCGGTGGTTTTCAATAAGATTTGATGGGTTTCC
The DNA here is from genome assembly GCF_030686945.1 of Centruroides vittatus. Classification (NCBI taxonomy): domain Eukaryota; kingdom Metazoa; phylum Arthropoda; class Arachnida; order Scorpiones; family Buthidae; genus Centruroides; species Centruroides vittatus. Next base: position 325,423 of record NW_027121419.1, on the reverse strand, counting down.
TTCGGAGGAGTCGGATTTTTTCATTTATTTTGTTGGGATTTCATTGGTAATTTTTAATCGATTTGTTAAAGCAAAATGAAAGTTAAGAAATACTTGAAATCCCTTATTCCCCGTTATAGTTTATATATTACATACGTATGTACCGTTACATTAATATCCCACATGAAATTCGTCTGAATCTTAATTTAGTAGAATAATTCGTCGTCTCATTTCTTCTATTTCACAGATGTTTTCGGGTCTCTTCAAAGATTCTTCTTATACAAGGGACGTTGTCTCTCTCTCTCTTTACGTTAGCGGAGTCCTTCCTTTTTCTGGCAGGCCACCTTCGTCACCCTTTGTCCTTCTAGACGACGACATGAATATAAATATTGCAATTCACTACTTTGGGTCAGCAGCCTTTCGACGGTGTTGTGCCGAACGTAAGTTATAGTGTTTCTCCGAGTGCCGACATGATTCTACCAAATTTATTGTATATGTTATCAAAATTAATCCGATTATAACTGACTTCAAAAATGTATAATTTTGAAGTTAAGTCGTTAATTGAATTATGTTCTTACATGTGAAGCGTTTGCATAACACATAAATAGAGACACAGAGCGTAAACAGATGCGCTGTAGTAGAAAAATACAAACAAGAGATTCGTTTTTAATGCACTATGATGCCCGTTTAAATGTTTAATTAATAATCAAAATATAATTTTTGCTACATTTCTATTCAATCAGAGTGACACCGAAAATCGTCCCGCGTAGCATCCACCAGCTAAACCACGTGAGGTTGGTGCTCTGTAAAGCGCATGTATGCGCGAATGCGTGTAATCTGGCTGCTTTACACGATTCAAATATTTTTGTCGTGGAAGCTATCCCCTATTCGACAATACGGCGCTTCCGTTAGAAATATGCGTATACGAATTTATATTCGAATATACAATAGCAATCTTAGCATTGTTTTTCGCACGTATAGAAATTTGTAATAAAATACATAATGCGGTTATAATAAAATATTAATTTTAAGTAATTCAAAAGTACGTTAAAATATGAAAATAATTGCATAATATGTATTCATATTTTAGAAAATACAAGTGAAGCGGCGCTTCCGCAGTTTCCATGTACGGCACACCACCGAACTATTTAAAAAAAGAACGTTAAGCTACATCGAAATTAATATTTTTAAAACGAATTTTTATAAAGGAATAATAAAACAAATAAAATTTTCATTAACTTTAAATTTTAATTTTTTATTATTTGTAAAAGCAGACGAACTTCGCCTTCGGTAAAAACGTTTACTGCGCATGCTCAAAATGTCAGGCGGCTGTTTCAGGAAAGAGAAACGAAAGCATGTAATTTTTGTCGATTAACTTGGAATCAACGAATATTTGTTTATTTTCTAACATTTGTTTACTTTTCCTAACGTTTTCTGTTAATAATACGGTAAAGGTCAGTATTATACATTAAATATTTCTAATTAAATTAGTTAATCCAAGATTAAATGTCCACCCAAAAGTATATACGTAATTACGATTAATGCGACGTTTCTTATATATTCTAGGGAACTTTTATATATTCTGTAAGTGATTTTGATACTTTATACTCTGTACACGATTCTATACAAAGAAAATTAGAATATAAAGGTAAGATATGAATTCCGAGTGATTTTCCACTCCCAGAACTGCAGGTCCTCGTTGCACGAGTAAAGAAAGTCATTGGAACAATACCTGCACGGACGACGCTTGATGAAATATATCCCCCCCCGAAATTGGTCTACTTTCGGGTTGATTTTGGGGGAGGGCAAGTTGCATCGTGTGTCCTACATTTGACTCGACCCCCAAATCAGGGTCACGTATAGAGGTATGGTTCCTTTGATTATTTTACTCCTGGGGGTGTGGTCTATGGCTCTAGTAAGGTCTCGACCTTCTTGTTTGGAGGTGTAATTGTACCCTGTGGATTGTGATCGTAGGAGTAAAAGAAGTTGGAGGAACCAATGGTCTGTGTGTAATCCTTTGCCAGGTGTGGCCTTTCAAAATCAGCTTATCTGGTATTTTGAAGACTTCAAACTGGAGTAAAATTTAAAAGTGAAAAACCTGGAACTGTTTCCTGAAACTGCTAAAAATCAATTGTTTTCCGTTTTATTAGAGACGGCTAAAAGGTTGTAAAACGTGAGAAATACCGTCGCATAGACTACTACTGGGGTTTGATTGGAGTTGTGCTACACACTCCATTAATCGTATTGTGTGTTTATAGTTTGATTTCAAGAGGCTGTATCTCGTGAGGATGTAGATCGTTGATTCCTTTGACGTTTTTACTCCTACGGGCAAAATCTAAAGCTCTTACAAACTCCCAACCCTTTCATTCAAAGTTGCATTTGCGTAGAATTGCACATGTGAATTGCAATCATATCTTTTGTACCAAAAGTAAGTTTATTTTAATGTTTCAACAAGTTTTGGGAGTTTAAAAATTTTAATGTTTTAATGTTCAGTAGTTTCAATTTAATTGATGAGTAATGCTTGTGTAAATGCCCCCATTTACCCAAGATCAAGAAGCCCCTATGCAATTTCAATAAATAAATTAATCAATTGATTATATAAACTTGTTGATGATTTTGCTTAAATGAAAGCACAAAAAGCATTTGTTGATTTAAACCTAAAAACCTTTTCACATAAAATTTATATATTTTATTAGATAATTTATAAATAAATTACTATATAATTTGTTTTACATTAAAAACAGTGTTTGTTTTTTTCCTTATTTTCATTTACTTTCTTTACTTTAATATAATAATTTAATTTGCTGTAGAGTCACCAATAAGTATTTTGCCCGAGGACCCTGTTACCTTCTGGGCAGCCCTGGACATTGAAAAGATGCAGGAATCGTTTTGCTGTGCAAAAATCTTACCAAAAAATGGTTTATGCAACACCTCTTTCAAAATAATTCACTAATGCTGTTATTTATTCTCTCAGAAGTTCTCTAAGGCTATTAGGAAATACTACAAACACTATTTTTTTTTCAATTTTCTTCAATTTTTTATCACATATGAAACAATCAGTATTGTGAAAAGACCAAAGGGATTTAAGAAAAATACTGAAGCATAATTTCTCATTTCTGGATCCATGGCTTTTATTTTTTGCTTGTATAGGAATCACTTACAATTATAGAATAGTACAGGTAGTACCTGCCAGAGATAAAATCATACCAAACAGGACATAATTCTGGGAAATGAAATTTGTGAAAATTGTTGTCAGCAGTAGAGTAAAGATTTTTTAAACTTTCCTTGTGTCTGTTCACGTCCTCAGTGATTTTGGCAGCACTTACCCTATTATAAACCAGATTAACTGGGCTGTCATTAATGGCAAGAACCAGTATGCTCTGGTATGGGTCAGGGGACACCATGGAATAAATGGTAATGAAAGGGCTGACTCTCTTGCCAGGGAAGCTGCTGAATATGGACTAAGGGATCATATGTACAAGCCAGTTTTTGTCATTACAGTCAAGACAAAAATAAATGCCCATAATCAACAGTTGTGGCCTACTGTTTTACAGTAGGCCACAAACACAGGTGAAATCACTTGTCATTTCTTTCCAGGCAACAGGGATATCAAACATATTTCCAAAAGTACCTCACCCATGAAGAAGAACAATTTTTAACAGGATATGATTGCTTTGCAAGTTGCATTTCCCACTTCATCATTAGGGAGGGTGGGATTTGCCAACAGTGTGACATTATTGATGGGTCAATAAATTGATTTTTCACCGCTGAGAAACCTGTCGAAATGGACTATAAAATTTTGTAAAATAATTTGTAAATAGTGACATTTCTGCATATTAGCCTGTAAACACGTTACTATAATTCTAGAATAGCATTGTTTTATATATTATAACATAGTGTCTTGATGTATAAAATAGTACTATTTTATGTATAATTGCAACAAATTTACTTAGCTAATTAATTGTATAAAATTGCAACTTGACTTTTACTTTGTATTATATTTGCATTTACCCTTGGAATTCATTTAGTTAATTAGCAACAAATAACTAATTTAACCTTTGTAGTGCCATGTGAAGTGCAGGTTCTGTAAATAAAAGTGTTATAAAAGAAAAAAAACAAAACCAAACTTTTAGTTTTGTTTTAAAGACTTTTATATTTCAGTTTATCTTTCTCAAAAATGTAAAATTCTATATAAACTAGTGACTACATAAAAGCATTTTATATTGTAACTTTAAATGTATATAAATTTATAAATAAAATTTAGGTTTTAGAATATAAATTTGAAAAATTTATTATTATTTTTTAGTTTTTTATAAATGAGTGAGCAGGAAAGATTTATATATTATTGTTTTTAATAGAGAGCACTAATTGTTATATTTAATCTATTTCAGATTTTGAAGAATGTTTCCCACAGTAGTTAATATTAAATATGAACCAAAGATAAAATCATGTTTTATCTCTATACCAAAGAAATGGATTAGACATTTGCAGGCATATGATTATGTAAGAAAATGAAATTTTATTATTTAAATTTTTTATATATAGCTTATATAAGTAATTGTGAATATATAATAGTTTGTGGTTTTATACTAGTGAAATATATGATATTTATCAATTCTATTATAATTTATCTCCATCTATACATACATATTATGTAGGTATTTACTATGTGCATAGCACATTACGTATAAGTGGACAAATTAAGATTGAAATTAAAATGTTTTACAATATTAATTTTTATAGTTTTCAATTTAAGATATCTATGTATGATTCCACAGCTCAAAAAAAGATATTTATATTTCTCAGATTAGCTAGACAATTTCTTACTAATCTATAATTAGCACCAAAAAAATCCTTTGACATGTCTGGCAAGTACTCTTTGGCAATGTTGCAGTATTAGCATATTTTAAAAAAATGTGACATTTTTAGAGTTGAAATTTTCTACATATGTATTTAATTGACTTTGACAACGACAGTTGTAATTGTAAGCAAATGCAAACAGACATACATTATGAATAATTCTAGCTCATTGTTTTGATCACCATAGAGCCTATTGCTATTAACACAGCTTAACATTTGTTGGAGATTTTGATAATTTTAAAACTGCTGAATTAAGTTAAAGACACAATTTGTTTTGTTTTTATGAAATTTTTTAATATGATATTTGAGTAAAAATAACCATACTGGATATTTGAGAATCCACCATGTACTTTGTTTATTCTAAATGAGCTATTAGGGTTTATACAAAAACCAATTTTTTGAATCTCAACTTTTCTACAAAACCAGTTTTTGAATTTTTACCCCCCCAAAAATGGAGATAACGGATATTTACAACTTATTTTAAAACTTTTTAATTTATTTAATATTTATAAAATATTAAAAAATAAAATCAGCCAATGTCTACACAAAACAAAATAATAGAAAATGCACATTAAACTATAAAATTACTCCATAGAAAAACAAATAACAATGAAAACCTACAAAATATTATTTTATTTCTTATTTTTCCTAAGAAAATATGGTTTTAGAAACCAAAGAATGTTTATAGCTCTATTGCTTAATGTGTCCTTATTTTGCACACAAAATTGCCAGAAATAGAAAAAACTCTCGCTACTGAGCTGGGTTTAATCATCTTTAAAGATGATTAAAGCATTAAATAGTAAATCAAAATTTTTTGTTCTTCTGTTTATACCCTCTAATACTAAAAACTCTTTTTTTGGTGTCTTAGGGCTGAATGAAGTCGGACCTTCAGGTTCTTGAATATATTTATGTATTGATTTTTCCATAACATTTTTAAAGCTATGGCTTGATTTTCTTCTTTGCCACTTTTTCATCATCTCAGTCATCTTCTATGGGATAATTTGGATATAATATTGATAATATTTGTCCAGATAACTTAATGATATCAGTTTTGCAGCTAGTGGAAGAAATGCACTAGATGACTTTGTTGAAACATTCTGTGGATTTTGTAAATAAAGGAGAAGTGTTACTAATCCTGTTTGTCTTATCTATTCAATTTGTGCCTCTACAGCATGTAACAACTTGGAAAAAATTTGTTTTCAAATCACATAACAAAAATTCAAATATGTCTTCACTTGTTAATAAATAGGATGATAAGATTTGCATGTTGTTATTCTAAGGCATCAGCTACTAAACATATTGGTCCTAAAACTTTAAGGAGCGCTACAATTTTACAATACTCTGCTTCATTTCACGTATGAGAAACACCAATGTCATTTAAAGCTAAAACAACACATTCTTTTAAGTTACAAATCATTCTATCATTTTTCCGTTGTTGCAAGATTTCTCCCTATTGTAAGGAGAATTGGATACTTTTTAGGTGTAGGGGATTTTTTTTGTTTTTGTAGTTAGTTTTATGAAACTTAGTATTTAACAATATTCCCATTTTATATCAAAATGTTGATGTTTTTAATCAAATAATTAATTAATTTTTATGTTTAAGTCTACGCTCAAAAACCTGGTTCTTTCGTTGGGAAAACCCAGTTTTCAAATTATATAAATTTCTTCAAAAAACCGGGTTTTAAAAACTGACAAACCCTATTAGATATAAAGTGCTATAGTAATAATAATAATAATTTAATTGAAAAAACTAATGCTTTTATTAAAACTTGCTAAATAAAAATACTAGCAAAATTTTTGTCAATTTTATTTATAACATTATAATTTTAATAATGTGTAAAATATTGAGAATCAATTTTATAATTATTTTTCTCATTATCTTCATGGTTATCTCATCTTTTTCAATCCATATTATATTGTATTTACTCAAATCATTTTTGAATTGAACCTTATCAGATTATTCAGCAAAATTAAAACTATCAAATTAAAGCTTACATTTTAATTGTGGTAGTAATTGTTTATTTTTTTAAATAAGTCTTAACAAAATGTAATTGTTTATATTTTAACCAGTTGTTCACGGGGTACTACCATTGGAGAAACCAGTTTTAGTTAAACTGTTGCGCTGTACTCCAGTTGGAGTAAGTGTCAATTTTTTTTCATAATTAACTAGGTGGTGGCGATTTAAGCACTGACTGGCTTTTATCTACATAGACTAAGTCTGTTTCAACAAATAAGATATTTGTTACCACCCTGTATTTTTAAATTTACCCATAAATTTATCCTTTTCTTGTTAAGTTTATGGGAGACCCTTCTTTTGTTCATTTGACAATAAAATCCTCATTAGCATGCCTGTTGAGCTCTAATTGGTATATTATAGCTAAATGATTATCCTTTAACGAATAAGCATCGACTTGGGTTTGTGGGGTGGGAACTTTCTTGGAAAAAATTATACTTTCTTGGAGCTACATTGTCAGCTACAAACATAAACAAACAATTATAAATCATTATTCTCATCTATTTTTAGCTTGAATTTAATAAATTTTTATGTATATTTATCCTATTTAACAAATAAGCATGTTTTTTAAACCATCCAGCCATAAATCTTTCAAAAAACAAAGTACTTCCGGTTATTATGGTACTTCTGTAATACATAAGGAATACACATATAGTCGTTAATATAATAAAGTAACAATCGCTTATTATATTCTAGTATTAGTACAATAGTGTAAATAACATATAAATAGAATCAAATACACATCATCAGTAATAAAAGTGTATTGACCTAGATTTAGAAAAGCCACCACCCCCCATGTCGATTGGTGTTATAATCTGTAGGCCGTATTATTTTTCTACATCGGTTTAGAAAGCTGTAGTTTTTTTTTATTTGACAGAAAGTAGACATATCTAAGTAACATATACGTGGTACGATCCAAAAGTTCGGGGAATGCAGTAATCTACGACAACAAAAGCATGTATTTGAAGTTACAGCATATGAAATGGATTCTACCAAACCACCTCTACGTGTTCAGGTTAATTTCACCCATGTCATGTGATTAAACTGCGAGCGCTGCTGTTTTTTTCTGGAGATAGTTACCTTTGTCCTGCGACGTAATCAAAGTGGAGTTTCAAGAACAACCTCCAACATTTCGACGTCACCGTGACCTTTCACCTTAGAATCACCGTACACCTTTCTTAGCAATTTTAAAATCTTCGTAGGTGTTTTACCTAAACGCTGACAAAATTTAATGTTGGAGGTTGTTCTTGAAACTCCACTTTGATTACGTTGCAGGACAAAGGTAACTATCTCCGGAAAAAAACAGCAGCGCTCGCGGTTTAATCACATGACATGGGTGAAATTAACCTGAACACGTAGAGGTGGTTTGGTAGAATCCATTTCATACGCTGTAACTTCAAATACATGCTTTTTTTGTCGTAGATTACTGCATTCCCCGAACTTTTGGATTGTACCACGTATAACAAATTAATGAAATATTTATAAAAAACAAATTTTTTTTTAAATATTTTAAAATCTTGCATTTTATTAATTTTTTTAAACATACATAATTTTGAAGTTAACAATCATAAAGTGTAATACGTATGTGATAGAAAACCAAAAACAGATCATATCTATGACAATTTTTAAGTGAGATATCACAAGTTGAAAAACCACAAAATGTCTATGCAACAGCAATTTTGTGTCAGGTTATTGTAACTAACAGCTGACAGGTTAACTTCCTATATTGTTTTTGAACAGGAATTTTGAAATGAAGTTGCTATATTTTTAATTTTTAATTGCAAATTTTGAGTATGGACTTCTGAAAATAATTAGTGGGTTATATAAAATTGTTAAGATCCAAGAAAATAGCACTTATCTTCTTTCATTCAGTAGAAGAATTTAGAAATAATTATCCATAAATTTAAGTTATGGAAAAATTCTTGTACTCTTAAATGTAAAGAAAGATTTCTTGCACTGTAGAATTTAGTATACCATATTTTGACTTATGAGAAAAATTTTATAAACTTTAATTGAGGTGGAGCATTAGTGAAACCTCTTCTATGTGGCTTACAGAATTGAACTCATTCTCAAAATTTAATGGGCTGATTTTTATGAAAGTTTGTCATTTTCCATTAATTACGATAAGAAATCCAAATATCTAATGAGAGTCCATTTAAATGTGAAAAATAAGAGTCCATGACTTTGTTTTCGATGTCCAGAGGTATTAAAGTGACAATATTTGCAGTTTCTGATGTGATTGAGTGCACCTAATGGAATTTAGGTCTATCAGTCAAAAATAAAAAAAGCTTTGTGTGCTCCTAACGAAAAATAGGCATGAAAAATGAACAAAACAGAGGAACAAAGCAATCGATGGCAATTGCTTTGTTCTTGGATCACCTCTCTATGTTGGCAAATGCCAAGGATCATCTTTCTGTTCCTGTCCAGTCCAAGGATCATGTTTCCAATGACCAACAGGTACAAAGATTGCCTCTCCTGCAACTGGCAGGTTCAAGGATAGCCTGTTATGACAGCAAGTGCAAAGTTTATCCATCTGCATTTATCAGGTACAAGGATTGCCTCTTCTGTGCCTAACAGGTGCAGGGATTGCTTTTTTCTTTCTGACTCCATCTCAATTCTATCATGATACCACAAAGTTGCACAATGTTCTAGTAATAGTTATGTAATAATTAGGTATTTTTTGTCGTTTACATTTTATATTTACTTAAAATATTTAATTTTATTTTACAGGAAATAACATTTAAATTGGAATATAATGACAGAATAGGATATTTAAATTGGGATGGCAGAACTTATTCAAAGAATGAAAATGAAATTGAAATAAATGATCGCTATGCCAAGAAAATTGGATTTAATGAATATGCTGTAACTATCAATTTACTACTAATTATTAGTTGTTAATTAACCACTAGTTATTTTTTGACTTTTTTAATTAGTAAATGCATTACTTTTACAACGAATATATTGGTATAAAAAGTAAATACTGCTTATATTTAGTATTTGGAAAGGATGTCGTTCTTCAAATTGCTTAAAAATAAGATCAAAGTCCAATATTAAGTTCAATACATGTAGAAATTTTTGAAAATATTTAGTATGACAATTTGAAAAATGATACAAGCTCAAGCTCTTTACATATTAAGAAATTTACTTCTCTAATGACCTTAACATCTACATTTTTCTGATTTGGAGACAAAACACAAATATCTTTCTTAATTCTAACAACAAGGAAGCATTAGCATTATAAAGGTAAAAATGTTTCTTTGAAATAATTTTTTATTAAAAATTTGTAGTGCAGTTTACATTAAATTGGACTTGATTAGTTTTATGAAATAATTTTTAATTGATTTTATTAATTAACATAACATGAAACTTATAAACCTGGAAATAACTTAAAGTTAATATATTTATTCTGAAAAAGAAACTAATAGTCTGTATATACAAATTTATTTTGATATGGATGAAAACTAAGCTTGCATTCTTTGGTTTTATGTCAGAATGTTAAATCAGTATTCTACTAAAATATTTTCATTATTTTACTTGTGAGATTTTATCTTATTTTACTTGATTTTATTAAATTATATTATTTTACTTATTTTATTTATTTTATTACAGTAGAGCATCGACTATCCGACTTAATTGGGGACTGGGGTTGGTCGGATAACTGAAAAGTATGAAAGACTACATTATTAGGCCTGGTTTAAATACTAGCCTCTCTTTCATGGTCAAGCCAGTGCTGCCAGCTAAAACATGCAAAAATTTAACAAAAATAATATTAAAGTAGCCAAGACATAATCAAAAATTGTAGCGCCACATCACTAGCGGACATTTGAATTTGCCGACTAGAACGCGGTCGGTTAACTGATAAGTCGGTTAATCGGGGGTCGGATAATCGATGCTCTACTGTATTTTACTTATTTTATTAAATGATAGACAAATTATTAGACTCACTGTATTTCATTCATACTTATGCTTAAAATTGCATATCATAAATGCAATTTTAAGCATAAGTATGAATGAAATACAGTGAGTCTAATAATTTGTCTATCATTTAATTTGTAAAGTTGCATTACTCATTACATTTTTAAGATTGTTAGATTCTTAGATTGTTATAGAATCTAACTCTTGGTTTAATATAATAAATAACTTATTTCTTTTGTACACAATATTTTATTATATCTTTTTTAGAGAGTCTAAAAAATAATCCTCTTTGTTATAAGAAAATATTAGCTTTAATTGAAACTGAATTCATTGCAACATATAAAGTTGGGTGAAACTGGATTTTTTCTTTTGATAATATAAAGTGAAAGATATCTTGTTTTCTAAATTACTACACTAACCTATAGCAGTAACAAAAAATTTTTTATTCCAAACCAGAAAGAATCCAGTAACAAGTTACATAACTTTCCTGGCAACATTTAAAAATGTGTGTGGTGCCATCTGTTATGATATTTTAATAAAAACTTTTTATATAATTAATTATTATAAAATGGCAAAAAGCTTAATTTTGAGAGTAGAGATGAATTTTATAAAAAGTTGTAAATGTTAATAATGAGTAAAATCTTCATTAAGTCTAATCCTACTCGAAATATGACACATGACCTCCTTATATCTTCCCATCCCTCAATCGTTAACCATCAAAATTTAATAGCAATGATGTTTCTAATACACACACCTCCCTACAAAATTTCCGAAATTTTCAACAAGAAGAACAGGAGTTATTAAACTTTAAAATGAGTGACCAAATTCATGTCACCCCCCCACACACACACACTCATAACCATCCATTCATACATACAGAAAAAACTCCCACAATTTTTTGCATTTCTTGACATTTCAAGGTCCTTCAGTTCAAAATTGTAAAAATCTTGCTGGGTTATTTTTTGACCAATTGCCATATATATTGCCCTCTGTTATATATAAGCAGAGCTGGGAAAGTAAGAAAAATATGAATCATATTGCAGAGAGAATCTATAATGAAAACTATTTGATTATCACTTAAAAAATGTATATTCTTTTATCTTGATAACATGATAGTCAGATGAGCACTTACGAAAAGATAAAATGATTGTAATATTATTTGTATTATCCCCTGACATGAATGATAACATGAATTTTTATAAAGCTGATAAAAGATATAAAAACATTATTGTATGTTTGATAATCTATAATAGTAAGTTAACTGAAAACTATAAACATTATAAAAAATAAAACAAGAGAAGATATTTGAAAATATCAAAATATTGTCAAATTTTTTCCTATTTGCATTTTTTTCCTCTCTTTATAATGTTCAATAATTGAATCATTTTATCATTTAAGTAAAAATTATTTTGTAAAGTTACTTAATTCGTTTAACAGTATTTGTCTCTTCAACAACAAATTATCAAGAATTCACTACAATTCATTAAATGACTTATTAACTAACTAATAGTATCAAAATTCCATATTTAAATCTTTTCAATTTTTTCTTGAAATTGTCAAAGATTGCTCTGTTACTGTTTTAAATATACTGTTACACTTCTTTTTTTTAATTTAAAACTCTAAAAATAAAAATTTTTAGATTAAAATTCAAGTAAAACTACTCTTTTAAATCTGATTTCGAGTGATTTAACTAGCGTGCAAATAATTAACAAAAGATGCTATACTTCAACCAAAAAACTTCACATTTATTAAACTCCCAAATGCATTTCGCTTTTTTACAAAGCCTCATCAGTGGGCAATTGGCCTTCGACAACTCCCGTTCCTTTTATACCGGGTAACTTTTTCCCAGCATGCATCTACTTGCATACCGTCATTCTGATTTATCAGATTTACATATTCGATTATACAAAAATGTTCTATTATTCTTCTCTTTAAACAGTTTTTTTCTTTATAAAGTATTTTTACATTATTCCTGTCTATTTTACAATGATTATTATTACAATGTAGATACCAAGGCGACTCTTCTCTTTTTAATCGTATCGCAACCTCGTGTTCTTTCAAATGTATCTCCAGCTTCCTTCCCGTTTCTCCAACGTAAGACTTTGTTTGTGGACAAGTACAAGACAATCTATAAATTACACCCACAACATCGAGTTTGTTTTTTAACATATTTTTATCTTCATTGTTTATAACATTAACTACATTCGACAATTTGTTCTTTTGTTTCGCCACAATACATATAGAATACTGTTTAAAGATCGATTTATATCGTTCATAAAGTTTGTTTACATAAGGAAATTTAACATATAAACTACTAACTATATGATTTCTTACATTATATCTATAATTTATAAAACCATCATACCACTTACATAATATGTTCTTTGGATAATCATTCAATAAATATTTTTCAAACAGATATTTTGTTTCTTTGTCTATATCTTCTTGTAGAGATGTTCTGTTCAGTATTTTTCTAAGTTCCATAATAAAAACATTTCTCTTTGTTTCTGCGGGACAATATGATTTATAATTAACTGTCTTTCTCGTATTACACAATTTTTCATACTTACGAAATACTAATCACGTTTCTTCTCTTTTTATGGTGACGTCTAAATAATTTAATTCCTGATTTCGTTCTTCTTCACTGGTGAACTTTAAATTATTACTCAAGTTGTTTGCATAAGCTTCAATATCTTGGGATGTAGTTATTTGTGAGTCAAATATAATTAATATATCATCTACATGACGTGCATAATATTTTATACCTGGAGCTTGTGATATGTTTTCATCTATTGGTGTCATTCAGATGTCAGCCAGTTTTGGTCCAATGACCGATCCCACAGAAAATTCATTTTTTTGGCAATAAAAGTCTGTATAAATTTTAAAATAATTATATTTAAATATAAATTCAATAAAACTTCATATATGCTCAGGTATATTACATTTGTTTATATATAGTTTCTTTTATCATTTCTAATGTTATAGACGGATACATAGATTTAACGTCAAGACTCATGAGACAATGACTCTGTTTAATTTTACCTTTCAGTAATCCATTAATTAATTAATCTGTATTTTTAATACTGTAGGGCGATTTATCAATTATCTGCAAATAAATTTTCAAATAACATTCAAGATTATATAAAACTGTCTTTTTAAAATCCACCAATGGTTGACATATATTACCCGGTTTATGCGTCTTAATTCTTAAATTTAATTTTGGTTGTCTTACATTATTAAAGTCTAGTATATTTTTTACCTGTTGACCAAGTTCCTGTTTGTATTTCTTCATTAATTTTGTAAGGCTTTTCTGTATTTCCATTAACGGATCTATTGGTAACTGTTCATATTCTTCAGACATACCTGTTTCATTTTTCTTTAGCTGTAATTCTTTTTTCATTAATATGACTAATTGGTGTGACTTATCTGCCTTAACTATGGAAAGTTTATTTTTCTCAAAAAATTTAATTAATCTTTTGAATTTCTTAATTATTTTATTTGCTTTTTTATCCATTATGTAACCATTTTTACCTGTGTACTTTTCCAAGTCTTTACTTTAGCTGGATCGTAGCTTTGCTTTATCTTCGTTGGATCCAGATATTTTTCGGATAGTGTTTTCAATTTCAGCCACTATTAGGTAGAATTTAGCACACATTGGGAGATTCATGTTATATCCCCAAGACCCCAAGACGACAATCGTACAAAGTCACGTGGTATCTCTACGGTAGTAATGTTAATTATCAGTTTAACCATTCTTGCTTTTCTAATTCAGTAGGATATTCAATTTATTTTTTAATTTAATATTTTTATTTATCAAATAAGAATCTAAATTATTTGTAGTTACCCTATTTCCAATAGATCTCTTCATTTGTTTTAATTTTTTATGTAGTAAAAATATTTTTTTTACCTTTTATCTTGATTGCTGATTTTATAATCACTCTTTCTATTTTCTTAACGTCACTCAGTTGAATGCTGGAACATATGGATGCAGGATATATGAATTTTAACCTAAAAATTTTTATTTTTAGAGTTTTAAATTAAAAAAAGAATTTTAGATATAATACCGATTCCATTGATCTTTTACCTCTTTGAATAATCTTACTGTTACACTGTTTCAAAATCTTAAGAAAGTTGAATTTGTTATCTCTGATAAATGTTTAAGCTATTGTAAATTTTTATTTTGTAAATTTATTAAAAAAGGCATTAAAAAGCATAGATAAAAAACTTAAAAACAATACACGAGGAGTATAGATATGACATATATAGTTTTAAAATTGTTCAAGTTGCTTTTTCCAGTTTGAAACAGAGATTGAAATATTCTTTTTGCTGAATTTGAAACTGTGCTTCATATATATTTTAAAAATTCAAAAACACTTTTTAGAAAAATATAGGTCATATGTTCTAATGCAGTGGTTCCAAAACTTTGACTTATATTTGATCTATATTTGAAACTTAAAAGATCACAGACCCTTTTATAAAAGATATATCTTGGCAGACCCTTATTTTTGGCTGTAAGCGTTTAGTCATTAATTAATAAACAATAATAATAAGCATCTGAGGCATCTTATATTGTTTTTAAATGATTTTCAGTTGTGTTAATTTTAAAAATTTTGTTAAAATAATAGAATAAATTATAAAACTTAATAAAAAGAACCAGCTATTTTTATTTTCCAAAAGTTATTAAAATATAACATTTTAATATATAATATACAAAGTTTATTACATTTAATTTAATGTTTAATATAGCTTTAACTAATATTTTAAAATATTAGTTAAAGTAATAAAATAAAAGCATTTTTAGAAAATAGAACTGTGGACATTTTTAGAAAATGGACCCCTGACATGAATCTTGCAAATCTCCAGAGGAATGTGGACCATGGTTCCAGAATAACTAATCTAATGCAATGATATGAATTTTTTAAAATTTATATTAGCTCTTAACTGAAAATAAAGAGTTAGTGTGTTGGATTATTAGATGCTTTATAATTCCATCATATTTCGAAATGTTTGCTTTTATGATAATCCAAAAACTTTTGAAATAATCATAAATTATTATTAGAAAATAAATATTTTTATTTATAAATAAAGAATTGTATAATTTCTTTTCAGGTTAGTATTGACTGTATTAAAAATGTATCATCATGTGTACAAGCAGTTTTGGTTACTTCTCCTGAGGATTTGGAAATTATAGTAAGTAAGATAATATTTTAATTGCTTTAAATTTTCGACATGATCAGTAATGCGGTCACTGTTGTCAAATTACTTTGTTTAAAAATATACTTATAAACAACTTATTAACACATTGGCTGCCAAATAATAGTTAAATTATAGTTGATTTTTTTTACCAGACACTACTTACAAGTTTCCTTGTAAAATACAGTCTTGCTTTTATGGTGCCAGTGAGATGTAAATAATAAATAATTAGTGCCTTAAATACATCTGAAAATAAATTATGGTGTCAATGAATAGACTATTTAATCACAGAAAAAATAATATAGAATAATTAAAATGTCATTAAAACCCATAAAAATAATGTGTTTATGATATTTTGTTGAAATCTTTCTCCATACAAAGACCTGGTTTCCTTTGGTACATTGGAAAATAATGTATGTGTTTTTTTTTTTTAATCTTTTGTGCATACCTAACAGGGCTTGAGTAGGCAGATTTTTCAATGGATGGTAATTCCTAAATAATGAAATTTATTGTCACTCTTAATCTCTTCATAGTTTTGAAAGTTTATCTCTAATCAAATAACCGATGATTTTTTTTTTCTTTGTGATACATGTGGTGATATGGTTGGGCATGGGGCATTAGGCATCCTATGATATTCTGTGACAGATCTGTAGTGATGTTATAACTGCTGCTCCATATTTCATACTCGTAGATCGCTGAGGCTGCCATCTTATCTGGTCCCACTAATACTCAATGGCCAAAAAAGTTTGGAGACCAAGCAGGATAAGGAATCCAATATTGTAAGTGTATCAAGCCTCTACATATGTGTGTCAATTTTATTATTAACACTTTTCCAGCTATTTGAGCATATGTTATATACCTATGGAAAATATTTTATTGGTTTTGTGTTTATAATGTAAGTTATTATTTGCTGGTTGTTTTATTTATTTTGGCTGTAGCTTACAGTGTTTACAATTTGTGTTTTGGATACAGGTTAGGGATGAGGAAGGTTTGTCCTCCCACCACCTATTTTAAGCATAATTTTGTAATTTACATAAAGGTGAAATGTGAGTGTTTGTATTTTTGCTGCAGTTTCTATGGTATATCATTGTCATGTTCTAATTCAGATTTTTTTGTTTTATTCAAAATAGCACTGAGGAGGGGTTGGAGTACATTATACCAACCTGAAATGTATATGTAGTTCAATTGTAATAAAAAATGATTTGCTAACCAGAAATTGCTGTGAGATACGTCTACCAAAGTGTTTGTTTGGATTACAGAGACGAATTCACATTGTATTCTACCATACAGCAAACCGATTATATATTCAGGATAAGGAAGTTCAGCAATGTGATAGATATTCCTAAGATACCCTAGCTGTGGATAGTCTGCATTATCTTTCTAGAAAACTGCTGCTTGCAGCCTTGTCATAAAAGATTACAGATCAGAATCAGGATTTCCTGAACATATCTCTGTCCATCAGTGTCCCTTGTACCATTACTAGGAGTGATGACTGAGGAGCTGGGTCATCAGACCAGCATCAGCAGTATGCCCTTGCAACAGTAATATATATATATATATATATATATAAACATCCTGAAGTCTAATGCATTGATACTTAACCAAATGATTGTCATAATTAATTGGGCCATTATTTTGATATTAATTAGAGGTAGACATTAGGTACCATTATCTAAATTAATGATTATTATAATTTAATAATTTTAAAAAATAATTTAGAACAGTCTGGAAGAAAAGAAGTAGCCTGGAGCAGGATTTGTACCCGCAACCTCTGCTTACCATGCAGTGCACTGCCAGTTACACACCACCCAGTAAGTGGAGCATAACTGGACTGTTTTAAATTATTTAATAAATTATTAAATTATTATTATAATTATTAATTTAGATAAGAAATGACACTCAACGTCTACCTCTAATACCAAATTACTTAATATCTAACTATTAAATAGCAAAATGATAGTCCAGCTAATTACAGTAATCATTTGGTTTAGTAGTAAAGACAGAATTGAAATGCTCACCAGTGATCATTTGTTTCTAAATTAAATTGAGAAATGCTGCTAAACATGATATATTCCACCAGTCTAGCAGTCCTGATTCTCTGTTACTGTACCACTGCAAAGTCAATGATATTGAATTGTTAAAGACAGGATGCATAGCAATTGCCATGCATGCAAATTTGCATCTGCCAGTCACCTGACAATGGTATAGGAAGAGCAATACTTTCATTTGGATGGTGAACAAAGACAAAAAAAAAACAACCTTATTTAAAACCAGCATACAATTTTAAAGTATGAACAAATGTTTTCAACCTGCTAACAGGTTGTATTGGGTTGATATATTTATAAATTCTATTTTTAGAATGCATAAGAGTTTCAATGTGAACATTACAAAATCCAAACTTTGGAACATTGAAATTGAAATGCATTTTCTATATAAAATTTACAAATTATATTACAATGTGCAATTTTATAAAAATTAAAGTGAAACTTTAGTTTGATGTTACAAATAATACAAATTTTCTTTAATTAAAAACTCCATTTTCCTAAGTTGTTTTTGGTTTGCCATGAAAACATTGCCAAACAGTTGGTATCCTCTCAGTCTTTGAAATCGAGGCATTCTCCTCTATTTGCCACCCTGTATATTTCTAGGGATTCAAATGATCTGGTTTGGTTGGTATGCCTGATTAGTTTGCTTGTTCTTAGTTAGCTTTAACATCTGTTTCAGTGACAAAGATGAACTGAGTGTTACTTGGTTTTCTTCAATATCATATTTGTTTTTTGCTGGTCTTTGTTAAATGATCTTTTGGTGGACACAATATATACTAGGTTATGATCAAATCTTTCATCCGAGACTGGGACACTATATACCTCTGGTGCTCTCATAATATTCATCTCATCTTTGCCAGTATGAAACCCTGGCACAACCCCTCAGTTTTATACACTGAGTGGTTGTGCCAGTATATGAGCACAGATTCCTTACATCCAGCAATTTCTCTTTATATTTGATAAAGTCATTGGTCACACTCAACGTTTATATATTTGGATTTATCTGTGTTTTATTGGCTCATAGAATTAGTTGCAGAATGTTCATTTGCATTACTTGCATATGTACAATCCAATCTTTGCATTAAATATTTTGGGTAAGGTCATATCTTAAACTTACTTCATCTATATATATAAAAACGAATGTATGTCTGTCTGTGTGTGTGTGTGTGTCTGTGTGTCTGTCTGTCCTTCATGCATTACCACACCATTTATCCGATTGCCATGAAACTTCGGGAAGTTGTTTAATACACTCCCGCGAAGGTTTGTGGCATTTGTGAAGACCACCATTTCCCCCCTTTCAAAAATATATTTATATATGGATTAAGCCTTTCATGTCCAACAGATGGCGCTAACTTCCGACGACTTAAGTTTGCTTTTCTGTGAGGCATTATGCTTTTCTGTGAGAATGGACTAAAGCAGATCATTTTCTATCTATCTATATAAATAAAATATAACGTTTGTTTGTTCCTACCGATCCCTTTGAAATTTTGACACCACGTTGCATTCGAATACGCACCTGTTTTTATATAATATACATATCGAAATTCCCCCCACTGGGGGGAGAGGGACAGGATTAAGGCTTACTGTGAAGAACTCTGCTTCTATTTATACTATTTTGCTGCGGTTTTTTGCGTTTTTAATTGCGTTTTAATAGGTTACGTCAACAGAATATACACTAAAAAGGGATTTTTCGATAATCCCTTGCGGGGGAGAGGGACAGGATTAAGGCTTACCGTGAAAAACTCGGCTTCTATTTATACTATTTTAGATGCGGTTTTTTGCGTTTTTAATTGCGCTTTAATAGGTTACTTCAACAGAATATACACTAAAAAGGGATTTTTCGATATTTCCTTGCGGGGGAGAGGGACAGGATTAAGGCTTACTGTGAAGAACTCGACTTTTATTATACTATTTTAGATGCGTGTTTGATTGCGTTTTAATAGGGTACGTCAAGAGAATGTACACTAAGAAGGGATTTTTTGAAATTCCCCCTACGGGGGAGGCGTTATACATTTATAATAGATACATTTTGAGCCACAGCAACGTGTGGCCGGGTCTGCTAGTTAAATTTAAAATTTGAACTTTACAAAAAGATAGCTGCATCATGTCACTTCTATAACAAACTTCTTAATAAACATTTCTATAGTGACTGTATAAATTTCATTATCCAATCAGAAGTAATATCTAACAAGCCCATTAGTTTCAATTTCTACTTTTTCATAAAAAGTATTCTCTTATACTTGACAGGAGAATTTCTAGTTTTTATAATAAATTTATAGCTTTAATTTTTTCTGAATATAAGTTCAGAAAAATGCTTAAATATGTAAAAAGAAAATTAAATGTAATTGCATGAAAATGTTGTATGCTTTTAAAATTACTATTGTATAATAAGTTATATTTTGTTTGTAGAAATATATAAATTTGGTGAAGAAAGAATATAAAATTTTTGAAAATGTTTAAGAACAAATTTTGACTTTTGCAATTAAAGTATTTTTTTAAAAGTTACAGCACCAAAAATTTTATTTATTGTTATTTAATATTATATATTATTTTCTTAAACTAAACATGTTTTTAAGTTAAAGAATGTCTAAGAATGGAAATAAATTTTAATATTTGTATTTTATAGGAATTAAATAATACTTATCTTGAAGACAACATTATGAATCAAATTAAAATTATATGGAAGGATCAGATTTTTCCAATTTGGATAAATAAATATTTAATATTTGTAAAAGTTAGTAAGTATTACTTTTTGATTTACTAACATTTCGACGGTAAAAATATCTAATTATTATTATGTTTACGTCAGAGAAATATGTTAAACTTATTAAAAAAATTTAAAAAGAAAATAAATACCCTGTAGTTACACAGGGTATTTACTTTCTTTTTTTGATTCCAGAATTTATTTTTGATTCCAGAAAAGCTGGTTCCTGTCTAGATTACTGTAGAGACTCAAAGTCTACTGTCACTAACATTGGATTTTGAGTCTCTTAATCCATCTCTATACCTTTGATTTTATTAATAAAAGCCACCAAACCTTTCACTTCAAATTTATATTTTCCAAGGTTTTTTTTTTTTTTGCTTTTTTAGGAAATCTGCCAAAGATAGGAATTGGCTTTTCTTTACCTAAGGGATTTTTTTGGCAAGACATAAAGAGTATGCAGTTATGTACTTTAAAAATTTATCAGAATTGCTGTACTTAGCTATTCACATAGCATTTTTAAAGTTTAATAACAGATTTTACAAACAGAATGGAGCAGTACCCATTGGATCTCTAATAATGAGACCAGTGGCCAAAATTATAGTAAGGATAATTATTATTGCCTTACTGTCCTTTAGTTTCTTATTATATATTTTGTCAACGTGGACATTATTTATTAATAAGACAATTATACTGGTTTTAAGCTTTTATGCAAGAATTGAGGAAAAGTTCTTAAAGAAAACAGACTTTCTTTATTAAGCTACTGTTGACAAAATATATAATATAGTAAGGATAGTTGAGGAAAAAATTTTTGAGAAGGTTAGAAGTAGGATTAAGTTCATGGGAAGGTACAGTACATAGACATGTACCCTACCATAAACTTAATTCCACTTCTGATTTAGAAAGGAGGAAAAAATTTGGAGGAATTTATTAGGATGCTTTCAGTAGAGTTTAGAATATGTAGTTACAACAGAAATTGAAGAAGAGGATACATTTTCTTAATGTATGGTATAAAAACTTAGTAGTAGTTAAATAAAATAGCAAAAATAAAATTGTGGCCAATGTTATTTAACATTTAATAAATGTAAAATACATTTTACATTTATTAAAAGTAAGTAGTAATGTTCAGACTTGGGTATACTGGAAAGAGATCTTTAGACTTATATATGTGCTTATGAATTTGAAAAGCTTGTTATTAAAGTATAAAAAAGTCATTTATTACACTGGTAATTAGAGCATTTAATATAATGACAGAGAAAAGAAGTGACAAGATAGATGAAATATGAATAGCCAGGAGACTGAAGTTAATGTGATTTTATTTAGGAAGATTTCAGGAGAATGTGATAGAAGAATTGATGAGAATAAATTTGGAGGAAGAGAAGATAACAGTGGAAGAATGATGATGCATTTTATAAATGGGATGAGTGATTTGGAAGAGCAGATAGAAAAAGAGACAGTTAAATTGTTGACAATGTTGTATTTGAAAGAAATAGATTGATTTTAAAGTCTGGAGGAATGAAGAAAAGAAAGAAGATAGTGAAAATATATAGTGTGCCTTTAAATGAAGAGAAGAGAAGTTATAAAAACTCCCAGGGAAAGATTGAAAGAGCATAAAGAAGGCTTAGGAACAAGTAACATTACAATGATGCTTGTACAGCAAGAATATAAGAAACATGTGTTATGTGGGAGGAAGCAAAGGTGATAGAAGAATTAAGAGAGGGAGAAAATGCCAAATGGGTAGAAAAGATCTGGATTTATGAAAGCATTTATTTATTTAATTTTTTCCTTGTGGCTACTGAGAGGGCCATTTTTCAAGTCCATTGTAAGTTTGACTAGACCCACAATGGGTTAGCTGGATGGGGAGTGACAGAGGTCAGCATAATTCAAGACAGTTTTGAAAAATTTCTGGGGTTTTTCAACCCACTCAGATTTGATCCCATGTCTCAAGATTAGTAGGCTGATGTCTTGACTGCCTTGGCAATCTGGCTAGCAATGAAGATTTAAAATGAACTATTATTAATAACTCTGATAGTTTACCAATTGCATGGAAATGGTTGTTTGGGAGATAAAAAAGAGAAATTACAGGTGTAGAGGTGGAGTTGGAAGAGGAGGGAAATAAGAAATAAAAATGACTATTGTGGACTATAGCTGGGATTTATTTAATCACCTTAGGAAAGGCTTAAAAGGGAAAAGAATAGTTTTTTTGTGTTAGAAGATTAGTTTGTTTTTGGTCTGCAATTTGAAAAAAATCACAGACATAAATTCCACTGTGTCTATCTGTTGTCTTTCCTTAATCTCGAGAATGGAGTTAGATGGATGAAATTCGAGACCAGATATGGAAACCTTAGGACAGGATGCTCCAATTAGCTCTATTTGATCCAAACTGGAAGGCATGTTATTTCAATTCAAAACTTTTCCCCTGAAAGAAGTTAATAGATGACCAGCACAACTCCATTGTTAAAGGAAAAGTATGATGTACAAGGGCAAGAGACTGCTAATAATTTGAGGTGGAAAGCATATATTTTAATTTGTTGCTCAAACACAATTAAGTGTGACAAATTAAACACTTGATTGTGTGTGAGCAACAAAGTAAATACAAAACACAGTTTCACATTATAAAGTATAAAAAACATATATTTTAAATTTATTTAATTTAAAATATATTTAAAAATTGCAGCCTGGCATTGTGACAATGTCACAATAAATAATTGCTTGTTATGTTTTAGTATCCCTGAAAATGGATTGCAAGAACTCAAAAGTACTAAGATAATAAAGATGTAAACTTTGGAAAAGTAGTTTTTTGGGCTGCTATTTATAATTGTAAAAAACGATTATTATATTAATTTGTGTTAAGACTGACAATTGGTTTCTGGGCAAATATGTTTTAATTTTATTTCCTGTTATGATATATACAAAACTAACTATTATCCATGACTTCACCTGCATGGATTTTGCAAGCAAACACATTTCATATTCAGTATTTCAACAACCATAGTAATTGTTATATAACACCTACCACTGAGAATGATGAGAATTACTGAGAATCAAACAAACTGTTTTCAATTTGATCAATTTTTTGGAACCAATATGCAATAGCATATTGGTTCCAATTGAACCAATATGCAATAACAAATTCAAATTTAAAACGGTTCAGACATTTGGTTAAAAATTCGAAATATATAAGAATTTTTATAACAATGTCTGAAATGTTATCAATTTCATAAACCTAAGTAATGAAGACTAAATGTAGTTGAAAATAAAAGATTGCATCTGAAATAGTACAGTAGAAGCCGTTCTTCAGGTTAATGCTCTCCCTCTCCCCTGCGGGGAATTTTGAAAAATCCTTTCTTAGTGTGTGCTTTTACGACATACCCTAACTGTGTACCAAATTTCACCTATAGGTTCATCGTTTGCTCTGGGCAGTCAGTCAATCAGTCCGGACAAGTAATTTTATATATTTAGATTTATTTCATAGTTTCAAGTTAGATTTTTATTGAAAAAATCAGACTTGAAATTATAAAATTTAAGAATAAAAATAAGATTACAAAATAAATTTTGTATCTATCATATTATTATTTATCAATCTTATTTTTTTTTCTTTTAATATTTTATAAGTGATTTTAAACTGGTACGGATATAATTTGTGTTTGGAAAATAATTTTATATATAATATGTGGCATAGAAACTTATTTTACTAACATTTTATAGTTGTAAATTATAATTATGAGTTTATTATAAATTTATCATTTACAGTTTAAGTAATAATACTTGCTAATTAGGAGATAATGTATAGAAGTGTCTTAAAAGTGAATCAAATTCAGTTAACACACAATGATGTAAATGTTGTGTTTATACTTTTTGTATGGTCAAAATATTACATCAGTATAACAAAAAAATAAAAATGATGAAATTATTTTCATTAAAATAAAATTTTATTACTTTAAAATATTATTTGTGTTAAAAATAATTTAACACAAATTAAATTAAATTTTATTTTCTTTTTATTCATACACTAAATACATATGATTTTCTATAATGTTTTGCAAATGATAAATTTGAAGTCACCATTGATGATATTTTAAGAAAAAACAAGCAACAATACTGTTTGAAATTTAGATCATGTTAAATGAATGGCATCTGTAGTCACCACTAAAAGTAGTCAATATTATAAATCAAAAACTATAACTCACTTTTTAGGACTTGTAATTTTTAAGAGGCTTACAAATTATCAGGAAAATGTTTTGAAGCTTTTTTTTGTTTCATCTGCAAATTTAAACTATTGATGAAATAGTGGAATTAATACACACATCAGTTTTTAGCTTAAGTAAAAGATAATGTGACAGCGTATTGCTCTGGGGACTCAGGATCAAATCCAGACTAGTCAATGAACTCCACAAATTTTTCGGAGAGTGGTCCATCTAGATATGTCAGGTTCAGTCTCTCAACACCTAACCATCCTTTGTGACCTGACTAAACTCATAATAGTCTTCCTGTTATGAGTTTGGTCAGCCCTCTCGATGTCCACAGGGTAAAAAGAGTTATATAAATAAATAAATATATATATATATATATATATATATATATATATATATATTTTTAATGTTATGCCATCAGACAGTGTTCTTGTTTTTACAAATTTCATTTACATTGATTCTGAAGATAGATGTCATCTTAACATACATTACAGTATGTTAAGATGACATTTTTGTTTAAAGATACATCTAAAGTGAAACATGAAAAAATTTTATTATAATGAATATTTTACTATTGTAGTATTAAGATATCTCATTATAATATAATGATAATAAATAATAAAAAATGAAATACTAAAATGATTTTCATTTGTTTTAGTTCAAACTTATCCTGACACCGTTCCAGTGAAATTAGTCGTAGAAACACGATTTAATATCAGAGTCAAGAAATTTGAATCAGAAATTTATGCTTCTGATAAATCTTCATATACAGAACAGAAAACAAGAAGCATTTTTAGTATTCTGACAAGAATTATAAACTATAATAATGAAAGCAGTTCTGATAAGACTGAATATAATGAATTAATGAAAACCTCATTAGATTTTGATCTTTCTTCTGCAGTTGTGTATAATAAAAACAAGAATAATTTTATTTCTAAAGATCCTATTGATTTAATAGCTCGTGTAATACCTTTAGAAGATTTCTATTCAGATTGCAAGACACATTCCAAAATATTAGATAAAATGAAGAATTTAGTTCATTCATCAATATTATATATTGGTTCATCTGTTATCAATATTGAATTGGACTGTTTTGTAGCCAATATAAGAAAATGTTTGTCACCTAAAGAAAATGACGATGAAAAAATGAATAATAGTTCATTTCAAAAAGATAAAAAGAAAAAGAATGATGATGATTTTAAGTTTAATTCAACTATAGTTCAAGTTATTGCATTTAATGATTATGAAATTTCATGCAACAGATGTTTTAAAAAGGAGCTGAATACAATTTTGCAAACAAATTATATTGTTGTCCCAAATTCATTAAGAAAAGCATTAGGATTAGAAATTTCAAGTAAAATTCATCTTCAGAGTATAAATTGGGAGCCTTCATTACCAGAAGAAATTAATTTTGTTTCTGTTTCAAATTCGGCGAGTTTGGTGAGTATTAAATTGATTTCATAATTTATTAGTATTATAGCCATTATCTAGCCTGATCACATATGGCATTGGTTGGTGTTTAGTAATGTATCGGGTTTTAGTGGAGTTGTTTGTTTGGTGAGTTTGTTTATTATTTTGAAAAATAAACTTTAGAACTATTTAACATCGTTCTTATATAAAATAGTTTTATCTAATACATTAAAACCTGAGTAATAAGTCTACTTACAGATTTTTAAATGCAGAGACATGCCTAAACACAAAATTTCCAGCAAAGAAACACCTAAATTCAGTATTCAAACGTTTTCAACCACTACTTTATTGGCCCTCTTCAGGATATGTAAAACAAAATTGTTCTATATATAGAATGTAGCTGTGTTTTAATTTTTAAAAGTTTCAAATTCGTTTGAACAATAGTTGTGACGTATCTTATACAAAACTTGCTGGAAATTTCAAGTTTAGGTATGATTCTCTGCATGTATAGTTCCAGTTTACTTGTACAGTTGTTATTTTTAGAATTTTGAGTTTGAACAATATCAGTAAAAGTTTTAAAAGTTATCATCAGGAGTTTCTTATAATTAAGAATGCATGTTTTAAATTATATGAAAGTTTTGAAATGTTTAAAAATTGTGTAATGTGTTATACAGAAAAGTTATAAGAACTTATGATAATCCTAATAAAAATTGAAAAAAACTGGAAAACATGGAAAGTAGAGAAGCAAATATTTTTATTAGTCAAGCTAATTTAAAGGAGAATTTTAAATGTTGATAGGTACTCTGAATTTTTTTTATAAGTACAAAATGGCAATTTATTTACATGTATGAATGTTCGATTTTGCTTTTAGTCAGGTGCTGTAAAAATCAGCTTAAAAGTATCCATGATAGGAATAACATAAATGAAATAACAACATGTGTTTTATTTTTAATTACTGGGAAATTAAGTCAAATTTTATTCAATCAGTAGTTAGTTATTTGATGGAATGCAATTTAAGTTAGAATGAATACTACATAGAAAGTAATAATGATTCTCTAGAAAAAATAAATGTGCACAATGTTAGGTTTAAACTCAATATATAAAAATAAATTGTGTGAAGAAGTGTGTTAGCTAAAAGATTTAAATAGCAGAAAAATGTAGAATTCTGTTCAATG
The DNA here is from genome assembly GCF_030686945.1 of Centruroides vittatus. Taxonomy (NCBI): domain Eukaryota; kingdom Metazoa; phylum Arthropoda; class Arachnida; order Scorpiones; family Buthidae; genus Centruroides; species Centruroides vittatus. Next base: position 297,935 of record NW_027121419.1, on the reverse strand, counting down.
TAATAATAATCATCAAATTTTTTATAAATGCTAATGATTGATAATATATTTTGAAAATTACAAAAATGTATGTATGAAAGTGAAATGAAAATTTTTCATTCCATTAATTTTAAAATATTGATTGTGTATTGCAATATAAATAATTTATTGCATAAGTATGTAATTTACAATCACAAATATATAATTTTTTAAAACTTCTAAATATGAATTGTAATTAATATAAAAATTTATATTTAAAGTCAGGTGATTTTGAGAAATATAAAAATCAGTGGTGTGAAAACATGTGCAAATCGAGTCAACCATTTGTATTTTGCAATAATACTTTCATCAGTCTTCCAACAGAAACTGGTAAGTGCATAAGTTAAAATTGAATATTCAAAGAATTAATTGTATTGTATATATTGATTTATAATCATAACAATGATTTGTTTCCTAGCTACAATAATTTTATGAAATAGAAAACTTAGAAAAATGTAATCAAGTAGATCTGATTTATCTAGAAGAAAACATTACAATTTACATTTAGGAGGAAGATTTCTTCTTACTAAATGTAAATTGCTTCCTGATATTTTCTTTTAGATAAATCAGATTAAGAAGAAGTCTTCCTAAATGTAAATTGACAGTTGAGCAAACTAATATATATAACTATTTATTGAACAATTATGATAATCATAATTGTTCAATAAATAGTTATATTTACTCATCAATCGCACACCGCGCTGAATAAACAATAACCTCACACAAAAAACCAAGAACAGTGCGTTATCACATATAATTACGATTTTCACAAACGTTTTCGAACATAAAAGTTCTTCATCAGGTGAAAAAATGGACAACTTACAAACCAAATAGGACTAAAGAATACTACAGATGGATGGCAGTAAACAAGATTTTAAGTGCTAAAACCACGCTGGACTCAAAGCGCTTACAAACGAAAGTAACATGAGCCAGAAGGTGGATGAAGAACAATGGGATCACGCTCGTCAGGGCCGACAAGGCGAAAACTATGGTACTGATGAAACAGCATACTTATAACCAGTTATTAATGGAGTACATCAATCTTACCCAGTGTGAAAAGGTAGATAATAACACAGTAGAAAAGCTACATGCAAGGCTGAAGAGGTTCTCCAACACTAAATTGGCTAAGAGGTTGGCAATTAAGAAGATTGTAATGGACTCGCCTGACACACCCAGGCTATTCGGTTTCGCCAAAACACATAAACAAGACCAACAGATTCGCCTGGTAGTTGATAAAGTAAGAGCACCAACACATAAATTAGAGGAATTCACGCACCGTCTGATCGCTCCACACTTAGAAGACTACCAGTTCACCGTAACCAATAGTCAATGCCTCATAGAGCTCCTCAAGCAGATTGACACTCCCCCGCAATTTATTACGGTGCTCGACTTTAAGTCATTATATCCGTCGATCCTTCTACCACCAGCATTTTGTGCCATCCGAGATCTACTATTTAAAATAGTCGCTGATGCTAACCTCCACCAGCAAATATTAGAGATGGCCCACCTGCTATGCTACAACTCATTCTTTCAATTTAGAGGTACGGTCTACAAACAAGGAAGGGGTGTACCAATGGGGAGCCCGGTAGCAGGAGATTTGTGCGAGCTGGTAATACGGCAACTCGAAGAGAAAATCCTTCCTAACCACCTCCACAACATACAGCTCTATAAGAGATACGTGGATGACATACTCATCTTGTGGAAGAGCAAGCCAGACATAGCGGCATTCGTCGACTCATTTAATAACAACAGCTACGGCGTAACTCTGGGCCTGGAACAGGCGAACGACACGCATGTTCATTTTCTTGATGTTAGTATCATGGTTTAAGGAACCTCCATCCTCACAGAAGTGTACAGGAAACCGCTTGCAGACCAATTGTACATCCCCATAGGCTCTTGTGACCCCATACCGTACAAACTAGCAGCATTCAACACCTTAGTCAAACGGGCGTACACCCATTCCTCAACAAGACACGCTCTGCAAAAAGAGATTAACACGTTACGCAGTATTGCTCAAAGCCATGGGTACTACAACCTTATAAGTAAATTAACCAAAAAATGGGGAATTACCAACTGTCAACGCAAACCAACCAGCATGAGCAAGTAACAACAGAGCATAAAGACAACATTCCGCTCACCTACAATCCGTATTTAAGGAAGCTATATTTGGAGGTTGCCAAGAAGAAACAAGTCAGCATCACCTATAAAAGATGCCCGAATATATATCAGCTGCTACGGAATGCCAAAGATCCCCCCAACCAAGACAAGCTACCTGGAGTGTATGCCATCCCGCTGAAAGACCACAGGTGTGACGAAGACTTATGGTACATCGGCTCCACTAAAAGATCGCTAGTAGCGAGAATTAAAGAGCATAAAGCAGACATCCATCACCAAAGATATACAACCGCTTTGGCACGTTACGCCACAGAACCGGATATTCAGCCAAGGTTTGACGAGGCCAGGATCATCCACACCACACCCCTTATACACCATTTGAGATGGATGGAGGCAGTACACATACACAAAACTGCCCGGGATAAAAAATGTATTAACAGCAAAGAGGAGTTATCGTTATCCGTCCCATGGCAAATGCTCATATATGACGGATGACATTACAGGAAAGTTTCCACTTCCGCCCATGCGCAGCGGTGACGACATCCGCACGAGTAACATTTCGAATCTTGCGCACGGCTCTTTCGAAAATCTGTTCCATCGAACGTTTTTTATAAGTTGTCCGTTTTTTCACCTGATGAAGAACTTTTATGTTCAAAAACGTTTGTGAAAATTGTAATTATATGTGATAACGCACCGTTCTTGGTTTTTTGTGTGAGGTTATTGTTTAAATAGTTATATATATTAGTTTATCTATCATATACATTTTATCATAAAATGTATATGATAGTTTTACTTTAAGCTAACAAATTATATAGCTCGTACAATTAAAACGACTATAACTGTTTTTTCCTTTTTTTTATAAGTACAGGATGTCAAAAATGTTACTGTGCAGTGAGAAATTTGTGATTTGAACTTATACATAAGGCTTTTTTTAGAAATTTTTAATAAACTTTAAATAATACATTTTTATTAAAAGTTTGCTTAAATTTTTTCTACTGTGTAGTAAATTTTTGGACACTACAGAGTGCCCAAAAATTTATATATATTTATATTTTCCTGTAATATATATATTACAGAAAAATATATTATCTGTTTATTAGAAACTCCAATATTTAATAAAAATATTATTAAAAATTGTTTTATCATATGTTTTGAAAAATTTTTTTAAATGTCTTATTTGTTTGAAGATAAATAGAAATTGGAAAATATAAACTATAAATATAAAGATAATTTTAAAAATAAATTTATAATTTTTATCATCAGGTATTTATGCTGATTTTATTATAAAAGCATCATTTAAAAATTCTTCAGAAGTAAATGGTCAACAGCCATATGGTGTCATTGATCCATATATGTTATCAAAGATTACTTTAGCTAATGAAATTATGCAGCCAATTAATGTAAATGGAATAAAATTGCCTTGCCAAAATTTAAAAATGATTGATCAAGATTTTGTTGATACCAATTTCATCAAACTTGGGTAAGTTGTTAATATATTTCATGAAGTTTTTGATAGTTTGAAAATTTTAAAATTGTTTCTATACATTTAATTATTTACTATAATTGCAGATTATAATATACAAAATATTTTGTTTTTTAGTGGAATAAATACATTATCAACTAAAGGAGCATCATTTCTTGAACTTTGGTTGAATCTCTCACCTTTAGCTGACTCAATTCTACCCAAATATTTCTCCACTCCAGTATTATTGATATGTGGTCCAAGAGGTATAGGAAAAAGTTCATTAGCTCAAAACTTAATTCAGAAGATATCAAAATCACCATATTACGTTTATCATCATATAATATCATGTAGAAAACTACAAGGTACTATATATTTTTTTAGTTATATTTCAGAATTATATTTTATAAAGCAGGTTTTTCAATAATACTCTGTAATCTTTAAGGATTTGCAAGCAATATGCCTGAATATTCTTAACAGGAATATTTATTAGTTGAATAGTAATTTCAGTCAAAATAACATCAATTTTATAGCTATTTTACATGACATCTGATATGTATTTCATGCATAATTTCTATGATATAGAAAAATTGCAAATTATTTGAAACTAGTAATTTTATCTATATAAATACAATGTTAATCTTTCTAATCTGAATTTCATTGAATTCAAACTAATTTGGCTGCAATTTGAAAAAATTGTAGACCTATAAATTCCCACTGTTGTCTGTCTATCTGTCTGTCTTTCCTTAATCTCAAGAATGGAGTTAGATATATGAAAGATGAGACTAGATATGGAAATCTTAGGGGCAATAGGTCACAATTAACTATATACAAACTTTTGATGCAAACCAGGAGTCATGTTATTTCAATTCAAAAATTTTCCCATGAAAGGTGTTAGATAGATGACCAGCACAACTCTATTCTTAAAGGAAAAGTATGATGTACACGGGCAAGCCACTACTAATTTGAGGTGGAGAGCATATATTTGAAATTAAATAATTTAAAAATACTGTCGAGTCCTCATAAGTCAACACCCCCAAGGGGAAGTAGAAATGTGTTGAGTTATCCGATATGACAACTAAAACGAAGTTTAAAAAACCACAAAACTACAATTAGGAAAATACAGTAGTGCTTTATACAGTACATGAAATGTATCTTTCTGACCATCCATCACTGGCACTAAAGTTGGTTTCTACTCCAAGTACCCTAGCGATTTCCATCGCCTTTTGTTTCAGTATTGGTCTTGAAACAGGAAGATTCGATGAACGAATTTGCTTTAGCCAACATACCAGAGCATCATTGACATCTTTGTACAGTGACTTTCTTTGGCATTTTCGAGACAGCCAGACAAAGATCCGAGAAAAAGTTTCTTAATTTCCTCTTTTTTTTTTTTTTTCAGGATTCCCATCAATGTTGTTGTTGGAAGGTTTTCTTTTGTTTTGCAAATTTGGCTTGTGTTTCTTACATTCAAATTCAGATACAAGTTCATATTTTTCTTTCAGTGTAAGCGTTGTTAGCTTTTGGACACTCATTTCTAACAGAAATGTAAAACATGCTACAAATAACACATGATGTGAGAAAATGCAAAATCGGATTCTGCTTTGACGTTGATATAGATTGTATATTTTCTTTTTGTTTATCTGTTATTATTTTATATACAAAAATACATAAAATGTTAAGGTATTTTTATTAATATGTATATATATTAATAAATAAGTCGACTCCCCTTTTGAAAAAAAATGAATTTACACTGCAGTTTACTGTGTGAACTCATTTTTTTGGAGGAAATCAACTTATCAGATGTCTAAACAAGTGTTGGACAGCAAAAGTATGTCAATTTATCCAGTGGTGATGAGTTAAATGGTGTTGAGTAAACCAGAGTTTTTTAACATTAATGCCTATGTAAGAAGGCCAGGACCACAGAAAACTGACTACTTAACTGATAGTGTCTAGTTATACCTATGATGATTTATGCAGACTCGGCTGTATGATTAAAAATTGCAGTCCGGCATTGTGACAATGTCACAATAGATAATTGCTTGTTTTATTTATTTTTCTGCTATATATTCCTAACCAAAAACAGAAAGCATAGATTATTTTTAAAATACATGACAAATATGTAAAATTAATATATACTATACATGTATTTAATACATATATAGTACATATTACTGCACATTTAATTCAGTATAAAAAATTCTTAGGCATATATTTGTCTGTATGTCTTTTTGACTTACATTTTTATTTATATAATCTTTGCTAATCCTAATTTTTCACCAATCCTAACAATTATGTGCAATAATTTGTTCATGTTAGCAAGGATGTACTATTATTGTCTGAAGAGCAGCTTCTGTTGTTATATGTTGTTGATAAGAAAGTTTGTAAGTCAGCACTAATATTTACATACAGAAATTACAACATTAAGTAATACTTTTTTCAGATAATTTTATTTGTGTGAAAATATGAGCTAATTTCTTTATTCACTGAATTTGAATATCAAATTTGTAACTAAAGCTAATTATTCCAGAATGGTACTTGTAATGTGAAACACTCTTTAAGCAAAACAATTTTTCCCATATAAATTAATGTAAAATACAATAATGTGTTCCATGCCGAAAAAAATACTTAAATATTTTATGCATAACATTTATTCAAAGAAAATTACACAATATACATTGTTAAGGAGTGTGAATCATCATTGTCTTTTCTTCTAGCGTGGAATGAACCAACCTGGAATGTCAATTCGATTTGCAGAAAAGAAAAAGTCACAGATAATATGTCTGATAAACATGCCAAACAGTATGCCAAATTCTTGGGCTATGTAAATGCTATAATTAAATATTAGAAATTAATTAATTTGACTAGAAGTAGGCAGTTATGCTTCTATCTCTTATTTAATGTAATAATTGTAAATAATTAATTTTTAATTTAGATATTTCTAAAATTTAATATGAGATGGAAGCATAACTGCCTACTTCTAGTCAAATTAATTAATTTCTAATATTTAATTATAGCGTTTACATAGCCCAAGAATTTGGCATATCATTTGGCCTGTTTATTATATAATGGGAGATGGGTTGTTGACATTTATGCATGATATGTGTGAACACAAGTTTGGAAAAATGTGTGATCAAAGTGACACTATGATGCTAGTGGAATGAGTGCTAAACACAGACTGATGAACCATGCGCACAATCCAGGACTTCCCCTTTCCTGGTCACTCATTATGCAAAACATCGCTCGTTAAGCGAGTCATTTTTTTAACAATTTGTGTTTGCTCATTATGTGAAACACTCATTATGCGAGGGGCTTTGTTAAGCAAGGTTCTACTGTACCATATTTTCACGGATTAACCAGCATGCCAGTTTATCCAGGGAAACTATGAAATTAGATATTTCTGCATGGTAAAAACCAGCATGCACGTTTACCCCAGAAAATGCTGGCATGCTGGTTTAAGTGAGGTTATACATCCCTCTCTAGACAGCACATGAAAAAATGAATGAGTTAGGATCACAGATGCGAGATTTTAATCTAAAATTGTGAAATTATCAGCATCATATCAAAAAACTACAATTATATGTTTAAGTTTTGAATTTTGTCTTCTTTTTAATGATGTAAAATGTTCATGGAATGCCAAAAGTTATTTCTTTTTATGTTTGTTTTATTGTAATTTGATCCAAAATGCAGAAAATAAACTTATTAAATTTCAGAATTATCTCAAGTTTTATGGATTTACATCAGATTTGTTTATAAAGGCAGATTGATAGGTTGTTTTCAAGGTTTTGGTATTAAAACTTTATTATGTTTGCAGCAGATTGTCAGTGTAGCTTACTGCTAATAAATTTATTACTTAAATTTCTTAGAATTATAAGAGTATTTTTGAGATATGTTTAATGTTTTATTTTTTAATGTTTTAAGGGAAAGAAATTTAAATTCAAAATCTATGACTTTAGTAGATATGACTTTTTGATTTTAATAAATTTTTATTCAAGTCCAATTAAAGTTTGATAAATACTGTATATATAAAAATATAAATTTCAGTTAATTTGTTCAAAATTTTAAAAATTGTAGGTAAAAGAGCTGAAGTAATTTGGAAAGCTGGAGGAAGGAATGTAATGAAATAATTCATCGGCAACCTTCAATACTGCTAATTGATGATTTTGATATAATTGCACCTGCACCATTAAATCCTGAACAAGAAAGATCTACAGATGGATTACACTATCATAAAATAATTAATAGTAAGTTTTAAAATTTATAATAATCTAGTTCTAAGATCCAGATAATTTTTTTCTTTTCCTTTTTTAAATTTTAATTTTTTTAAGTAACTATGTTAATTTATAAAGATCATAATTTAAGTGTTATTTGTTTTTTTATTAATAAAATTAGATATTTAGTTATTAGTGAATATACAAATATTTAATTTCTCAGTTTTTATTTTAATCATATGTTTGACGACAATACTTGTGAATAATCTTATAAAAAATTTGATAGAAATAATTTTCTAAATAAATAAGGCTACTTTAATTTTTATCTCATTCCAGTTTAATAAAGTTAATAATCTTGATGTCATCAATATGATAATTGATGACTTTTCTGTAATAAGCGACAGGTGATTTTAAATTAACAACTTGAGGGAGTAATACTGTATATGCTAAATCTGGAAAAAAGTCTTAAGTCAGCTAAAATGTTATAGAAGTAAATACAGTCAAACCTGTTTTTATGTGGTCTTTTTTTATGCGATTTTTTATTTGTGCGGTATAGTTGGCGACTAGTCTCATGCGTTTTGTCATGTCTCACGTTGACTTATTATAGCTAAATAAACTTATTATAGCATAAATGAACTTATTATAGTAATATTATTGCATGAATATGCGAAAAATGAAATAAGTTATTTTTTAAGTCAACAAAACACCACCTGGACAAAAATATGTTAAACAGACGATAGACAAGACGATGCAGTCAAGTGCTGACATTTGTTGTCAATAAATTCTACGTCTGTTTTAATTACGTTAATTAAACCTTCAAAGTGCTTTCACATTCCTGGACCATTAAGATAAGATTCATTTCAAAGCTTAAATGTACTTTATTATTTTTTCTATTTAGATATAAAATTTTAGGATTTTTATTTTATGTTTAGACATAATCCCTGAAAATGAATAAGGGCAAAAACAAAGCGAAGAGGAAAGTAATTTCCTTAGAGACTAAGACTACGATTTTAAAACGAGTTATTTTCTATGTGAGACTTTTTTTATGCAGTCCCTATTGACTACATAAAAAAATATTTTTTTAATTGTATTGTGAAAACTATTTTTTATAGCCACTCGTGAAATTTCGTGCGATTTTTTTTTTTTTTTTTTTTTATGCGGGTCCCTATCCACCGCATAAAAACAGTTTGACTGTATTGATTAATCAGTTTAAAAAATTCATTATAAGATGGTCTGTTGTACTCATTGATATGTTATGAGATTATTAGGTATGTTATTGATCTAGATATTGGTTAGGAAAGATTGAATTATTTACAAAATTTAAGAAAATTCATTAAAGTAGACAATACATAAGTGTTTTCTCACATTGTTCCTTTGCACACATATGAGGAAATTAACAGTTCCACGGCAGAGTCAACCTTTCATTTGAGGCTACTCATCTGCCTTAATATGTAAAGCGTTAAAAACATCCCTCTGGCAATAGCACAATTAAAAAATAATAAATACATTTGATAAAAATTTACCAATTGAAATATTTGTTTATCTCTGATTCTGTAAAAGTAGACTTATTTTTACATAAATAGATACTTTAAATTCAATATTAAATTTTATTTGCAAAATAATTTATATAGCAAGAATTTCCAAATATTCTCACTTATGCTAGAGGTTTTATTTGTTTTAAATTAATAGTTTCATTTCCTTTAAAAAAATATGTAAAAATATATTAATATATTTTTATTTTGTATTTTTATAGCATTTTTAAATTTGATTGAACTTATCAGATATTCTGAATCTAAAATATGTATTATTGTTACGGCTAAGTCTCTTCAATCACTTCATCCTCTGTTAACTTCTACAAGAGGAAATCATATTTTTCAGCTTACTTTAGAAATTAATATTCCAAATAAAGTAAGAATTGTTATTTACTAAAATAATATATAATTAAATAAATAATTTTTTATGATAAAATAATTATTTTAGATATAATTATATGAATACTTATTTAATATTGTAATATATATACAGGTACTCCTCACTTTACAACCTATCTGCTTAACGACCACTCGCACTTACGACCAATTGAGTTTCGACCTGCAATTCGGGGAATCCCCTTTTTCAGCTTGAGTGTCGGTCAGTGGCGAATGGTGACATGCGCACTAAGCGTACTATAATAGGCTTGCTCGTACTATAATAGTCCTATAGTACTGTAATAGGCTAATAGCGTACTATAATAGTCTTTTTATGAATAAATTTGAAGTTTGTTGCATAATTTGGATAATTTTACAACGATCCTTTATTCCCAGCGCAAGCTCCTCGCTTATCGACCAATTCGCTTAAAGACGTAGTCGTCAGAACGGAACTTGGTCGTAAAGTGAGGAGTACCTGTATATTAATAACTCATTTCATTATTTTATATAATTATTTGCAATTTTATCTTTGTTTTCTGTTTTAAAAAATCCAGCAACAAGTTGCTTAACTTTTCTGGCAACATTTAAAATTGCGTGTGTGTTGCTATCTGTTATGATATTACATTAAAAAAAGCTTTATATATTTTTAATTAATATAAAATAGCAAAGACCATAATTTGGAGAGTAGGGATGGGTTTTGAAATTGTAATTAAGTCTGATCCTACTCGAGATATGACACACAACCCCCACAATTTTCTCACCCCCTTAGCCTTTAATTGCCAAAATTTAATAGCATCAATCCCCCTGATACAGAAACATTACTGCAAAATTTAAGAAATTTTTGACTGAGAGCACAGGAGTTATTAATCTTCAAAGAGGGTGAACAAAATTGAGAGAAACACGTACACACACACAAACAAACAAACAAACAAACACAAACATCCATATATACAGAAAAAACTCCAAATTTTTTTGTATTTCCTAACATTTGAAGATCCCGAGTTCAAAAATGTAAAAATTTTTAGGTCTTTTTTGACTGATTGACATACTTTTCCTCTGCTATATACATAATAGAGCCAGGAAAGTAAAAATCTAATATAGTAAATCAGAATCACACAGTACCAAATTATTTTTTTTCACTTTGAACAGGTTTTAATTTTTTTTTTTTTACTTTTCTGGCTGTTATATATACATAACGAGGGTATTGGAATCATGTCACATTTGATCATCCAAGCTGTTTGCAAATCTCCACGTTTTGAGACCTCCTAAATCCAAAAAAGTAAAAAAAAAAAAGGCAAAAAAATGCTCGTGTGTGTGCTGGCATCTATTTTGTTTAATATCTTGGGATGGGATAAAGATTAAGTAACAAAATGTGGGATGGTAGTTTGTATATGAGGGGCATTGATGTTATTAAATTTTTGTGGTTAAACATTGAGGGGGTGGGGAGATAGAGAGGGGTCATATATCTCGAGGGGTAGGACTTAATTAAGATTACATTTTTTATTAACATTTACACTTTTGTTTTTTATAAAACTCACCCCTACCTTCAAATTAAGCCTTTTGCCATTTTATATTAATTAAAAATATAAAAATTTTTATAACAAAATTGATAACAGATGGTGTTACACTATTTTATTTTATTTTTTTTTGCTTAATAATATAAGTTTTTTTTTTAAAAAATAAAAACTTGTAACAGCTGGGAAAGTTATAGAACTCTTGTTGCTAGATTTTTTTTTATCTTTAAACCAGACCAGATAAATATTACACAGTTACATTTATTTTTTTATAGTAAAATCATTTTAATATACATAAAAAATTTTATTTCAAGGTTTAATTCAAACTGATTCAAATTAAAGATAGCCATTTTCAAATACAAGAGTTGAGTACTATTCTATTGCAAAAAGTTCTTATTGTTTCCAAGAACTTGTGCTAAATATATGACTATTTTGTAAAAATGTAATCTTAATTAAGTCCTACCCCTCGAGATATATGACCCCTCTCTATCTCCCCACCCCCTCAATGTTTAACCACAAAAATTTAATAACATCAATGCCCCTCATATACAAACTACCATCCCATATTTTGTTACTTAATCTTTATCCCATCCCAAGATATTAATAGTCATATGTGCTCTTGGATGTGATTTTTATGAGCTTATAGAACAGCAAACAAGCCAATTTGAGTTCCAAAAACTAGTTCCAGCTTTTCTGTCAGAAATTCTACTTGTATTACAGCAATACAGAGATGAAGTTATTCTATGATCTGGCTTCTGCAGGAATTTTAATACTCTAATTGATCATTAACTTAAGTCTCTGTAATTATTAATATGTTAATCAACTTCTTTTGTATACTCAATGCTAGTTAGTAGCTAACTATTCTATACAAGGCAAGCTGGCAGCACTTGTCTTATTTTCATTATTTTCATGAATTATATTTGTTTGTTTTTCTTGGAAACTCATTTGATTCTGTCTCTAATTAATTCTAACAAAGACCTTGTGTCTATATCACTTTGTTACATGATCTTTGTTTCTCTGACAAGATTTAAAAGCATTTTCCAAATACAAGTATGCTCTGTGATGACTATTATACCCAAAGGCAATTTTGCGTACTTATCTAAAGTACAGTCTTAATTTTCTGCTTTATACAGATTAACCTATTTTCTTTATACTGAAAAATCTCTCATTTTCACATTGGACAGGTTTCTGGCTTATAGTAAAATTGAATGTAGAAAATCTCTGTTCTGAAGATTATTTTCCATTTAGGCAGGTTTCCATTTTAGACAGATTTACTATATATAAATGATTTAAAATAAGAAAATTTTATATGAAAAGGTTTGTTATATAGCAATAAACATTAGAAATTTTGGTTGGTAAAGATTGTTCGGTACTATTCCGTTATGTTTTGACTATGACATCAAGTTTCACAGTCTACAAAGTTTATACCTGTGGTTTAGTCACAAATGTTCATATCCGTCTTCTAACTCGACAATTTTGTATGATTTCTAACAGTCTGAAAATATTATACTACCTTCTTTCACATTATTTTGTATTGCATCGATTGATGTTTTAGTTGAACGGTCTCACACATTGACTGAAAAACACTCTTTCAACTCATGGCAAATTCCACTGAATACCCACTGCTGCGGAAGAACACGTCTGACATTTTGTTTTCTTCGTGTAAATCAACTTCTGTAAGCCTCAATCACTCTTGTTTGCACCACCTAATTTTACAATGATTAGAGATATTAAAGAATTGGTACAAACATAACGCATATAATTATTCCAATCAACAAACATGCTGGGATTATTCCCTTACTGTAAGATTTCAATTTCTGGAAAAACGAAATGCAATTTTTTCGTCATTTGGCAAATGCCTTATTCTAAAATTCATTTTGAATTGAAGAATAACAAACTGACCAAAAGGAACAATTACAGGGAACTTTGAAAAAAATATTACAGAATCTATGATGTACATCACTTTTATCAAAATGTAATTTTCATAACCACATGATGTTGAATGATGCAACTATGAGATATGAAACTATGCGAAATAGGTTGAAAATAAAATTATAAAAGCAATTTTAATTTTTAATATTTTAATTTTGAATTTACAACCAAATAACATAAAATAACAAGTTATATGTAAAATATACAACTAGAAGTTGAAATTTAACCTTTTTAATTATACCAATGCAAAATTATGCTAATCGTTTTCGATATCAAACGTGTATCAACACGTTCATCATTGTTTAAATTCATAATCGATTTTTATAACTTTTATACAAACTTAAAGGAAAAGGTAAGTTTTCATTTAAATTATCTTTGCATACAATTAAAACTAAAAGAAAGCAAATATTAGGATGTAAACGCAAATTGGATTTGATTGATTGACTGGCACCCAGTTAACGGAATAGTACCAATTTTTTATGCTTGTTTTTTAGAATTACCAGTGTCAGATCTAGATTCTAGTATAAAAACTCTGCCTAACAGTTCCCAAAGTATAAGTTTCTGAATGAATTACTATGGAAATCCAATTCTAATATAATACATTGCCCAAGACAGCATATATTAGTTTCTAAATCTGGTGATTCTGAGAAACAAGCATTCTACAAAAAATAGAAAATTAAAAGCACAGAACAATAAATAATTTTTTAAACTTATTAACAGTTTAAACAAAATTGTATAGTTTATTTATATCATTAAATGTACTTTACAAACTATACATGTATTTACAACAGACACAGAACCAAATTTCATTGCATATAATACAAAATATGAACACTCCAGAAACGTTTTCCAACTCCTTTCAAGTTCTTTTTCAGATGCAACTGAACAGTTACCTGATGGAACATTATAAGAACTAATATCTATTTGTAAAATTTTTATATTGTTTTAACTGTTCAGTCACACTTGAAGAAGAATTTGGAAGGAATTGGAAAACGTTTGTACAATGTTCATTTTTTGTATTATATGCACTGGAAATTGGTTGTGTCTGTTGTACAGATATTCTGGTTATTCTAGGATTCTGTTATTTCTTAGTTTATATTAAAAATTTAATGCATGGGAGTCACATAATAGCAATATTTTAAGTGACTGACTTGCAAAAAATGATAATACTTTTAAGTTATATATAGCAGGAATTTAATTTATTATTATTGAATTACAATATATAAAAATAAAATTTAATTGTAATTTTGATAAATATTTACAGGAACAAAGGGAATCTATAGTGAAAGCATTAATTGAATCAAAACCTTACTTAATAGTGGATTGTAAAGAATATTTATCCAAGTTTGCTTTTAAGACAGAAGGCTGTGTTGCTGAAGATTTAAATATATTATTGAACAGAGCTACTCACTCTGCATGGATGAGAGTTGGTAAATAAATTTTGATAAATTGTTTTCTTTATTTTCAGTGTAAAGTGGTATAACATTGAAAATTTTAGAACAAAATTCTTTATTTATATTTTCTGAAGTTAATTGAAATCATCAATGAAATATATTAGTATATTAAAAAATCTCAGTAAATTAAAAAATATTTAAATTAGCGATTTTAACATTAAAAAAAAAGGATTCATTACTAAATAAAAATATTGCATACAGATGGTATAATGTCAGAAAAATTATCATAAACTTTAGGAGAAAAAGTCCTAAGGGTTCTCTCCTGAAATACTTATAAATTCATAAGATTCAAATGTAAATATAAATTTATAATTCAGTTTTCTTTATTTATAATTGGATATTTGATTTTTTTTATTTGTTTATACTATAAACTTATGAAAATGTACAAAAAGAACTGTTGGAAACTGCAGTTCTTTTTAGGTCACCAACACTACCAGTTTCTTTCAACTTTACATACCAATTTTTAATAACGTTTTCTGAAGTTTTGCTGAACTGTAATTGGTTTTGTTTTGTAAAATCTCAGAACACATTGATCTTTCTCTTGCAAAGTGCCACTTACACAGTTTGAAATTGTGCAATATTATAGTAAAAAAAACTGGGAATCACCATAAATTATGCCACAAACTGCATGTTTCTACCTAGTATAGTTTTTACACAATAAATGTTTGTAATCAGGGAAAGCCTTTATGAACATCTTTTATTATAATCTTACGGTTTTATGAAAAAATGCACATGAAAAATGCCGACAAGAAAATTGTATACAGAAAAAACTGCACTGTCATAAATGTGCACGTAAAAAATTGCTCACACAGAAATAGATGCACATATAGTAATTTTCATGTAAAGATGAAGTTGTATGTATAATTTCGAAGTACCATGGATATTTGTAATTGTAAATAAATAACCATTTATCTTCCATAAAAGAATAGATATTACCTATATAGTAAATTGTTTTTGATATTGTATGATTAAAATATTCATATACAACTATTTGCATTGTGATTTTATTGCATATAATTAAATAATAATCTTTATATGTTGTATATTAATTCACATTATTTCATTTGTTATACAAAAGTGGTCAGTATGAAGAGGGCTTTAATGCTCTTAAGTGTAAAGGGAAAATACAAGAAATAAAAGTGAATTTTTTTTTTTTTAAACAAATTTTATTCAGAAGGAAAAACAATAATAATATAAACAAGATAAATAACTTTAAACAATAAATGTCTCAATAGAGTAACTAAAACAGATTTTATGAGAGACCCAAATTAGAACACGCAAACCTATTTTCACATCTATATTACAGTTGATCCAGTCACTAGTGCTGTGGATGAAGAGTAAACTCTTAGATATTGTATATATAACTGTATAAGTGTGTTTGTCACATACAAATCATTTTCTTGTACTTACTTGATTTTATCTTTACAAAAAGAGGATCTGGGCCTTGTGGGCCCCTATCTGGTAGTCTGTAAGCAGTTTCTATTTTGAACAAATAATTTAAAAATGCATCTTACATGCAACAAATGCTATGTTTTATAATTGGGAAAAGATAAATGAAATATGTTTATTACTTAAGGATATCAAAAATTCTAAATGGAAAAAATATACTTTAGTTATATTAAATGTAAACAAGATTTTGAAGACTGTATACAATCATTAATACTTTAAACTTGTTTATTAAGAATAATAATAGATAATATGTAACATAAGTAAAACAATTACAAAACATTACATTACATTTGTTTATTTTAGAACAATTAGTTTAAATAGCATTTTAAAACTAGGGAAATACATTTTAGTTGCTAAATTTAATATTTAAAGATCAAATAATAATACTATGAACAAAAAAAAAATAATGCGGAATAAATATGATTTTTATCATTTTAGTTAAATAAAACAAAATTATTTCAATTTTAAATAAAAAAGTATATTAAAAATATATTTTTGTGTGTTTGTGTTCAAAGATATATTTTGGAAATGATAAATTATGCCAAGAATTGAAATCAGTTAGTTCTTTATTTTATATATTAACAGACAATTTAACTGAAATCTGAAAATAAAAACTGTATTTTAATGAAAAAATAAAGATATGTAATATTTTATTTAAATTAATTATAAATGTACTGAGGAGCTAAAGATAAGTAAAATAGAGTGAAAAAAATTTATTTATTATAGAAAAAAAAAAAAATTGTTTGTATCCTTAGTTGTTAAGTTAGAGATTATTTCAAAAAAGAAAATAAAAAGAATATGGTTAAATTAGTTCAGAAATGTCATTCTATTATTATTATTATTATCTTAAAGATTTTGTTATTAAAAATGTTTGGTTCATAATGTGACAAACTGTAATATTGAATGATTTTAATCTTTTAAACTTATATTTCAGTTATGTTTGTTTATATTTGAATAGTTTACTTAATCTTAAAGTGGCTCTGCATATTCAATATTCACTGAATGCAGAGCAAACATTCAGTCTATACTAAATAATGTAAATGATTTACTTGTGACAAATATCGGTACTTGCCATTTCTCACTCCTTGTTGATATATTGTGCCAAATTTTAACAGACAGACAGGCAATTATCTGCCAGTTGCCAAATACTAAATAAGTGGTGCAGCCTTTAAAATCTTTAGTGAATTCAAAGTTGTTCTTTGTCTTCAGTAATCTTATGTTTAATAATTATTCTTGTATTGTTTGGAAACATTGGCAGAAGTGGAAGAACTATCTTAATTGATCATAAAATTTCATGTAAATTCTTCATAAAAATATTAAATATTTAGAAATATTCAAATAAACCAATGTTTTGTCATTTATTAATTTTAACACAATTTATTACAGATATTTTTTTTTTTCAGAGAATAAAAAAACAACCGATAAGGAACTACATTTAACAGAAATTGATTTTGATACAGCTTTGAAAAATTATCTTCCTTTACATCTACGAGGAATTAATTTATATAAAAGTGAAAGTAAATCTTGGTCTGATGTCGGTGGGTTGTCTGATATAAAAAAAACACTATATGAAATTCTTTTTTGGCCATTAAAAGTATGTTATTTTCTTACATTAATAATTGCAAATGAACTGTAAAAATAATAACAATTAATTTATGAATTATTTTTTCTAGTATCCTACGTTGTTTGCAAACTGTCCAATACGTCTTCAGTCAGGGATTCTTTTGTATGGGCCTCCGGGAACAGGAAAAACTTTGTTAGCTAGTGTTATAGCTAAAGAAAGTGGATATAATTTTATTACTGTAAAGGTACTCTTTCTAATAAATGTATTAATGCTGTTTCTTAAGCATGTTTTGAAAATGAATAAAATGTTTTTGAGAAACAACAGTTTAATTATGTTCTAAATATAACAGGGCACAAAAGAAGTTATAAAATAATTTTAATACATTAAAATGTATTAAGCATTATTTACAAGAATTTCAATTGTCTTGTTCAATGAACTTTAAGTACATTTCAAAAAATATTAATAATGAAAAATTTGGGTTTTTTTATTTCTGCAGCTTAAATCAGAGACAATATTAAATAAGATAAAAATTAGGATTTGATATATATTGAATTACTGTAAATATTAAGAGAACTTATTATGTCAGAACTTACATTCAAATTATCAAGTTTGTCACATGATTATCAATATATGATCTGTTTTTATTTAGTATTTATGCAATTCTTCTTTCATACATCACTGCTAAGTTAGAGTTTGTGAAAGTCACTCTCAACTAAGAAAGTATGATTTTGATCTTTCATGCTTTTTAGAATTGAAAGTTGCATAATTGATAAAGGATGTAAATATATGAACCACTGGATTTTGTTGTCATATTCAAGCATTTACCAAATTTGCATCAAAGAATTTTCTTGTGTTTTACTGAAAATATAATTGTGTTTTAGTCTATTGAAACAAGAACTGTCTTGAAAATCTCTATGTAAGAATTACAACTATTTCCAGAACATAAATTTCACATATCATAATGAATACAGATGAAATACAAAGCAGTATGTATGTTAATATCATCTATACAAGTACTAGATATTTATTAGTAAGCTTAATTGAATATTTTTCTTGTTTTCATGAATTAACATTTTATTTATGAAAGTTTTGGAAGAAGAAAATTAGTTTTATTGGCTGTAGTCATTTAGAAATAGCTTTATATTTTATATATATCAAATATATCAGACCTTGAAGTCAGGTTTAATATAATGTTTATAATTATCATGCACTTTAATTTTTTAATATATGGATATTTAATTACTTTAAAGTTTTATTTTTTATTTGTTGCAATAAAAAACTATACAATTAAAATATAATAAAATCGACATTATTTAGAAAACAATAAAAACAGTTTTTATCTATTTTGATATTTAAATTTTTTATTAATAATTTATATTTCTACAAATTTCAAATTATTGTTTTCTACATATTTAGGGCCCAGAAATCTTATCAAAATATATAGGAGCAAGTGAACAAGCTCTAAGAAACCTTTTTGAAAAGTAAGCATTTTTATGGTCAAATTACAGTTAAATATTGAGTTCCATTTCAAATAATTTTAAATACTAAAAATAAAATTATTTTAGAAATTATACTTAATATTTGCTAATTGAAGTTTATTTTATTTTTTACAGTGCTCAAAGTGCAAAACCTTGCATACTATTTTTTGATGAATTTGATGCTCTGGCACCCAGGTAAAAATTTATTGTAATATTAATTTATATAGTAGGATCCAAAAGTTCTGAGATTTGGCATATAGTTTGTAGCCTTGAATACTTAAAATTCTGATGCAGAATCCCTTTCAGAATAATCTCCTTGAGTTACAATACACTTTTTCTAGTGCTTGTACACCTTTTGGAAGCATTGCTGTAAGTCATCTTTTGCAACCACTTGTAATGCCTCCTGAAATGCTGCTTTGATCTCATTTGATGACTCAAAATGACATTAAAATATTTGCAGGTGTTTCATCAGTGGAAAGAGAGAAAAATGCAGGAGGCTAAGTCAGGTGAATAGGCAGGATGTGGAAGCATCACATCTCGGACCGTTTATTGTGAATGGACTCATGCAAATGATATAAAATGTCCACATTTGTGGTGAAGTAGACATTGGTACCTTTTTCATGACAACACACCTATACATTGGTCCATAATGGTCAGAGCTACTTGCCAGAATAGTACTAATGTGCTCCACATACTGCCTATTCACCTGACTTAGCCCATGTGATTTTTACTTCTTTTTATTGATGAGACATCTGCAGGGATGTCATTTTGAGTCATCAAATGAGGTAATGGCAGCATTGCAAGACGCACGGTAGTTGCAAAAGGTGGCTTACAGCAATGCTTCCGAAAACTGTATCAGTATTGCAAAAAGTGTATTGCCATCGAAGGGGATTATTTTGAAGATGGTTGTGTATCAGTGTTTTAAACTATTCAAGTTTAAAACACTGATTCAAGGAAAATTCTCAGACTTTTGGATTCTACCATGTAGAACTTAAAATTAGAAAAATACAGAAATCTTACAATGTAGACAAGTTTATTTAATCAAATGATACTTGTTTACTAATCATAATTTAATACTATAATCAATTCTATAAGAAATACTAGTATATATTGATTTTACAGTATTTAAACATCCTTGTCACAAAGCTATCCAATTTAACACAAAAACGCTTTTGATTTTTAAGTTGTTTTGCTCTGGAATAAGTGTTTTGTATCAGCTTTATAAATTTAAATTTTAAATACTGAAAATTAAAATTAATAAGATAAATTTTGCAATTAAAGTTGAGAAAATGTATAACTTTTAAGTCACACAATATTTATTGTTTTCTTCTTCACTACAGAAGTAAATAGGTCCAAAATTTCCAGTTTGATGTTTAGTGTTAAATAGCGATATATTTTTATTATATATATCTGTGTCCTTCCTCCAGTGCTTTTTGATTTAAATAAATTTTTTTAGTGTAAGTGTACAGTGCTGTATAATTGACCAAAACACCACTGTTTGAAGAACATACAAAATAAAACTTAGGAAAATGTGCTGCCAAGAGTGTATGCAAGTCAAGAGAGGTTAGAAACCACTGCTTTAATACATTAAAATAAAAATTTCATCAAAATCCGTTAATTTGTTATCAAGATCATCAACTTAAGATGCATAGGTGGAGTGCAATTTGAAATTAAAATTGCACTCCATTTAAAATTTAGTATCGAGAAGTTGATTAAATTTTGAACAAAAGAGGAAAAACGTTCATCAGAGACTAAAGAGCATCTGGATGCTGTTTATGGAGACACTTCTCATATATATTCCATTTTAAAAGAATGATCAAAACAATTCCAATTAGGAAGAGACCATTGAAGACAAACCATGGCATGGAGGTGTACTGAAGCTGTTATTGATTGAAGAAACATGGGGATGCCATTAAAAAATGATGTGACAAGCTGTCTATCAGTGTGTTACCATTTCACAATAATGCACTAGTACACATATCAATTTTAACAAATGCTGCTATTTAAAATTGTGGCTTGTAATAACTAAATCACTCACCTTAAAGCTCAGATCTGGCTTCAAGTTGATTACTATTTGTTCTCAAAATTGAAATAAGATTTGGGGGAAATTCAAGGCTGATGAATTGTAGCAATGGCAAATTTTGAAAAGAAAGGGGTGTATTTTTTTTTAAGGATAAAACTATTAATAAAGCACTGTAAGAAATAAATTGACATACGAGGAGACTAAATCAAAAAATAAACAAACAAATATTTGTGTTTACAGGGATTCAGATAAAGCCAATTTAGTAGAAAAGAAGAATAAAACGACGCCTATGTTTCCAAATTAATTAACTTCCAAGTTAATTAACTTGCATGCAACTCGAAATGCATATGTATAAAATGCAAGTTAATTAAAGTTCAAATGGAAGGTTCTGCAGTTTGTCGTATTTGCTGTTTGAAAACGTAGGAATCATTTTATCTTTCTCTTCTACTATAAAAAAAATATGTATTTTCCTCCAGTAAATCAGTCAGGCTGGAAACTTATGGACCCTACTATGTACGTTACTTAAATGCTGAATATAAAACACACTTCCATATTTTGCATACAAAATCATCAGAATCAAATTAAACAAAATTTAATTCCCTGTTTGAAATCTCTTTGATTTATACGTAAAGAAGGTAGAAATAAAACTAAAAATGTACGTAAAAACTAAAATCAGTTATGGTTATATCATGATTAATCAATATATAAAGAAAGAAATAAAATCTATATCAAAAAATGATTTATTGGAGTATTTAAAATATATATATATATATATTGAAACTTTCAATATTTTAACATTACCATTAATTAAAAGCTGGCAGCGTTATTTCCGGACTCTCCAAGTGTATTTTATTTGTTTTCATTTCTAGTAATTGCCACCACTATCTTTAAGTCTTCAGATTGATTTTCCAGATATTAGGCCATATTTCCCGAACCAATGGCCCGATTTTTCCCTAATCTACAAACTTTTTTCTAAAATTTTTATTAAATTTTTTAGTAGCTGTATTTTATGTTTATTAGGTGGTAGTCTCTTTAATCCGAATAAAATTTCAGAAATTTTGACAAAAAGCGCAGGAGTTACTAATCTTCAAAGAGGGTGAACAAAATCGTGCAAAACACACACATACAGGGGGGAAAACTCGAATTTTTTGCATTTCTGGACGTTTAAAGGTGTTCTAAGTCCAAAACTGTAAAAATCCACATTATATGTTTACCATTTTATGCTAAACAAATAGATTTTTACTGTCGCTCTTCTCTCGATGCTATTGTTTTAGCGATAATTGTGCCGTACTTCATTCGCGTTGACTTGAGAAAACGATAAAAACATTAATAAATGTTTTTATCGTATAGATCGTTTTAATAGATATCAAATCGTATAAAATTTATTTTCTGGTTAGCAATAACTATAATAGTTCAGTAATATACTAACAGATGGCGATATGAGATTATTTACAGAGAAACCTGAGTAAACTGGAATCGAATATTTTTCCGTTTTGGACAGGTTTCTACTGTATTGTATATTTCAATTGTTAGAAAGATAAATAAATAAATAGAAGCAAAATAGTTTACTAAAAATGTAATTTCTTCCAACGACAAATATATAAAATAAATACAGTAAAACCTGTGTAAACCGGACTCGCACGATACCAAATATTTTTTCCGGTTTTGCAGCTTTTTGTTTCGAACATTCCAAAGAATTCTTCCCGTTTAGGCAGGTTTACGTTTTATTAAGGTTCCGTTTTGGACAGGTTTTGCTGTAAATTTAATTAAAAAACAAAGCACACGAGAAATATTAGCGATAGGAAGGACAGTTTTTGATTTGTTTACATGACCAGCAAGAAATTTTGCGATTTCATCACTAGATAAACTTTTTTTTTTTTTAATATGGCAGCCACATTGACGATCGACCGAGCGTAACGGCAGTATTTTGGCGTGCGATTTTAGATCAATTCGAGTATTATTCATTTGTTACACGTAATAATTACGTGGAAGGAAGTTACGATAATATAATACCTCAAAAACTGTCGTTGCGAGAAGACATTACGTGTAAAAACCAGGCACGAAGGCATTCGTGTAAACATCGCGCGAAAGTAAACTACGTAATACACTTGTGTTAGAGCGTAATTTTAATATTATTAGTATTATTTGGAATCGTAATCGACGTAGTATTTAAATAATTAACACAACTAACCTCCGTTAACTTCATCGATTTAATTTTAGGCATAAATTTAGTCAGTCAGGTGCGATTTTTAACCAGAAATCTCAGATTAATCGATTTTTTCGGCTTACGAGAAACCTGATTAACTCTCTTTCTTCATGTTATTAATATCGATTCTGTTGTTCCAATTGATAATTTGTTAATTAAAAGGGTTTAACGTAAGTTAGTTCAAAAGTGTAGAAAGTAATTCGATTTTTTTTTTTTAACGATCGATTTGTTGTTTGCATAAATTACTATCCTGTGTTTACTGATTCAATTAGAGCACGTGGTTCGAGTGTCACGACGGTGAATAATTATATTTTCTAGCACTAGATGGCGAGAGAAGGACGAATGCTATGAAGAATAAGTATAAAACTGTATTTTATGCACGTTAGAAACACGCTAGGACCCAGACAAATAAGCCACAGCTTGGATTCGAACCCACCTCCGAATGTATCCACTCGCTAGGCCTTGAATATAGAGCAACTCGGTACCTTATGTACAGTACTTCATTTATCTCATTCCTTTCGTCCCTCATCCTCATCCCTATCTCATTCGTACACGCTTAAATTCCTTTGTTTTTAAAATAATATAAAATAAATTAATATCAGTGAGGATATTCTCATTATAATCAGTAGCATTTCACTTTACATGCAAAAATGAGCAAAACTTGCCAATTAAATCTAACTAAATCGTGTTAAATAATCTTCATATACAGTATAACACCGTGTATACACAAACCTTTGATTATGTGTAACTTTCTATAAAATTATACGCGATCTTCGTGGGAAGATTGGCGTTACGTGTATATAAATTAAGAAATGTATGCGTTAATACACATTAAACACTTACTTTCGTAGATTTTTGTTCGTTTAAAATGATTTAATTTCGTTCTTTACGACTATACATTCACGCTATTAACATTAAACACGCGATTTAGTTATATAATAATCCGATATATTACATAATACACTTTGTTGTTAGTCAAAATACTATTTTTTGATACAGAATTACACTTAAATCTTTAAAACGTATCCATTCAAAGAAAGTAACCAATAAGAAAAGTCGTTAGAAGACGTTGCCATTTCGTTATTGATCGATAAGTAATTTTTAAATTACAATATAAAAGGATTTTTAGCTCATTGGCTCATTTAACTGTGCGTTTTTCCAGAATTTATTAATTTAAACACCTTCAAACCACTCATTAAAATTAGAAAAATGAATTCTTAATGACAATTAAGTTATTTAATTACGAAAAAACACGAGTTAGATTCGAAAGTTTTGATATTTAATTTAATTTAAATATTCCTTTAAGATTTAGTATCATCATCATTATCATACTTAAGCGTTCGTATGTTATAAAACTGCTGCTTGCTTTTAACATATAATAGTTACGTTTTTGTATATAATTATTTGACTTTATTTAATTATTCAATTGTGAATAATAATAATAATAATTTGTTATCATTCTTTCATTAGCCTCCAGCAATGAATACAAACCATCAACGTCATCTGTATGTTTAAGGAGTTGAACGTTATTAAATGCAGTAAAACCTGTCCAAAGCGGAACCTGAATAAAACGGAAAGAAAATTGTTCGGAACGAAGCGATTTTCTATGCTAAGAAAAGAAACCGGTTCGAAACGGAAACTGGCTAAACCGGAAAAAGTATCCGGTACCGTGCCGTTCCGGCTTACACAGGTTTTACAGTGTTTTCTTGCAAATTGGTGCGGTTTTTTTTTACAAATTTTCATAAATATAACCTGTAGTTCGATTGTTTAATTAGCTTTTTATCGAATCTGTTTACTAATCGTTTAATTCAAGCCGCTAAACAGATAAATCACCTGATAATTTCCCGTTCTGACGAATTACTCGATTGGTAAACTCTTCATACATTGATTCTCCAGGTTTTCTAGTTGCAAGGGGTAGTGTCTCTGGTTTAAACAATGAAAACATTCTGCGCGTTATACGTGAAATGAGGCTATTAAGCCCGAATCTCTCGTAAAAATCTTTGAAATTCATTCCAAACGTTGAAGGTTTAATTGATCATACACCTCGCCCCTGCGCTTAAAACCCACATCCGGATTATTAATTGTCATCGCGGAAGCTTTAGAAGTGACTTAATATTTTTAAAACGGTTTACAAGACGATATTTTAATAGATTGTCAAGTAACGAAGTTTTCATTAATTTTGTAGGAGGGGTCACGACAGTACCGGCGTTACGGATCGCATTGTTAATCAATTACTGACACAAATGGACGGGGTGGAGATTTTAAAAGGTTAGTGATCTTAAAGGTAATTAAGAAATAGAGGGGAAAAAATTAAATGTTGAATTTGATATCTTTTAATGTGGTTTATTTTAATAGGGGTTTACATCTTGGCCGCAACAAGTAGACCCGATCTCATCGATCCAGCTTTGTTAAGACCGGGGAGATTTGATAAACATCTTTTCTGTCCTCTACCAAATGAAGTAAGTTCGATTAAAATGTGTAGTAAAGTGTCATTTTCGCGGTTACAATGTTTTTGCAAGCATCTTCCCCCCTGTTATATGGAACAGAGGGGA
Source organism: Centruroides vittatus (assembly GCF_030686945.1). NCBI lineage: Eukaryota > Metazoa > Arthropoda > Arachnida > Scorpiones > Buthidae > Centruroides > Centruroides vittatus. Next base: position 272,053 of record NW_027121419.1, on the reverse strand, counting down.
AGTATGGCGATTGGTCAAAAAATGACCGGCTCTGAAGCTTGATAACTCCCGTGCTTTTTGTCGAAAATTTCTGAAATTTCGCAGGGAGATTCGTGTATGAGGGGTATTGTTTCTATTAAATTTTGGTGGTTAAATATCGAGGGGGTAGCGCATCCTATCTCGAGTGGGGTCAGACTTAATGAAGATTTTACTCTTGTTTTGTTTGGTGTCACGACTTGGTGAATTTATAGACACTTGGCAAATTCATCTGTTTAATTCGTAACTTTACAGAGAATGAATTTGCCAAGTGTCTATAAATTCACCAAGTCGTGACACCAAACAAAACAAGAAAAAGAAGACACGGTTTCGACAAAACAAACAAACAAGATTTTACTTGTCACTAACATTTACAACTTTTTATAAAATTCATATCTACACTCAAAATTAACCTTTTTGCCATTTTATAATAATTAATATAAAAAGTTTTAAAAAATAAAATCTCGTAACAGATGGCATACGCACAAGTTTAATGTTTTTGCCGGGAAAGTTACGCAACTCGTGCTGGATTCTTTAAAGTTTTTCTTTGCTTTTAACATTAAAAAAATACGAAAACATCAATTGGGGTTTGGAACGTTTAAATATTTATTCACGTATTAAAATTCTAGTAATGTTTATTTGCTCACGAGATTGGTTAACGTCAATTAAGAATTTCAATAAATTAAATTGAAGTTTAGCCTCTTTATAACGGAAACGAAATAACGTTCAAATTCCTTTTTTACTTGCGCAGGAAGAGAGATTAGAAATCTTTCAAGCTCTCAGCCGAAAACTTCATCTATCTTCCGACGTCGATTTCGAATATTTAGCTGCTGTTACAGCCAATTTTTCGGGGGCAGATTTACAATCGCTGCTATACAGCGCCCAAATTGAAAGCCTGCACCGTTTAAGTAAGTAAAATTAAAGCTGTTTTCTTAATTATCATTAACTTAACTTATAATTAACTTCTGGTAAAATTAATCAGACGATGAAAGAAAGCAGAATAAAAGTGAAAATATCCACGAATTCTCTGATATAATATATGTCCCGTCACTGGAACAGGGTGTGGTTGGAATCACCGAAGAGCATAAAGATAAAATCTTAAAAGAAGTAATTATAAACTCTTGAATATTCAAATTTATTATTCGTTTTAAATTTCTATACCGTGATTTTTTTTCAGGTCGCCGAAATTCAAAATAATATCTTCGGGAAACAGAATTATGTCGAAATTATCGACGATCAGATGATTAATCAGATTCCCTGTATTACTCAAAGTAATTTAATTAACGTTCTTTCTAAAATGAAGCCATCGGTTTCTCAAAACGAGAGATTAAGATACCAAATAATGTAAGTAATATTGTTTTATATCATTATTAAAATCGAAACTACTACTTATTTTAAGCTAATTATGATAAATGATAGTAAGACACTTTCATTTAAGGGGTATAAGTTTAAAGGAATAAGTGTATATCCTTTAAATGAAAGTGTTTGGTTACATTTGGAACTGAACCCACGACCTTGATGGGTTGATACTTCTTCGTTCGGACCCTACCGTAGTGCAATACACTCGATAACTTTACGTTCAAGCAAATAAAATAACACTTTAAAGTTGATTAACACCAAGAAATAGTGAACCACTTCCATAAGCACCATATTTTATGCTTCAGATCGCTTTGAATTTGCTTATAAAGATTTTATTATAAAGTTCAGGAAATTAAAGCTATCTTTTCGGGGAATAATACAGAAATTCTCTTACTATACCATTCGAAATTTCGGTTTTTAAACCAAATTTCTCCGTAAGGAAATTAATTTATAGTTAGTAATTGATAAAAATGAAAGAAGGAAGCCTTTCCCTGTAAACTAATTCGGTTTCGAGAAATGATTTAATATTGTTTATAACTTTAATAAGAAAGGCGGAAGGTTATTAAAAGACATTAAACGTTAAAAAATGGATTTAAATAGGGTGTAGGAAATAGAAAAAATCTGAATAGAAGAAACTATATTTGAATACCAATCAGAGAGGATCTCATCCCCTAAGAGATACGCTATCGAATATTATTAGAATACGAATATTTACCGAGAACTCGAAGCTCGGATTTTCGACAATCAGACGATTCACTCTCGTCTACTAAGCCAAATAGTTTATCTACATAACCAGATGCCCAGTAAGTGAATTTTCTAAGTCCCGCCATGTTGACACACAACTACAGTTGCCACCCGATGTTTGAACACCTGACGGTCGTAACTAAATTTTTTTTCTAGAGCACCAAAAATCACTTTGAACAGCTGAGTCTATTGGTTACCTTTACATATCGGTTTATAATTTTTAATATATATACATATATATATCTTTTTTTTTAATTTCAGTTACGATTCTTTCCGTGGGGGATCCGACTTGTTACCTAGAGCGGAGAAGAAGAGAGTAACTTTAGCGTGACGGTGAGTATCGTTGACCTTGTCCGTTATTCATTCCATTAATCGCTACCTTAATTGTAATTTAGTTACGGGCACGTAAGTTTGTAACGTTCAGCTTTATGGTCCCCAAATTTTCCTGGTCCCTCGAGACGGTGTTTGAGGAATTCATATTTCGAACTGTTAGCTCCTATAAAAAGCAGTTTTACTAAGCTTTTTTTTTATTTAATTTGCGCTTAAATCTTTAGTTATATTTGAGTACAGACGTGTAGATTCATATTTTTTGTAACATGACGTTTTATTTTAGGGCGTAATTTGGCCGGAAGTATTTATAAAATTGCGTTAACACGCAATTAGAATTATCCAATTTAGCTCATTAAATTGGATAATTCAAGTTTTGGACACCGTTTTTTTTTCTGCCTAAAATGCCGATTTAGAAACAGTTTTTAAATAAGTCTCCGCACTTTCAAATTTTAAGTGCGTATCGGTCTGGTAACAGTCTGATTACTACGAATCCGAAGCGCTCGTCTCGTTACAAACGACTTACATAATAGAAAAATATAGTAAAATTGATTGTAACGGAAGGTTAATTATGGAGGTCACAAGTCAAACTTATTTAAAAATAATTATTCTTAATGAAACAAATTACAAGAATAGTTTAAAGAGAGCGACGATATGGTTTAATAGTATAAAATTTTATTGGATAAGGCCAAGTATTCTGGCGATTATTAGGTATATAGAGAAATGAAACATTGTGAAGCATTCATTTCTACCTAGCAAATAGGTGGCGACGTCCATTGTTCCATCTACTATGTTTAATCTCCGAAGGCCAAGTCAGAGTGTCTCCCTTTTATGCGATATTCATAATCAATAGATGGCCAACGGTACAATAGACCAAAACGTTGTATAGAGTAAGTGACTGAGGCATAGGACTGCAATTTATGTCCTCTTGCAACAAACGTCGGTATTATGTGACAGGCTCTTTGTTACCTGGTCCGCCTACAATAGACGTCATTCAAATCATTGTCTCTGCTTCACAATAGCAAACCATATCGGCATCATGTAATGGCCTGTAAGCAAATGGATTTCTAAACTGCGGCACAGACGCTTTGTCACGCTTCGTAGAACCTCGACTCTTTTTTTTTATTTATATATTTATATACTTTTTTACTCTGTTTTGTTGACCGGTGTTTTAATTGCTACACACTAGTTCGCTAGTAGTCGGTAGAGAATTTGATAGTTGTGCGAAACTAAAAGTTCATTTTTATTCTGGTAGCGGTAAATTACATATTTCCCGCATATACACCGTTTATATATATATACATATATATATAAAGGATAGGATAGCATAAAAACATATAGAGTCGGAAACTAATACAGCTCTAGCATTTTCCATTTATAATTCAACTCGGGTGGAGGTTTTCTCCCTTCTTTCCTTCTTCTTAAAACCCCCTTTCTCCCCTCTCCCGAGTGAGAAAAGAAGGGTGAATAGGACCTCACACCGACCGTTCTCAGTGGGAGCATTGTGGAGCACTGGATGGTTTGAAAAGCTGAGGTGAGGCGTAATACATGTAGTTTGAACACATATGGAAACCGTGCCTGGTCGCGGCTGGCAACAAAAGTGGTGGAAAGAAGGATCCATGAATAGGGAAGACTGGCGGCTGAAAGGGAGGCTTTTGTCCGTGACATAATGAAAGACACGGGACAAATACCATCTATTCACAGGGAATCGACGTTTATTATTACCGGGTGTAACGAGATCAACGCGCACCCCATTCACTCTGATTTGGCTATTGTCTGAGGTAAAATTGAAAACCATTCACTGGATCCCGCCTAGAAGCGAACGCTGTTGAAAAGCACTACAGACGTCTATTGAATCTCCCTATTCAGTGGTGAATAGAAGGTAAATAAGCATTGCACCGTGGCACAATCCCCCTTTCCTCCTCCTCCTCCTCCGTCCTTCCCTGCTGCACGCCGCTCCACTAAACTAAAGCTTTAGTCCTCTCGTATACGTGGGCTCCGATGCGCGCACTCTCGCTCCTTTTTTTGCATAGCTTAAGAACGTGTCATTAGTAAAGTCTCGAGACTATTAAACCACTTTTATCGTTCGAATTCCGTTTTAATTCGGTCTTTCCGAGTTTCTAACGCGTAAAGCTGGCTACGCGTAGTAGAAGTTTTCGCTGTTGTAACTAGCGGCGAGAGCGTTAGACTTTCCTATCCTCCCATCCGATTAGCTCTGAAGTAGTTCTCTTTCCGCCCACTGAGCCCTATAGAAGGGGGCTATTGTTGTGCTCCGTTTGGTGTCTGCTTGATTGACGTCCCCTCCTGACAGGTGGTAGCACCAAATAGAGTTGTCCCGCGCCTCGTACTTAATTTCGAACATAAACAACAGTTTCGGACATTGGTAAAAAATGTTTTAATTCTTTTCTTTTACAGTGTGTACGGGGACCCGCCATGCCGTCCGAAATCGCCCACAATTACTTTATTTTAATACTAAATACGAAGAAATTTTGTAAATAAAAACCGAACATTTGTATCTTAAATTGGTAAATAAATATCATTTTATAAATAAAGAGTCATTCGGGTGGTAGATAACGTAATAAAAAGTTAGTCAGACAATCGGGGGGGTGGGATGGCGCGGTACTTTTGATGTTCTTTAATCAAGAAGTTAGGTGGCGTCAAACGACATTAGAAGGCATAGATAGGAGGACAAACGACTCTCGATTGACCAGACGAAGCGCCTTTGGCAATGAATAAACGATAGATGCTGGACAATTCTGCTTTCCTTTGCTGTTTAATTGGGGGAGAATTAGTTTTACGAGCGCTTACTTAACAATATTTGTATGCATTTACAGCAATTCGGTTGATAGATTTCGTCAAATAAAATGGGAGGAAAAATAGAATCGTTATCTTCCAATTGTCAATATTGAAACAGGAAGCTATCAATGATGAGCGATTCTGTTATTAAAATTCATGATTTTATTTAAAATTCTCCGTAATTATATTAAAATATTCGCTATAATTGCATACAGAAGGAGTGTTTAAATCAATTTTTGCGCCTTTTCTTCTGTATTTTATGATTTATAAACCCGTTTCTAATACTTATATATAATTATAAATTCTATAAAAGAATTGATTACGCTTAAAAGACAATTTTAATTTTCTTCTTTTTAAATTCTAATTAAAAAAAATCGTAACAATAATTAACTGTAAGTGGTTGATATCAGTTCACTGATTTATTTTCCAAATTCTGGAATATTATTTTAAATAAAGATTACAAGTAATTTCGACACAATCAATTTTTATTAACAGAACTAATACACCACTCAAAAATTAAAATTAATAACAATGGCTATCGATTGATAGCTTATTAATTTATATACATCACTTAGTACAACTGCATCTATTCAATATATGTTACATCAAAATACATGGTTTTATATTCATCCCCCCAAGGAACAGCAAAAACTTGACGTTAGTCAAGGACTCTGCCTTCTTTACATTCGTAAAACTTTAAAAAAAAGGACGAAAAAATGGGTAATTTACAGATTTGATCTGTATTTTGAAAGAATAATTGTATTTATATGTGTGTATATATACGTTAGCCCTATTTTAAAAAAAATAGTAAATAAATGTCAACAGTTTGATTATCTCTATAAATATTTTGTTTTCAACAAAAGAAATTCAACACAGTACTTACTTAGACACAACAAAATATAGTAGCATGATCCCGAAGACTAGAAAGTTTGTCTCAAGTCTAAATTGCAACTAAATATCCACCACTGTACATTAGTCACCACTTTCCACAGGAACATTATGAAGACTAGATGTCCGGTTTGACGAATAAGTAAGTAGGTTGCAGATCCGTCACCGTGTTAGGAATGTTGGAAAAGTAAGGTGAGCATCCACACGACACCATACCGTAAGAAGTATTGTGTGAATGTGACAACGAAGACAATAAACTGCTAGCTGCCGTGTTGTAGTAGGGTTCAGTCAATTCTCGGCTCTTGTACATATTCCCAAAATACGGACCTATGGTCGGGGGTGCTAGAGGAAGTGGAAAAGTACGTGCAGTTACAGCTTTCTCACTATCCAACGATGGGAACCTTGTCAGAGGTTCTAACGGAGATGGAAAGCAGGGTGGTACTGTTAAGTAATTATGATCCTTCTTTAACAAAGGTTTAGGTTTCCTTCTAGGTCTGTATTTATAGTCGGGATGTTCCTTCATGTGTAGAGCTCTCAGACGTTTGGCCTCGTCTATAAAAGGTCTCTTATCGGATTCTGTTAGTTGTTTCCATTCTGCTCCTAGTCTCTTGCTAATTTCCGAGTTATGCATTTTTGGATTTTCTTGAGCCAATTTCCTCCTCTGACCTCTAGACCACACCATGAACGCGTTCATGGGACGTTTGACGTGATCTCCGCTGGTTTTCGACATGCCTACCCTTCACTATCCTTCACATGCCGTTCAACCACTTCAAACTTTTGTAAACCTTAACTTTATAGTCGACCGTCACGTGTAGTGTGCAGTGATTGAACGTTTTCACGTCCATCACCGCAACGTTTCAAAGGAGGCTCGACCCACTGTTAAATCGAACGCGTCTCATTGGTTGCTCTTTGTTCGCCCTATATTCTGATAGGTTTTACTCTTGATTGCTCGATGGTTGTGATTTCCGTGTGTCCTCACTCAACATGATGAAGTGGCGATATTTATACTTGAAGCATCCTCAACTAAAGTATCAATGTACAATTTTGTTATATCGACATTCATAAATCGAGGTAAGGATAAATAACGTTAATATAAACAATAGTAATTTTAAAATATTTCAAATTTTAATAACTGACACGCGCCTAAAACATACTAAATACTGGCTTATTCTGTATTATACATAGTTATACTTCATATATTAAGAATAAATAATTAATTTTTAAATTTATTTTTAATTTAAATCTACTTTTTGTGCATATACTAGGCGAGGAATTGGAGAAACAGGTGACGAGATAGAAGAGTCACTGTCGAGCGAAGAACCGGTTTAAACGCTGACGTAACCGATATTGACCCCTTTACTGTGAATTAAAAACATTGTGGACCGCTCCGAACAATCAATTTACTTCAGGTTAGAACAACAATAAACAATTCTTGTCAGTTGTTATACATATAAACATACGTCATTTATTAAAATATATATATATATAATTAACAACCTAAAAACCACATTATTATAATTATTTTTAAGTTAAATATATTGTTAATATTTTAAACTCTTATTTTTTTTATAAGAGAGAGCTTTAAAATAAACCCCACGTAGGCGTGGTTAATACTATTTCCAAGTTAAATAGGTTTATATAAGGGTGGGAGAAGTGCTCCTGTTAATGTAAATTGGTTAATTCGCTTGACATTCCGAAAGAGCCGGAATCGTTTCCCATCTGGTTCCTTTATTCATAGTTTAGAAACACTAAAATACATTAAAAATACCGTATATACGTGTATAATTGTATAATTTTCGAGAGTTCATTTGATACAGTAAAATAATATACGGTAACACAGTTAATAATGCAGTAAAATGTATAAAATATACAATGATAAATTGTATAAACGATATATTATTCACGTAAAATGTGAAAATATAGTGTCAGGTGAATATTTAAAGCGGTTTCGTGACAATATATGTATATAAATTATACACAATATACACGTAAGCTTACGTACTGTACATAAATTATGTTTATGAATATTGTATGCATGTACAAACAGTCATTTTTGAAGATTATATATATATATATATATATATATATGGTATGTAGGCGTATATACTGTACATAACATTTATATACAGGTCCTATATATGCATATTTATACATGTACCAGATCGTATATTCTCTGAAATCCTGCATTTATTTTAAATCTGTTCTTTTGATTATTATTTAGTTCGCCTAGTAAAATTTATCCACGAAAAATTGCGATTTATAAAAACTCCTACAAGTATTTTAATAAATACTTTTGGAATTTTTTAATTATTATTAATTTAAATTTAATTTTCTTTGCATTTCTCATCTCTATATAATCAAATATGTACACAGCAGAGAAAAATAAACATAAAAAATTTATAGAAAAGTAAATACGGAAGAGATTAAATATAGGAAACAGTGATTAAAATGATTCGAAACGTAATAAAACCGCTAAATATTTAAATATTGAATTCGATTTCACTTATTAAAGTTCGAAATTCCAACTCATTCTACAATATTACAATTCAATTAATCCAAAATTTATTTAAATTTTATGACGAAAATTATAGAAATTATTGAAAAGTGTAACAATCAAGAAACTTGGATATTACAAATACAAATATCGATGGTAATGATAGTACTTTTTAAATAAAAATCTTTAAAAAATACTACCATTACGGTTGATTTTTTCGGTCCTTATAATGCTAATTAACTTGCTGAATTTATCTGTAGTAAATTTTACCTCTGACAGTGGTTTTTCTATACAAATATTTCATTTAGACCTATGTTATAAATATATTTTTTACACATTAATCTCTGCCTTTTTTCATTAGTTTCAGTTAATTTACGTAGTCTGATTACTGACAGACAGGCTGATTTTTTAAATTAGTTCGAGTAGATAGAAAATTACATTTTTGATAGAGTAGACACTTATTATTATTTTTTTACAATTTTGGATTGACATAATAATTCGGTACAAACTTATCAATATATAACATAAATACAGGAAGATTTATCAGATCCTCCGCATCATCATTACATAAAGATATACTAGATCATCCTCATCCTTGTGAAGATGCGGAGGATCTGAATGTTTTATTTTTAGAATCGTTTATGAGAATAATTTCATCATTTGGCACCACCAAACGATGAAATATTCATTAAGTTTATCTGATAAACCTAGAAACAAGTGTTACTTTTCCATAAATTTAATTAGCGTTAAATTGCAATTAATTTTTAGGACGTTTTAATAGGATAAAATGAAATAAATTCTCAAAATATTCGATGGAATAACGGGTCAGAGAGATTATTAATACGTTAATAAATAGGTTTTGTTCATAAAAATGTTCATTTGATTTAGTTGAAGAGAGTCAATTCGCTTAAATTCTCGTGAGATGATTTAATTGGTTCAGCTTTGTTAGTCGTCATAACCCCGTTTTGCTTTTTTTGACAGAGAGAGCTCTCGAGGTGATCACTTTTCACAAATGGTACCGTTTTGTTTCCTTCCTTTTGTCCCTAACTGAATTCATTTGTCCCCTTTCTAATTAATAATTCTGATCTTTTTAACTCATTAAACTGTACTATTAAATCATTAAAACTGTTCCGAATAAAATGGCCGAGTTAATGCCTTCAAATTTAATTAATTTCTTTGGAAATTTGACGAAATTTCTCCACTTTTCGATACGGAAAGTCGATAGAAAAATTCAGTTTTTCTTTTGATAAAATCAATTATTTTTAAGGATTAAAATTTTGTTTTTTTTAATGATTTTATTCCTTAAAAATTTATTCCTGTGAATTTTTTAAATTTTAGATGTTGAAACTTAACAGTTTTTAATGTATCAAGTTCTGTTTAATGAATTGAATTTTTTTTTTTTAATTAATATTTAGAATTAAAAGTTAGGAAATTTTCGTGAAATTTTAAGAAAATTTCCATTTTCGTTACTGAAAATGTGAGAATTTTGATCCATAGAATAAAACTGAATTTAGGAAATTGAATTTTTCAAGAATTAAACTTCTTTTTTTTTAATTTTTATAAGTTTTCATATAAAAACTTTTTAAAACAGGCAATTTTTAAGGAATCGAACTTCAATTTTTGATCGAAAACATTAGAAAAATTGTTTTTTTTTTCTTTTATCAAGAATCGAGACTTTCGCCAACGGTAGGCTCGGCGTTTAAAGTTAATCATTTGTAAATTTGATTGCCAACCTTTATCATACATATTAAAGTCTTCTTTGATTAACGTAACATCCCGTTTGATATAAAATGTAAGAAGGAATGACAACTGCTGTAAAAATCCTTCCAATTACATCCGAGGGAATTTGCTCGCCTCGAGTGCTATTTACAAGCAAACACTTGTAGCAATGAGACATCAAACCTTGCAGAGAAAAGAAAATCGGCATCGGAAGGGGGGAAGATGTAGCGCTTCTCTAGATAAGAACGATAATAATGCGAATGAAATTCAAGTGAATTTAAAAAAAAGGCGAAAAGTAACGTTTGGAAAAATGCAGATTACACAATTGTGACCAACGTTGTTTTTTTATTTTATATTCTTTCTTTCTCTCTCTCTCTCTCTCTCTTCCCCTTTTAACTACTCTGATGTTACAATTTGACAACAGTCTTGCCATCTGTCAATGCTTGTAATGGGATTAGCCAGTTCTATTGTGTGGTCTGTGTGAGCAGCTGTCAATAATCTTTTTCTCTCATCTACTCTTGTCACATTCTTTCAACAGTAAGGATTCTAAAGTAGACATCATTTATGTAGCCTTTCTCTTTTCTATAGCGTAGCTTTGAACGTTCGAGTGGTTGACAAAACGTTTTTTATTGCCCATCTTTTGTCCAACCAACGTTAACTGTCTTCAAAGAGAAAGATCAAAAAAGAAAATAATAATAATAAAAAAAAAAGAAGTCGTCTCCCGCTGGATGAAGAAGCCAATATTTGGTACGCCCCTCGATTTTCTTTTCTTTTCTGTCTTTTTTTTCTATCCCCCAAAACACGTCGCCATTGTCGATTCTGTCGCGGAAAGATGTACAAGAAGTGAGCTATTGAATTCGAACCAATTCAGGGAATAAAAGCAAACCATTTGAGCAAAGTGAAGTAAAAGAATCAAAAGTTTGTATGCTATTAATTGCGCTTATGTTGGATTTTTCTTAGCATAAACCTTGCATCTTTATGGTTTTTAATGAATTGACTCGGTTAAATGGCTTCATTAAATTTTTGTGTAGGATATAAAGGCCCGTTTATGAATGTCGCAAAAGAAACAAACAACCTCAAAAATACTCACGGTGTAATAAAGAATGTATAACTATCCAGTGTTAATTGCACCCGTATCCAAAGGGAAAATCAAAATCCAGATTTAACACGTGTTTCGATTCGTACTAGGTTCGAACCAACGACTTTTTTTTTAACATAGCGAATGCATATTACTAAAAGACGTGAGTTCGGATTCAAAACGAAACACCCAATTACGTTTTTAAAATTTGGATTTGGTCGTTTACTCTGTATTCATGCGAGTTTGAATCTCAACAGGAGGTCAGAATGGTTTCTCGCACGAATTATGTGCGTAAATAAGGGGTTAAATTACTAATTTCCAAAGGAAAAATACACAAATCAGTAAAAACTCGCAATATGGTATGAAGAAAACGTTCCCAAACATCACAGAAAGGTCACCCTCACGAATAAAGGTGATTCAACTTTACATATATATTAAACACATAATTTGGTATGGCCATTAAAAGATTCATAAAAAAAAAAGAATATTTCCGAACAATATTGTATCAAAGATATTGCTGAGTTGGGTAGCTGATCAAGTGCTTGTGTCGAATGCCATTATGACGGTTGTACAGAAGTCGCTTTGTAGTTGCTATGACAACTTATATGATTCAGAGAGAGAAGTGTTTCTGGTCACCGCAATATTATCAACCAGAGTCGTCCTCATTGAAGATCACATCTCGTTGACATTGGTTTCGTGTAATTGATATAAACTCTATCAAAGGTTTTGGCGCCTCTTTGTTATATTAAATAAAAGGGGGGCATAAAATATAATATATTAATTCAAAATTGCACACGAAACGTGGTTATAATTTAGAATTCTTTTTGACAAATTTCATAAAACTATTTAAACTTTTAAGAATTACGTAAGGTTATTTATTGTAATATATTCCTAACGAGTTCCGTAGTTTCAAAAGAAAGGAACTAATTTATTTTATTGCATCTTTTAATGAAGGTTTATGTAATTATTCGTATAAAAAATACATTAGTTGCCATTGTTAACAAATATTACAATTACTGTTTATTACAAATCGATCAATCGAGTTGTGTAAAATTTATTTAAACTCTCCTGTACTCGCCCTCACGTCAATACTTTTCATTTGGAAACGATAAATTAATTTTTTAAAATTTATAATAAATCAGATTTATTATTAATAACAGTAAACAATATTATAATTATAATACAGGATGATCCAGAAGTTAGTTAAGGAGTTTTGCGTGTTCATAATACACTTACGAATATGGAGCGTAAGTCGAGTTTATCTTTTAATAAATTAGTTCAAATGGTTAATTAACTTTAAGGTTATTTAATAGCTTAGCATCTAGTTCTTTATATCGGAAATTCAGCAAATTTCTTAGCTTCGGTCGATAGGAACCAAGTGATTTTCTGAGTTACTATTTACAGTTACCGACATACAGTACCGACAATGGACATTGCAGATCGTAAACAACTTCTACGATTTGTAGTGATTTTATAACACCGTTACTATTTATTATAGGGCCGTATAAGCAGGTTGTCGAAAATTAAGTGTAGTGAAAGCCGTTTAGTGGAATAAAAACGTTGTGGCCAAGGAAACTATATGTATTTATTTGATTATAAGTCGTAGAAGAGGACCACTGTATCCATTTACATTACCCGGAACGATTTCTTCCACTCGAACGTAAGAATGAAAAGAAAGATTGGAATATCCACAGCAAAAGAGAGACCACTTTAGACCAATGTGTGGAAGAGAAGTGAAGGAAAAAAATAAAATAAAATAAGAAAGAGAGAAGGAGAGAAAAGCAACGAAGACGACACTGCAATCATCTATTATGAAGTCGTCTACAATAGCCAAGCGAAATCCACTTCTATCAAAAGGTGTCTGGTCTTTTTTCTTACGGCAAAACGTAAAACCTCGCAATTCTATTATGCGTATTGCAAAAGGAGATGTTGTGAATGAGTCTGCCAACTTTTGTCCGTCTACCCCCATCCTATTGTTGGACGTTTGGCGCCGACGAGTGGTCCTGGTGACTTACAAATGAAAAATACCACAAAGAAACTACGTCCGAAAGAAGAAACGATGCATACAAGCAAACCTAAAATGCAGATCGTCCAACTTATGTGGTGTGTGCATGATAGAAGACGGTTGCTTCATTTATCTAGGGGTGGACAGAAGTTGCCGGCCATTATCGGCCCCTTCTACTTCTGCAATATATACTGTGTATAGATCAATCTGTCAGGCGCTAACCTCGAATCTCTATTGTGTGACGCTACTAAACTTATTGGTGTTTTTTGCCTTTCTTTTCTCTCCTTCTTATTCTTCTACTCGCCAATTTTAATGCCTTTTTGCATACTCTTAAATTTGCCGACACTTTATCTAAAATGTTTGTCTTACTACTATTGTGACACGTGCCTTTTTTTTACAGTCGATAAAAGGGGGGGGCACGACTTAGCGAATATCAATCGTGAATATTCTATAATGGTTTCTGACCGTTTGGGAATAATAAAGCAAACAAATCTTTTGGCGGATTTCCAGTTTAAATAGAAAAACAAAACACCCGAGAGACGTCACGAGTGAGGTTACCTGGTTGCCATGGTGATTTGTGGCTAGTGTTTTGTCAACAGTTGGCCGATTGACGTCACTCCCGGCTTGTTTGCAATATTTAAAAATGAACAACAACGGTCCGAGTGTCTTTATTTTATTTCATTTCATTTTTCTCCCCTATTTGCAAGCGCTGAATTCGTTTCTGTATTGTTATATTTCCTGAAAACAAATATCGAAAACGACAGGTCTTTACACATTATTTCAGCTGCTGTTATCTTGCCTATACATCACTCTATCACTAGCAACTTATATAAGGAGGGTGTCTAGAGAACAGATTAATATAGGATGACTAATGATAGAATAATGTAAGTTGACTAGATATGTAACTAGTGACAGTGTGATTAAAGTGCCTAGTGATAGTGAGAATGGTATAAGGTGAGCAGTATCACTATCACTAATGATTATTATTAGTGAGAGTTTTTACAGTAGAGTGATTAATATAGGGTGGCTACTGATAAAATAAACTGGCTATCCCGTATTATTCTACTATTAGTACAGTCTATGTGTACATAAGTAGGCTAGTATTTACTGTACCTCTTATCATCCTCTATACACATAATTATAGTCGATCTTGGCTATTCTTTTATTCCCTTACTGGTAAATAAACCACTGATTATCATTATTACGAGGGAGATGATAATTCTTATCATTCATGATGATAAACTTTCTACTTTTATCATGAAAATTAAGCAGAAATTAATGAAACGTTTTGATTTATTGATAAGGGATTTGATAGTTAATATCGAAAATTCTCTTTATTATATAAATAGTAAAATTTATCCCTAATTTATTTATCAAAAATAAAGTAATATAAATATTTTTTCATTCTATTTAAAATATTGTAAAAGACTAGAAATTTTCTTCATGTCAAAATAGATTTTTTTCTGATTAAAATATATATATTTTTAAATGAATATAAGCTAAATATTTGTTATATTCATCAATAGTCCTATGCAAATTATAATAAACCTTTAAAATTTTATTTTTAAGTATGACAATATCCATTTTTTTTCTTATCACTGATGATATGTATATATATATATATATATATATATATATTTATCTCGTATCTTCTGAAATGAAAATTTCACCTCAAAGATTTGCATGTATTCGATTATAATGGGAAGAAATGGCGATAATGCAGTTTAAGTTTTTATAAATTTTTTGTTTGTCCCCTTTAATATGTGACAAATTTAATTCTGGTGTGAAGAGAAGGATGAAATTTATGACTTCCTGCGCGCGGTCTCTACATTTCATTGTGTTTTTTTAAAAGTAATTTTCGTTTAGCAGATTTTTTTTCTAATTTTCGCCCTATTTTTTCTGGTTTTAATCGATTAATTTAAATCTTTTTTATCGTGTATCTTCTATTTTATTTTTTTTACTGAATTTTTCAGTTGTTGATCTTTATTTACCTTATTCTTCCGCTTTCAAATCCTTATTTTTTCTGTAATTATCCTCCATTGTTATTTTAACTAATTTTTTTTTTTGCAAAAAACATAAGTGAAAAGTTAGGAAATAGGGATTTAATAATTACTAGTAATAAATTAATAGAATTAAGAGTAAAATAAACCTACTATTAAATCCCTATTAAAGTAGAGATTTAATAGTATATTTTACTCGAGATTTATATTTTATCTAGTTTTTTCTTATCGTTAATTATTATTCCTTTTAATCGATTTAATTTTTTTAAATCTTGAATTAAATTACATTATAAAATAGATTGTAACAAAAGTTTCTTTAAAAGTACTGTGCATTTACTTCCTATTTTAATTGGTATCCAAAACAAATAAGTGAAAGTTCTACTCTAAATACAATATTTTCCTCAATTTCGTGATTACTTGAGGCATTATGAGGCAAGACAGTACTTTTTCCACACTTGTTTGTTGTCTCAGCATATTTCTTGCTTCATTATTTATTTCTTTTTCCAACCGTAATTTTAACACACAATAAAAAGATTATGAATATCATGTTTAGAAATTATATAAAAGTTTTTAGAAAAAGAATGTTGTTGTACATCTGTGTACAAATTGATTTAAAGCGAGAATACAATTGAAGGACTGATCCATCTCGCGCCTCACGATCCATCACGATCAGGCAAACAGAGGCACAGACAGATACGTTGTAAATCTCGTTTTTTTAAATTTTATTCCAAGACGAGATTGAAGACTTGCATCCTCATCTTTTCCTCAATTTTCTAAATCTTACCTCATCCCAGATTAAGCTTTTCCTCAGTAGTTCAGAACATAACTATTTAAGATAAATAATGTTTGCCTCATTAGTAAATAAGAGTTATTCTTTGCTTTATAATTTTGAATACTGTCACCAAGAATAGGTTACTTTAGTCTTTTACCTCATTATTATGAATAATGAGGTAAAAGACTAATTTCTAACATCATTTCAGAGTTACATACAAATCATTGTAAATTTTAATTAAATAATTAATGTGATAATTTAATAAGAATCTCCTGTAGGAATTTATTTATTTTATTTAATAGGTTTGCCATTCGGTAGTACGAGAAATACGAAGAAAGAATGCAGTAGGAGAGGGGAATGGATAGAGTTAAAAGAGTGGCTATCGCACGTGATCGAACCCCAAACAGGTTTCTTCTCATCTCATTTTACATTTAACTCGCGTGTGTTTGTATATATAAATATTACATACATTTTAAGTATCATTTTCACGTTCGACAATCACGATGGAAATAGAGGGAAGGTCAAAAATTGACATTATTCTCCTTTGCATTCGGCATCCACACCTCTTTATATATTATCTCCTTTGTGAAAAAACAAGAAAAGGAAATCAGTTTTTAAAAAACAAAAGCTAGCCGATGCATTCCCGATTAAGGAGCGATACAGAAGAAGAATGGAGAAAATTAATGCGAACAATTATTACCTGTCTAAAGGCCACCGTGATTAATGTTCGAATCGTCCACCAGGGAGAAAAGAGCGGTGGAAGAGTGACGTCACGAATCGTGCAACGGGCGATACGTTTTAGTTGCATAGATCATATTACCTGGTTGACAACGTCTTCAATAAATTACATTACGGCCTTTTAAAGCCTATGTCATTATTAATTACGATGTTTTTTTTCTCTCTCCCCGATTTGAATCTCCACCCCGTAGTCACGTTTGCTCGCTTATCTCGCGCACATCTGACTTTGCTATGCTTGTCATCGGTGGAACGACCTTTCCAAATTGAGGTCGTGACCTTTTCTTTTACAACCGAACCAAATAGTCCTACCGGGGGCGTCGACTATACTTTTGTTAAGAAGACGACGACGACGTTCGACAATAACTCGACCCCACTTTTGTTAGAGAAAATGCCTCTTCTGTAAATTTACTTCTTTGTAGAATAAACGGTGGAAATGTCTTTTGTAGGATAGTGTGATGTTTAGTGTTTTTTGTAGGACGATGAGTTGTTTATTGTTCTTAGTAGTATGCCGCTTACAATCTTGTATATGATACACAATGCTCTTTACAGGACAGTGTGATTTATAATGTCTTTTGTAGAGTACTGTGAAGCTTAGTGTTCTGTGCTACACAGCTCTCTTTGCAGATAGCGCGATGCTTATTACTGCGTGTTGTTCTTAGTAGTGTGCTGCTTTCAATCCTGTATATGATACACAATGCTCTTTATAGGACAGTGTGATTTATAGTGTCCTTTGTAAAGCACTGTAAAGCTTAGTATTTGTGCTACACAGCTCTTTGCAGATAGTGCAATGCTTAGTGCTCTTTGTAAGTTAGTGTAGTGCAATAGCGCACATTATTCTTAAAACGGTTAAGTAGCTAACCTATAAGTGCGATTTTAAACCAGTTTCAAGTGTTTTGAAGCCAATTTTCACAAAAATGAAGAAATATAGAAGTAGATAAAGGGAATGCCTACATTTTTAATTCGTTTTTCCAAACTTTATTAGTTGGTTACCCCTCGAAAATCGTGACACAACCGAAGAATATGACGAGTGACTCCCAAGAGGGTGCGACCTACCAGTTCGAAAGCATTAAATTTAGGTTTTGGTAAACAAGTTATATAATTTACTTTGTTAAATAAGCTGACTATTCTGTCAGTTTAAGTACAGTACTTTATATACTATAAGTATGATCTTATACTGTAGTATGCATGTACTTCAAGTAAGTATCTATATACTATACTTTATAAACACTTCCTATCCTAGACCCTTATTTTCTGTTTACATCACATATTTTTCTTATTTCTTAAAAATTAATAAATAATAGACATTTTCAACTTAAATTCGAACGATTTTAATTCTTCCAAATTAATTTTTACACTCAATAAAGAGTTCATATTCATTTATTTCTAATTATCTTATTTCATATCATAAAATTCTCCATACAAAACAAGAAAATTCTTATAACTTTGTACCAATTTCCAAATGATTCATTGACCATTTATCACAGGATGGCCTCTGGACCGCGCTTCGAATACTTTCGTGGCTCTTTTCGTACGCGCTTCGACGTCACACTCGATTGACGAGCGGTCGAATCGTCAAGATGGAGTCAGAGGTGAAGTATTCAACCAATGACGCTTCCTCTTGTTTCTCCACTGACTCGTTCATTGGCTTGAAACATTGTAGGCGACATCCAAAGAGTCAACAAGTCTTATTCTCCCTTTGTAACAGTCGATGGGACCTTTACCTTATCGATTTAAAATTTTAAACTGTTTAACATTACATCGGACATTACAACCAAAAACACGAGGAAACTGTTAAACATTTACACTAATTTACATATTATTAGTCATAATCTTTAATTATTTTAAGCTTAAAACGTTCCTAAGAGGCTTAAAAACAAATCATATTTGATTAAAATAAGTTTTATAAAATTTAATTATGACAAATTACATTAAAATAATTAATTTGAAATTATTTTAACACATTTTTAATTATATACACGCGCTTAAATCTTAAATAATTATCTTTATTGCCGCATTAATCGAATAAAGTACATTTAAAATTTTAATGTTAATTAATTATAAATATTTTTTTACTGTTTTATACTATCAGAAACTTAATATTTACATAATTTAAGCGCTGTAAAATAGCAAAAAAGGGGTGTATTATAAAATTCTATTTTACTAAACAATAAATTAAAATTTAGTTTAAAAAGGAAGAAAAATAGAATTAAATTCGAGTCTAAGAATAAAAATAAATAAAAAGTTATTCAAGTGTTAGGCGAATTTTTTTAGAATAGGGAAGGAATAAATAATATAAAAAGAAAAAAGAGTTATTGTTAGACCAACAAAAAATATAATTTTCGGTAACGGAATTTAAAATTTTCTAAACATTGGATAAGGCTCCAAGTTTTGTTGTTCCGCAAAAAAATAGAATCATCTTCTTTACAGGTTTTTGCGGTTTCAAATACAACATAATAAAGGAAGACGTTTTCCATTTTTCCCCAAGACGTCTCATTCACTTTTCCAAATGGAATCGGCATTC
Source organism: Centruroides vittatus (assembly GCF_030686945.1). Lineage (NCBI taxonomy): Eukaryota > Metazoa > Arthropoda > Arachnida > Scorpiones > Buthidae > Centruroides > Centruroides vittatus. Next base: position 252,597 of record NW_027121419.1, on the reverse strand, counting down.
TACAATAGAAGACCATGCAAAGTCGAATAATTGGTTCGCCATCTTCATCCTTTGCCAACATCCCTTCCCCACAAACACACGCACTTCCTTCATACTAATTCCTTCTTTGACTTTATAACCTTTTCTCTACATTATTATAACTGTTCTGGTAATTAGTTAAATGTCTGCATGCCCTAATTTACTAATTTGCTTTTGTTTACAGACACGTTTCTAGAATGTAAACACACACGTCACGTTTTTTTAGTCACGTGTTCTGTTCAAGAAACTACAGCTTCACCCTAAGCTATACTTCCACACATTAGAAATCGTACTGTACTGTACTGTACATTCAAAGGAAGTTTTTAAACGTAGCAAAATTGGTTTGCTATTCCCCACTTGCACCCCTTTTCTTCATACTAATAACCTTGCCTATACTCTGTTTTCTGTGATTAGCTGTCTGTGCTCTAATTCAACTTGTAAAGATTAATTTACATGAATAAGGCGGCACTTTAATGTTTACAACGGTTTGGTCTACAGGTGATTTAATCAATTGTAAATTTATTATTTATGATTTACTTTTTTTTTTTTTTAGAATTTATTTCCAAACAATCTACTATTTTCGACGTTATCAGGAAGAAACGTCTTATTTTAGAAGTCTTTTGTTGCGTTTTTGTTCTTTGTATAAACAATTTTAGAGAAAGTTTATCTTAAATTCTGATCTTAAAAAATTTTTAGAGCATTTAAAATACGTTAATTTATTCAAAAGACTCAAAAAGCGCATTATATGCGATTAATTTACTCTGTAGTAAGGAAGCGTAAAGGGTTGTTTTAATGTCTTTCTATTGACTTTAATTAAACTTTAAACATTTTTATAATTAATTAATTTTTTAATTTATTGATTCCAGATAAGAAATTATTTAAATTTCTTCGAGGAATCGTGCAGAGATCGTAATTAACCGTAAGTTTTGTAATATTTTCGTAAGTTGTAGCGAGCCGTAATCTCTAGTAGTAAGCAAGCATTGCTGCACGATTCATTGTCGAAAAGAGCGTAAAGCGACAACAACAACAACGACAACAACTTCAAGGATTGTAAAATCGAAAGGATTTGGTGCCCTTTTCAATGCAAAAAGTCGCCAAACAATTAGTTTAACAATAGAAACGGTTCGATTGTGTGGCCAATCCCTATGTGACCAAACACAAACGTTCTTACATTTCAACAAACTCTTTTCTGTGGCCACATCGCTCTACACATTATTGACAAACCTTTCACTGAAGGCAATTTACTACGAGATAACACAACGCTCGAACTTTCTATACAAACCCGCTATCTTCTCCTTAACAATGTATCATGTTCTTACACAACAAATGGTACCCCCCGTCTACACCAGACATAAAGTACCTTCCTATATAATAACAGAACATCCAAGCGAGTAAGGGACAGTTACTAAGCCATTTCTACAATCGTCAGTAACAAAATTTTTCACTATCACACAAGGAACCATCGGGAATTTTTGCCTCCCTTTTTTTTGTTATTTTATTTTTATTTTATTTTTTTATTTCCTACCTCCCTACTCTGCCACTTTTATTGCATTTCGTGTTTATCACCATCTTTAGTAAAGATTCTAACACGTATTGTGCTGACACATGAGTTGTTGTGCACAACCTATAGAATACATCAAGACTATTAAGGCTTGAAAAATGTTTTTATATTTCCCGTTCCCTTTCAACCTGTGGAGAGGTAGATCTCGTAGTCCTTCTGTCCCCGGGCTACCCCATACAAAACTGACCACAAACTGCACGAAGGGGGAAAAACCTAGATATCTTCTTTAATTTATATTTCTACGTCATGTGGCAAAGACTGTCGCGCTTCCAACCCTAGTAGATGGCTCTTTCTACAACACCACCGCTCTCCATCCCCCTTTCAACTTGCTACAAGGATCAATGCGTGTAAACTTGCATGATGTATGGCCCGTATCAATACTTAATATATCGTTTTTAGGATCTTTATGTAAAGTGGGATCTGTAAATTATTTATTTTTATTTGTCGTATTGTTTCCTTTTTTTTTTTTTTTTTATAAAATAAAATATTTTCTTAGCTCTCTCTCTCTCTCTCTCTCTCTCTCTCTCTCTCTCTTTCCTCAGATATATCGACGGGTGTGAAGAGTATTTCACGTTAAAAATGAGTTTCTACAATTCGAATTTTAAATTATAAACTGTTCAATATGCTTAAAATCTTGTGTTTTATTGTTTATAAAGGAGATTTTAAACTGTCGAATTGTAAATTTAAATTCCAAAAGCCTTTAAAATCTTTGTTTTTTTTTTTTAAATTTATATACCTCCAACACGCTTACAAAATACAATAATTTACTGTAATTTGTATTATTGTAACGTGTATTGTTATGTATTTTAATTAATTATAATATATTAATTTTATTTTTTTAGTTTAAATTAATTAAACGTGTACAAATGCTAAAAAATAATTTTAAAAAATTACATAAAATCAACATTTTAACACTTAAAAATGCACGTTTATAGAATAAATTGCATATTTTTACATTCTGATCTTAAAATATAACTGCTTAAACTCTATAAATTTTAAAGAAAGAGTTTAAGCAGTCATATTGGAATTTTTCTACTTATTAATTAATTTTTCCCCCTTTTTTTGACGATTTTTTTAGATGAAAGACGAGCAGATTCGCACTTATAAATTTACTTTCAATATCGAAATCTGTAACTGTAGTCCCTCAGACAGTTGATAGATGGAATAATCGGAATTTTTTAGATGTCGGTGCGTGTTTTCTTGGATTGACAACAATTAATAAGCTGTTAATGCGGTGTTAGACGTGTTAAATTAAGCGGTGAGTAAATGAAAACTCTTAATTCATTCGTAGTTATATCGCTCGATTTTAGAATTAATTTCTATCGAACGTATTTAAAAATTGGACAAAAATACAATTTAAAAAATGTTAGAATTTTATTATATTTGTATATATATATTTTTTTTTAATCTAAAAATGACTTTTTATGAAACATTTTAGCAAGTTTGAAAAGCAATGCGCTGTAAATTAATGCTAGTATTTTTAGAATGGCTTTATAATTACAAGTGTACAGTTGTATTATATATTAGAAGTAATTAAGACAAGTTTTATTTGTGTACATTTTACTTGAGAAAAATTAGGTTTTTCTGTATTTAGGCTATAGGGAAAAAATCAGTCTTTTAAATAGGAAAAAAATTAAGCTTTTATGTAAGAAAAGTTGAGCGTATGGAAGAGAAAGTTTGTCTTTTATGTAGGAAAATATAGAAAGCTTTTGTACACGCCGAAAACCTGATGAGATCGGAACCCACGCTTTACGATAAACGTTTCCAGAATAGGTTAAGAGGATTAGAAGACAAGATAAATGTGTTTCTTCAGGTTAGAGCTTTCGATACATCACTTAAGGGCATGGGTTCAGACCTCAATCGAATACAAAACATATTACTTTTATCTTTCGTTAGATAAAGACACTGTTAATGTTTGTATTAATAATAAAAATTAAGATATATTTTAAAGGAAAATCGTTTTTCTCAGGAACTTTTACATAAAATAATGTAATTACATTTTAATTTGCATCCTCAAAAACACAATTTTAGTGGTTTGAGTCTGATCAGAACAAATGTTTTATCAAAAATATAAACTATAACTGACTTATAAAAGAATATTTTCTTAATTTAAGGGAATAATTTATTTATTATTTGTAAATATTCTCGATAATTGTCTAGGATAATCTTGTGTAAGCTCTACGATAGGAGTAATCTTACTTGAATAGATCGTCGTAGGATTATAGGATAGCTCTTGTATAAGCTCTAGAATTGATTTTCAGTCTTATCCTAGAGCCTATACAAATATAAAAGTCGCAGGAATGCTATCTCCTTTCATGTTAGTGCCTTTAGTAAGATACTCATTCATTGAATTACATTTATATCAACATTATAAATCTTCCAATTAGTTTAATTATCCAATTATTCAAATTATAGAACGGTTTCCTTATTAAATAATTAAATATTCCCGCAGTAAGAATATTTAATTATTTAAAATTATTGATACTGAACGACAGAAAGAACAATGAATAAATTATAATAATTATTAACTGATTTAAATAATGGAGAGAGAATATGATCTAAATCTTCTCTAGAATGGTAGTATAGCTCTATAATATAGCTAGATAATTTCAAAATGTTTAAAATATTATCGCAGGGAGCTACAGTAATGAAAAAAATCTATGCGTAATCGTCTACGTTTATTTATTTTAAACAAATAAAAATTCGTTATTATATAAACACGATGTAGGATACGACTGCACTCGTGTAAGCTGTAGGATTGATTCAGTCCCATCCTAGAGCTTACACAAATAACAAAGGAAGTCTACAATACCTCTTACAGGCTTCCTTTTATGTTAGAGCCTTAGGAAAAGATTTATTTACTGAATTCCGTTTGTTTATACAGTCAGAGAATCTACAGTTACGTTATTATTGATAATCAGATTAGTTGAAAATCATTTAGTTTATTCATATTTCAAAATTTCTAAATAATGTAAGATAAGAGCTATGGGTTAATACACTTCAAACAGCTAACTATACTGTTTTGTTTGTGTTATATTCTGCACATAAATTATGTATGCGAAATCTTTAACTGCCCTATTGGACCTCTGTATATGTAATGTTAATATATTTTTAATTTCTTACATTTTTAAGCTTTATTTTTCAATTAAATTATTAATAAAATATTAACATAGGTTATCAAAGTTTCAAAAGCGATAAAAATTACTAGTAACTTGATATAAAAACGTTAATAATTTTATGATTTTTATCTGCAGTTGCATCTCCCACATCTCTGAAGAGCATAGGAGTAGAAAATAAGTTTAAATTTTACATATTTTTAATTAAAAAAAGATAAAAATGTATAAGAGAAATATATTTGCTTCATTCGGATGTAATAAAATCACAAAATTAAGAAAACGATAAGTAAAATTGTCGAAACTGCACGTTTCCACTTTCATATATTTTTAATACCTTTTAATATAAGAAAAATAAATATTATAAGACGATATCAGATAGTTTTAATTATTATATCGGGTGTATAGATGTATATAAAACTGATATTAGTAATATATTGGCAAAAGTTTGTGTAGCGACTAACAATAGGATTGAAAATAATTTTCTTAACAATAATACAGTTTACAGGAATATTCAATAGAAAGGTTTAAAGTATTGCTAAACAATCAGATGCAGCAATTAATTGTTAATTCTTATCCCATTTCTATTCATTTACCTTCTCGACGTTAATCCCGTTCAGTCTTTCATTAAATTTGTTTAAGAATTTTGAAAATCGTGTTTTGTGATCTATAAGACTTCTTTGTTGGAACTTACAAAACTTTTGTAATAAATTCATTCTCTGCTTTTAGTTTCCAAGAAATCTTTTCTAACGTTGGATTAGCATTCGAATTCGATATTCAAGTAACTGACTTGTCTTACATTTATTTAAAAAAAATGAAAAGAAAGAAAACAAAAATTAAAAGGATATGTAATATAACGTATTTAAAATTAAATTAAATTTCAGTTAATTGAATTACAGGAAATCAACTTTTCTCCCGTGGAATTTAAAGATTACAATATCCTTGTTTTGAATAATTAATAATAGTTTGCTTGGTTGAAGGACTAATTATAATTTAACACTCTAACTTTACAATATTGGCTTCCCTGTAGTGTTGAACTACCTTATGTTTTAAGGTTATGTGTAATTGCATTCACTATAGAACTGTCGAGAACTTATATCGAGCCCGGGTAGAGAGAGCCCCTTTTGCCTTTTTTTTTTTAACAAATGAGATACGTAAAACGTTTATAAAAAGCAGTTTTGTTAGTAAAATTAGCATTAATTTATATGGGTAATAACCGCTATAAGTTTTCTCCAGTCGGGAAATTCCCTAGACCCCTATCGACGTCCCTAGAACCTAAAATACAAGAATTCGTAATATTGCACATAAAAATAAATTTAAACATTTTATAGGAGACAACCTCTCACTCTGAGAAGAACATTTCATTCTTAAGGACCATAGCTTTAAGGTCTATAAGCCCTATAGTAATTATGAGTAAACTTATAGGCAAGGTTAGACCTTAAGAGAGACGATATAATTATATTATGGAGTAGTTGTTATGTATTATTCTGTAAAATGTGTTAAGTATACATGACACCAACTGTCCTAATATAGTGTTAATTCGATAGTATGGTAAAATAATTTAAACAATTTTTGCCTCATTGGATGCTGGAAGGAACCGTAGAATGGATGGATTATTTGTAAAATTGTAATATCTAAAATATTGAGCTGTAGTTCAGCTACTTTAATACATATTGAACTAACTTTATATATAAGAGAAACAGTTTATCTCATAGAATATTTAAATCTTATAATGCACATAGAATCTGTTATACATTCAAATGGATATTTAATATATATGCCTCTCTATAAAGATTTTACTACGATTAATATGATCATTTACACTATTAATTTCAGATCCAAATTAAACTTGCAAGAATCAACGAGTTAATAATGGTAAGTGACGGAAATTAATAACTAAAAGCGCATTTTATCTAAAAAAAAAGTGAACAACGGAAAAATTCTTTTGAATATTAATAATATAAAACAATTATTCGGAAAATATTTCTTAAGAATTTTCTTAATTATGAGACGTTAAACACGAATTTCTATTCTAAAAAACCAATTTAATCAGTAATTAATAGGAACGTATCGTAAACAAATTGTCGAATTTATTGAAAAGTACACGTAGTACATGAAATTTTTTGAGTCTTTTACTAAAAAAAGACATTTATTATTTTTTTTTAGAAAAACCAATTTAACGAAGAGATACGAGATGATAAAGGCTAACAGAAACGTTAAAGAATAGAAGAAGAATAAAGTGTATTCAACAGAATTGCTATTGAAATTCAAAAAGCTTCTAATAAAACGCAATTCAAAGTAAAGAATGATTTTTTGGAAGATTCTATTGATGTAAATACGTAGGCCTTATTCTATAATAACACATTTTTAACGTATTGAAAATTTAATTTCTTCGATGTTTACACCTAAAATTATTCTTTATATATCTTAGAAACGTCCAAAAATATCTATAACAGTTGATGAGTTTGGAAAAAGAATTGTGGTACACTTCAGAAATTTATCTTTAATTATCATTTTAACTATACAGATAGTTTCTTTTCTGTTTGTTTCTCATCTTTAGGACTTATATTTTGCTCAGATTTAGACACATCTTTACTTGTTTCCTCAGCTCCTTTGCAGTCACACTTCACAGCATCTGAATTCTTTTGATCTTCTACAGAATCATCCTTAGAACCTTTTTTCTTCCCTTTTAATTTATCCAAAATAATCTGTAATTTATTTTTGAAATCGTCTCTTTCCGTTTTAGAAAAACGATTTAGTTTTTTAAGCAATTCGGCCATTTTACTATCGTCGAGTCGGTGTATATTCTTTGAAAACTTTAAGAAAATATCGTTTATATTACTATCTTCTTCGATATTTTTAGAAATTTCAGAATTATTCGTAAATTTCTCTTTACTAGAATTGAAATCGTCTATTTTATCTGTCTTACCATCATCAGATTTACTGGTATGTTCAACGTCGTTCACTATATTCCCCATCGAATATGCTACTTGTTCGTCCTTATCATTAATAGATATTGGCAAATTTAACCTTTCAATATTATTAAAAATTTTATTTTTATAGTACAAATAATCATCCGAACTTGGAAACAAAATTAAGAAAAATTCTTTGCGAGTTCCATCTTGGTTCAGAGGATAAGCAAAGACAGGCCCTCCAGGGTACCATCTTCTATATTTAATTTTGGTAGGGATGATGATATTGTTATTTCCATTTACGTTATCATTATAGACAACCAAACCAAATAAATTTCCATGGAAAATTTTAAAGGACCAAGCTGGAAAATATTTAAAGTATTGGAAAGGTGATATTAAGAATTGACTTCGAACTTCACCATCTTCAAATCTTACACCGGCTCCTACACCAAAATCATTTTGGTTAGCCAAATGATTAGGAAGATTTCGATCAAAGCTAAATCTGTGATAAGGTTTATTGGGGAGGAAAATTCCATAATTTTTCAGATTAGTAGTGTCTAATGAATTCATTTCATAAGGTTCAGAGAACTTGAATTCCCTTGGAATCATTTTGGAAAGATATTCAGCATCCATGCCACCATATTGGAAGGATTTTGGAAACTTGTATTCACCTGGAATCATTTTAGAAAGATAATCAGCATTCATACCATCATGGAAGGATTTTGGAAACTTGGATTCACTTGGAATCATTTTAGAAAGATAATCAGCATTCATACCATCATGGAAGGATTTTGGAAACTTGGATTCACTTGGAATCATTTTAGAAAGATAATCAGCATTCATACCATCATGGAAGGATTTTGGAAACTTGGATTCACTTGGAATCATTTTAGAAAGATAATCAGCATTCATACCATCATGGAAGGATTTTGGAAACTTGGATTCACTTGGAATCATTTTAGAAAGATAATCAGCACCCATGCCACCATATTGGAAGGATTTTGGAAACTTGGATTCACTTGGAATCATTTTAGAAAGATAATCGAGCATTCATACCATCATGGAAGGATTTTGGAAACTTGGATTCACTTGGAATCATTTTAGAAAGATAATCAGCACCCATGCCACTATATTGGAAGGATTTTGGAAACCTGGATTCACTTGGAATCATTTTAGAAAGATAATCGACATTCATACCATCATGGAAGGATTTTGGAAACTTGGATTCACTTGGAATCATTTTAGAAAGATAATCAGCATTCATACCATCATGGAAGGATTTTGGAAACTTGGATTCACTTGGAATCATTTTAGAAAGATAATCAGCACCCATGCCACCATATTGGAAGGATTTTGGAAACCTGGATTCACTTGGAATCATTTTAGAAAGATAATCGACATTCATACCATCATGGAAGGATTTTGGAAACTTGGATTCACTTGGAATCATTTTAGAAAGATAATCAGCACCCATGCCACCATATTGGAAGGATTTTGGAAACCTGGATTCACTTGGAATCATTTTAGAAAGATAATCGACATTCATACCATCATGGAAGGATTTTGGAAACTTGGATTCACTTGGAATCATTTTAGAAAGATAATCAGCATTCATACCATCATGGAAGGATTTTGGAAACTTGGATTCACTTGGAATCATTTTAGAAAGATAATCAGCACCCATGCCACCATATTGGAAGGATTTTGGAAACCTGGATTCACTTGGAATCATTTTAGAAAGATAATCGACATTCATACCATCATGGAAGGATTTTGGAAACTTGGATTCACTTGGAATCATTTTAGAAAGATAATCAGCACCCATGCCACCATATTGGAAGGATTTTGGAAACCTGGATTCACTTGGAATCATTTTAGAAAGATAATCGACATTCATACCATCATGGAAGGATTTTGGAAACTTGGATTCACTTGGAATCATTTTAGAAAGATAATCAGCACCCATGCCACCATATTGGAAGGATTTTGGAAACCTGGATTCACTTGGAATCATTTTAGAAAGATAATCGACATTCATACCATCATGGAAGGATTTTGGAAACTTGGATTCACTTGGAATCATTTTAGAAAGATAATCAGCACCCATGCCACCATATTGGAAGGATTTTGGAAACCTGGATTCACTTGGAATCATTTTAGAAAGATAATCGACATTCATACCATCATGGAAAGATTTTGGAAACTTGGATTCACTTGGAATCATTTTAGAAAGATAATCAGCATTCATACCATCATGGAAGGATTTTGGAAACTTGGATTCACTTGGAATCATTTTAGAAAGATAATCAGCACCCATGCCACCATATTGGAAGGATTTTGGAAACCTGGATTCACTTGGAATCATTTTAGAAAGATAATCGAGCATTCATACCATCATGGAAGGATTTTGGAAACTTGGATTCACTTGGAATCATTTTAGAAAGATAATCAGCACCCATGCCACCATATTGGAAGGATTTTGGAAACCTGGATTCACTTGGAATCATTTTAGAAAGATAATCGACATTCATACCATCATGGAAGGATTTTGGAAACTTGGATTCACTTGGAATCATTTTAGAAAGATAATCAGCACCCATGCCACCATATTGGAAGGATTTTGGAAACCTGGATTCACTTGGAATCATTTTAGAAAGATAATCGACATTCATACCATCATGGAAGGATTTTGGAAACTTGGATTCACTTGGAATCATTTTAGAAAGATAATCAGCACCCATGCCACCATATTGGAAGGATTTTGGAAACCTGGATTCACTTGGAATCATTTTAGAAAGATAATCGACATTCATACCATCATGGAAGGATTTTGGAAACTTGGATTCACTTGGAATCATTTTAGAAAGATAATCAGCACCCATGCCACCATATTGGAAGGATTTTGGAAACCTGGATTCACTTGAAATCATTTTAGAAAGATAATCGACATTCATACCATCATGGAAGGATTTTGGAAACTTGGATTCACTTGGAATCATTTTAGAAAGATAATCAGCACCCATGCCACCATATTGGAAGGATTTTGGAAACCTGGATTCACTTGGAATCATTTTAGAAAGATAATCGACATTCATACCATCATGGAAGGATTTTGGAAACTTGGATTCACTTGGAATCATTTTAGAAAGATAATCAGCACCCATGCCACCATATTGGAAGGATTTTGGAAACCTGGATTCACTTGGAATCATTTTAGAAAGATAATCGAGCATTCATACCATCATGGAAGGATTTTGGAAACTTGGATTCACTTGGAATCATTTTAGAAAGATAATCAGCATTCATACCATCATGGAAGGATTTTGGAAACCTGGATTCACTTGGAATCATTTTAGAAAGATAATCAGCATTCATACCATCATGGAAGGATTTTGGAAACTTGGATTCACTTGGAATCATTTTAGAAAGATAATCAGCATTCATACCATCATGGAAGGATTTTGGAAACTTGGATTCACTTGGAACCATTTTAGAAAGATAATCAGCACCCATGCCACCATATTGGAAGGATTTTGGAAACCTGGATTCACTTGGAATCATTTTAGAAAGATAATCGACATTCATACCATCATGGAAGGATTTTGGAAACTTGGATTCACTTGGAATCATTTTAGAAAGATAATCAGCACCCATGCCACCATATTGGAAGGATTTTGGAAACCTGGATTCACTTGGAATCATTTTAGAAAGATAATCGACATTCATACCATCATGGAAGGATTTTGGAAACTTGGATTCACTTGGAATCATTTTAGAAAGATAATCAGCACCCATGCCACCATATTGGAAGGATTTTGGAAACCTGGATTCACTTGGAATCATTTTAGAAAGATAATCGACATTCATACCATCATGGAAAGATTTTGGAAACCTGGATTCACTTGGAATCATTTTAGAAAGATAATCAGCACCCATGCCACCATATTGGAAGGATTTTGGAAACCTGGATTCACTTGAAATCATTTTAGAAAGATAATCGACATTCATACCATCATGGAAAGATTTTGGAAACCTGGATTCACTTGGAATCATTTTAGAAAGATAATCAGCACCCATGCCACCATATTGGAAGGATTTTGGAAACCTGGATTCACTTGAAATCATTTTAGAAAGATAATCGACATTCATACCATCATGGAAGGATTTTGGAAACTTGGATTCACTTGGAATCATTTTAGAAAGATAATCAGCACCCATGCCACCATATTGGAAGGATTTTGGAAACCTGGATTCACTTGGAATCATTTTAGAAAGATAATCGACATTCATACCATCATGGAAAGATTTTGGAAACTTGGATTCACTTGGAATCATTTTAGAAAGATAATCAGCACCCATACCACCATATTGGAAGGATTTTGGAAACCTGGATTCACTTGGAATCATTTTAGAAAGATAATCGACATTCATACCATCATGGAAAGATTTTGGAAACTTGGATTCACTTGGAATCATTTTAGAAAGATAATCAGCACCCATGCCACCATATTGGAAGGATTTTGGAAACCTGGATTCACTTGGAATCATTTTAGAAAGATAATCAGCATTCATACCATCATGGAAGGATTTTGGAAACTTGGATTCACTTGGAATCATTTTAGAAAGATAATCAGCATTCATATTATCATGGAAGGATTTTGGAAACTCGGATTCACTTGGAACCATTTTAGAAAGATAATCAGCATTCATACCATCATGGAAGGATTTTAGAAACTTGGATTCACTTGGAATCATTTTAGAAAGATAATCAGCATTCATACCATCATGGAAGGATTTTGGAAACTCGGATTCACTTGGAACCATTTTAGAAAGATAATCAGCACCCATGCCACCATATTGGAAGGATTTTGGAAACCTGGATTCACTTGGAATCATTTTAGAAAGATAATCGAGCATTCATACCATCATGGAAGGATTTTGGAAACTTGGATTCACTTGGAATCATTTTAGAAAGATAATCGAGCATTCATACCATCATGGAAGGATTTTGGAAACTCGGATTCACTTGGAACCATTTTAGAAAGATAATCAGCACCCATGCCACCATATTGGAAGGATTTTAGAAACCTGGATTCACTTGGAATCATTTTAGAATGATAATCAGCACCCATGCCACCATATTGGAAGGATTTTGGAAACTTGGATTCACTTGGAATCATTTTTAAAGGATAATCAGCATCCACGCGAGCATCACTAACTACAGGAACGTAAAGATTTTCGCTTTTATCAGTATTTTCTTCTGTTTTTATTTTTTTAGAAATAACACTTTTAATTTTGTTTGAATGATCTTTATATTTTATATGAAATTTCGGTATTACTTTTAACTCTTTCTGATCAAAATCTATACTTTTTCTCTCACCTTTACCTTTTGTACAATTTAAATTTAAAATGCATAAACGAAACACACTCATGTATTTAGTATTTTCATCAGAAAGTTTATGTGACAATTTATTTTTTTCTTTGACTCTCATTGATATTTCTGGAAGTCGAATATGTTTTTTGGAGTCAAACAAAGTCTCTCTCAGATTGGTTAAAGGTCGAAGTCTCTTGCGAGATCTGTCAGAAACGTCGCTAAGTATAGATTTAATAAGTGATCTTTTATGTCTATTCTGGTGTAAATTCGATACATTAGATTGCTTAAAAATTAAATTTTCACTGAATTTATTATTTATTTGCATTATTTTTCTTTCTCCACTCATTTTGGATGCGATAATTAATGGTAAATTCGGTGTTTTCTTGTACTTTATCACATTATTTCTTGTTTTATTTAACTCATTTTTATGTAAATGTTTTCTAGGAAAGTAAAAAATGCTTCGCTTACCAATTTTTCTTAAAAATTTTATAGTTTTATTCGAATTTTTCCTGTATTTTCGTAGCTTTTCACTGTTATATTCATACAATGATCCAAAGTCGTCTCCACCATTAGTATTTGTACCGATTTTTAATTTTTTAAAATTAATATTCTTAATTTTCTTTGGTTCTTTTCTATTCGATTCGCTTCTCTTCCTCTTAAATCGTTGAAGCAATTGTTTAAAGTATAAAAGATGATTTATTCCATTAAAATTTAGAAAATTTTTCATAATTTTACTTCGTAGACTTGAAACTTCGTCCGAAATTTTTGCATTTTTGACGTCTTTCTTTAAATACTGTATTTTTGGAACCGAGGATCTTTCTAATTTCTCCTCAGGATAAGCAATTTTAGATCCGTCTGACGTGTTTATAACACTATTTCCATTCAAAAAGGCATATTCAATTGTAGAAATTGGCCTTTTTATTGCTGTAATTGTGTAAAATTTGAAATCATAATCGTTTTTTGTACTTGAAAATGCTTCCAACTTGTCGTTAGCTTTCACCTCCATCTTTCTTCTTCCATTTCCAGCTGATTTTTTAGACGCTACTGATACGAGAACGTTCTTTAATTCGTTATCATCATCATCAATTATAGAACTTTTATACCGATTTATATTGTTAATTAATCTCTGAATTGAGTTAAAATTAAGCTTATTTTTTAAATAGTTTCTTCCACGGTTCCATTTAGACTTTTCCATTTTATTTGACTTTTTAGAAGGCGAATTTGAGTTATTTTTTGCAAATTTAACTAATATTTCTCCGTATGATTTCTCTATAAAATTATTTTTAGACGGATCTACCTTTGCAAATTGATAAATAGACGAATTACTCCATAATTTATCACTTCCTCCGTCAATTTTAATTAAATTCTCGTTGAAAATTTGATTATATTCTGTAAATCTTTTATTTTTAAACCCGAAATCATCATCACCTGTTAAAGTAAGATACAGAAATTTTTAGATTACATTAAGCTAAAATACTTTTTAAAAATCAAAAGATAAGCCTTAATCATTCATTTAAACAGAATTTATTTACCTGTTTCGAATGAAGATGATGATAAAATCGATAAAATTCCGGTTAGTAACGTTAAAATCACTTTTTCCATGGATTTTCTGCTAAATTTATGGGGGAAAAATTTAAATTAGTAACAACAAACAACCAAAAGAAAAAAAACAATCATATTTATAAACTTAAAAAAGTACAAACGAATCAAAATTGATTGTAATTAAGTATTAAATGGTTTCAATTAATTATAGTTGTATTAATTTTATTTTAAAAAAGCAGTAAAATTTACTAAAAGAACTTACCATTCAGCTACTTTAATGACTTTATGTATATGGAGTAATATAAAATATAGTATTTTTATATTACGCGACCTTTGTATATTAATAATTCAAGAGTTGAAGTGAATTTTATTAAATAAATTTAATAACTAAAAAATTTATAGCTTAAAATTTTAATTTAAAAATTTATAAATTATCACACGCCTCGGTAGAAATAAAAATAGCTTTTAAACATCGAAATGTTCCAATAAAATACAAGAAATTATCCTATAAAAACTGATTTTTAAATAACTTATCCGAAAATTTAATTGTAATTTATCGGTGATTTAATATGGAATTTTATATACCATATAAGGTTATTTCCTTATAAAATTCGTCATTTAAATGAATAATTAACGCATATAACTCGTTTTAATTTTTTTTATTATTATTTTATTAAAAAAAAGCGTAAATTGCAATTAATTGATTAGTTATTTAGCAAATGAATTATAAATTTGTAATTGGTAATTGGTCTGTTGCTATTTGCAATTATTTAAAAGGTATTAAATATCCATTTTAAGCACAATGATGCTTTAAAGTTGTTTATTTTAATGTTTACACGTTGGAAAATTTGCATAAAATGTTAAAAGATCGATTATTGTTTTACTTAATTTACTGAGAATTAATTATTTTCTTAAGTTGGTTTACTCTAGTGTTGGTGCTTGTGTTATTTTTATGTTTTTCTGCTGCTGTTTGTTGCTTTTATTGATTTATTATTGTTTGAATTGTTGGTTTGCTTCCTTCTTCATTGCTTATTGCATTGCTGCTTATTAATAATTTTATTAATATTATGTTACCTGTTGTTTTTATTTTTACTTTACTCTTTTTTATTTAATTTCCTTTGTATTATTTCCCTAAATTTCATCCACTTCTAATTAAGATATAAGGCTGCAACTTTGAGGACATACCTAATGCATTTTAATGATGTTTTAGGGAGTGGCCCCACTCCCACTGTTCTTCTCACTCCTAAACCCGATAAGCATAACCAAATGTAGAATTTAATTATGGTGTGTGTGTGTGTGTGTAAATTCATTGTAGTGATGTATATGCTGGGGATGAACCCACCCCTACTTCAAACACTCGAAAAATATGACCCTTTATTTATTATTTAATTATTACTCTTGTTGTTTACTTGTTTCTTGTTTATTTTTTTGTCATCATTATAATCTTTTCTGTTTGTTAGTGGCGTTGAAGGATATACATTTCGCCTGAACAGTAGCAGAATTTAACGTTTATCTCTCGATATTCGGGCTTCTAGAATGATTTACAAAATAATTTTAGTTAATATTATAATATCCTTTCCATTTCATTATATATTTACTCTTATTTTATTAATTTTCACTAGAAATTATTAATTTAATTTCGTAGAAAACTTGTAAAGTCGCTGACATATACAGAAAATTCAGCTTTTAATCTTATTAAACTATTTTCGTATTGAACTGTACGAAAATAAATTAACAAATTGGATAATTTTCAACAAAAATCTCAGTCAGTTTAATATAAGTTAATTTTTTTTTTCATCTCAAAAGCAGTAAAACTATGTTGTGTAATGCTTTGGACCGCTTTTACATTCTAGAGACGAGGTTTAGCTTGAATTTTTCTGACGATTGATCCTCTCGCCGCATCAATAGTCAATAGAGTGTATATAATGAAGCGTGAAACCTCCCTCTTGCACGAGAATTGTGACCCTCCCTACACTCTATTGATACTATTAACGTGTTGTCACTGCCCTAAAATCTTTATTTTTCTGCTCTGAAGCCGTCGTATAACTATAAATATAATTAATAAAATTACAGTTATGTTTTAACTAGCAGGTAGGCCCGGCGTTGCTCGGGCAAAAGTAACGATAGCGAAGATTAAGATTATTACGTTATAATCACAAAAGAAAAAGAGTAATTTCATCAACAAACTAAGTATTTCTAAAGAAAGGTCGAATTTGAAAATCGAATGTTCTAATATTGTTCGATTTTCACGACGTGTTCTGGTTATATCGTTCGATTTTCATCGAATGTTCTAAAGAAGAAAGATCGAGAAAAACCGAACTAATCTGTTTAAATTTGAAAATCGAATGTGTTCTAACATATTACCTTTTTTTTTTTTTTTTTTTTTTTTTTTTTTTTTTTTACCAGAGCCCGTAAATCTTGCATGTCGCTTTCTCTTGTTCTCCATTGATATTTCACAGTATCATCGTTACTTAACACTTTGGTACTTAAATTTGTTACCCTAACTGTGTACCAAATTTCAACTTTCAACGCCTAACCGTTTTAGCGAAAATTAAGATTGTTACGTTACAGTCAACCTTACCCGTTTTCACAGAATGCAAGAATTGGGTCCCCCCTGTTTCCAAACTAATTACAGAATTTTTAGATGGGTCTAAAAATATGTTCGATTTCCCGCAAAAACGAAAAAAACTGCATCTGCGTCTTGCACGTCGCTTTCTCTTAACAATTCCATTGCTACGTAACACTACCATTGTTGACATTTCCGTTGTTACTTGACACTTTCATTGGTACTTGACACTTCCATTGTTACTTGACACTTCCATTGTTGCTTGACACTTCCATTGTTACTTGACACTTCCATTGTTACTTGACACTTCCATTGTTACTTAACACTTCCATTGTTGATGGAAGTGTTAAGCCTTAATCCTATCCCTCTCCCCCGTGGGGAGGTATTTCGAAAAATCCCTGTATAGTGTGCGTTCTCGTGACGTACCCTAACTATGTACCAAATTTCAACTTTCAACTCCTAACCGTTTGTGCTCTTAACATTTCCATTGTTACGTAACACTTCCATTGTTGACTCTTCCATTCTTAACGCTTCCATTGTTGACATTCCATCTTAACGCTTCCATTGTTGACACTTCCATTCTTAACGCTTCCATTGTTGACACTTCCATTGTTACTTAACACTTCCATTGTTGATGGAAGTGTTAAGACTTAATCCTGTCCCTCTCCCCCGTGGGGAGGAATTTCGAAAAATCCCTTCTTAGTGTGCGTTTTCGTGACGTACTCTGTGTACCAAATTTCAACTTTCAACTCCTAACCGTTTGGGCTCTGCGCTGATTATTATTATTATTATTATGTTGGTTAAGTGAGATATACTCGGTTAACACCGGTGGCTGTGTACTATGCCGGACCAAAGTCAAGGCATAGTAACCAAAACAGAAATTAAAGAAGTGTATCAGTGTGTGTGTCTGTATTCAGGAATTTTCTCACAATATGACATGTATTCAATATAGTGGCCTTCTGTATTATTATTATTATTATTATTATCAACTCGTCTCGATTATATATATAGATAGGCAATTTCTCATTCTTTAAGATGAAATTTTTACGCAGGCTTTCTTAAAAGCTAGTGGTTAACCTGAAAGTTAAAATTTTAGTGTAAAGATATACTTGAGCAATTAAGCCACGAACCTAGAGACGTTGAAAGTTATTATTATTATAATTAAATATTTTAAATCTTGAATAAATTGCTGCTTTATTTCATTTTACAGATCGTTTATAACTCGTATAGAAGTGAAGTTATTAAAGATTCAGACTACATAAGGACTATAGGGTCATCCTGCATGTATCAAGTGAGTTTAAGTATCATTTTATCAACGGATATCATCAAAATATATCCATTTATATTAAACATCGTTTATACAAACAGCAGATTTGCTTCTAATCTAGTTAAAAACACCCATAAACGAATGAAAACAAGTTCAAATATTAATTCAAGAGGTATCATGTATGATCGATGTATGGAATATGATTTAAAAATTTATAATAAATGTTGGTATGACCGTAACACAATAATTTATACATTGATAAAGATTGGGAGTAAGTTTTTTTGAACCATAATCTGTAAACATCATCATCTATGATGATTCTTGAACACGCATTCACACATTGTAAATAGATTCTAGTATCTAAAATCAAAATCGAGACGTTTCTACGCCTGCATTTGCTTTTAAAATTATACTTAAACACAAATAAAAAAATTAATCGTTATATTATTCATTAAAAAGTACAATTTTAGTTTGTTTTTATGTACAAAAACGTGAATTTTATTCGCATGGATGATCAAAAGAATCTGTAATATTATTTAATTATTCTGCTCTTAGGATATTTATATATAAGTACAAGTGTGTTTGCTGATTTTATAGATGATAGGTACACTTATGATGATGATGATGATGGTGATGTATTAAGTAGAAACTACGCTTTATTGCTAAACCTGCTTATTTTACATTATTATTATGGAAGAGGGCAGATTATTATTATCTTTATGTGTTTTTTATTCCGAACACCTTAAGATTAGTATATATTAATGTGTGTAATATCGTAGTATATTTGTGTGATTGTTAATCTTCAAAATACATTTTGAAATCTTAATTTTGTTTTGTTTACTTATAAATTATATATTTATATAATGAAATCTGTCTCTAACTATAAATAAATTAGAATATCGATGTGTGTTCGCATATCTGACCGTACGTTTGCATATAGGTGCATATTTTTCAAATATTTAACACTTCTTTTCCTATTTTAAATGGTATTTTTAAAATAGATTTTCGTACTTTTGTAAGCGTTTAAGTTAAAATAAATTTCTCTCAGTCAAATTAATTTCGGAAGTTGTCGTTAGAAGAAAATAAGGCACTTTAGATAGAAGGATAATCGTTTTGAATAGTATAAATAGCCGAATCCTTAGAGATTTCGTTGTAGAGTTTGGTATTAAGAGTTATATTTATTATATTATATAAATACGTAAAATTGTTTTAGATATTCCTAAACAATGGGATGACTTATTCAAGAAAACACCCGTGAAGAGGTTTCAGAATCAAAAGAATCCGTTGGAAATTCGATTAAATTATTGAAATATTTTCGCCTTTAGATGTATTTTTATGATTTTACAAACTATTAATCTGTTTTTTGAAATAATAATATACTAAATTCACGATAAGTAAAGCGAAATGAATACAGAACACGCTGTTTAGTTGAAATTTCAAGTGTCCAATAAGAAATATAATATCAAAATATGTACCGATGTAACTGGAAAATGTCAGTACAAGAAGGAAAACTTTATTTTAAGGAAGGATTATTTTATAGGATTGTTACTTAATCTCAAATTTTCATTAAGTGTTATGATGATGCTCCCGATAAATTGTATATATATATGAAATGATTAAATTATATACAAGCTTCATATAAAGTAAACGTAGGCTATAATAAAACACAATATCGACGTCAATTACGAATTTTATAAGTTCAATCTTGAAATTTCCATTAATTTGAAAGTAAACAACGCCATTTTTACGCCCCGTGTTATAAAATATAAAAATCTTAACCCGTATACACTATCTCAACACTAGATTATCATACAAATTAGGTTTACTTCGTTAAATATCAATTATTAGTTCAGGCATTATATAAAAGTATCTTATATAATTCACTTATATACAGTAAATACACGTTAAGTTTGCTATTATTCACTATTGTTGACATCACTAAAGTATTTGCTGAGATTGCTGCACACATTTATTCAATTAATTGTCATTGCTCTACAGTTCCTGACGTAATTTTTTGGAATTGTTGCAGGTTTCATATAGGCCTATATATATATATATAGATATAAACAATGCTTTTAATAACTCAAATTCACAAATTTTTGTAGAATTTATTAAAAATATTATTTTATAAAGTCTTTTACAAGGAAAACGAAAACAATTTCCAAGTTTCTATTTGATTTATTCCAAAATTCTACAATTTTTTTTGGAATTAAAATGAAATCTTCTATAACCAATCTCCGATCCGCTTACGCTACCAGCATTTTTATCCAATAGGTATCGAGATACGTAACTATGTAATCCAGTTAATCTGTAACTATCCTATAAACAAAATTATCCCGTAGGATGATGCCGAATGTCAGAATTTTCTGTCAGAAGGAAATCTTTCCGTAAATTCCTGTAAGTTTTGTAAAGAAGTGTGACATTAATGTTCATCAACAGCGATATCTATCATCATTCGGTATGTCGTAACACATTATCTAAGCTATTGTTTAACTAAAAAATAATTGGCTCTTGTTTTCTAACATGTGCATACGCTCACCAGTGGTCGTAGATAAAACCACTGAACATTGATGGTTGGTCGTGGGTTCGCGCCTGGCCAAGTGGAGTTTTCCGGGTTTCCTTCACATCAGTAACACCTAAATATGGACCAGTTTTCCCATAGAAAGTCCACCCGGGAGGCATTCCCCTCTGCAGATCGCACATATACAAAAAACAATTCAAGCGCTACGTATACTCTAGAACACGGAGGAACACTCAAACGATGCTTGTACAGCAGTGGCGTAGCGTAGTGGGGGCGGCGGGGCGGCAGGGGCGGCCCGCCCCGGGCGGCACTTTTAGGGGGCGGCAAAATTTCACAATAAATAATAATAATACAATACACACGTGTACAATACACAATAATGATGATTATTCTTGCCGAAAAGTTCTTTAGAATTGCTGTATATTTTAGTCTTTTAAATTGAGATTCCTAAATAATGGGGCGGCGAAATTTTCCTCCGCCCCGGGCGGCTGACACCCACGCTATGCCACTGTTGTACAGTACCTCATATATGTATGTATGTATGTGTACTAACAACAATAATAACTAATGTTTGTATGTATAACTAAATCACTATTATGAGTTTTTTTTTCTAATTTCAGAGTATGAAAAAGGGTTCTTCCATAAAGAAAATAGGCTACATGATCCACTATGTATATACTACTGTTCTCGAACCTGTTTTCTGTATTCTTTTCATTACAAAATATGAATAATAATAATTCTTTGAAGCGAAACCTGCAGATTTAAGAACTTGATAGAAGACCACGTGTTACTACTATCAGGTTTGTGACGCCATCTGTTCGTCAACAATTGAACTAATTCGCGATCGAACAATACTTGGCTGTTATATTTCCGCGCATTATTATCAAGTAAATTTGGCACAAATATTATAATTAATTAATAATCGAATTAAAAAGACTTTGTCTGGAAAATTTCAAACAATAATTCGAACAAATTTTAAATGTCAAAAGGTAAAAAATTATTTTTATTCATAATAGCAATCGCCGAATATAATTTTATGATGTAATTAATTGTTATAGCCTGATGTGTTAAATTTCGTTCCATTATTTGCCGATTTGGCGGCAGAATATTTTAAGACGTTGCTGCTAATAATACTTCAGATTCCCGGGTTCGAATCCATCATAAGATATGGATACTTAATGAGCGGTTAAAGTCGTCAATACGGCTTTTCACATAGTCATTACGAAAAAGTTTCTGATTTTTGTATGGTATCCAGTGCATTATTAAAACACTACTATTAATTACTGAAAAAAGATGAAAAATATAAGAAAAGTATTATTAGAATACTACACGCAAACTGAAAATAATATCGCCGACGATTATAGGAAACGAGAGATAATCTAGTTAATAAAATAGCACCTGTTAATGAATTTTTGTTCAGGTGTGTTGTATGGTGCCGTTCGGTTTATTGGATCCAAATTCCATCCAATATATTCAACTCGGTGATGTGGTTTCGTGTTAGAAATATCCTAAACACAATAGCAACTGTTGTGGCCGGCTTAATGCTTAAGTTGATGCAATAACAATCGGACTATCAACAGTTTCTGCTGAAGACGTGGCCTTGTTCTTCAATAAGGATCAACGAATATTAATAAACGTTATGTCCAACAAATTACACCAAAATCATACACCGTTAATATAATCACTTCGCGTCCATTTTGAAAAAATGACGCGGATAAAATCTGATCAGAAGTCGTCGGATCTGAATCCGTGCCTTTCGATAAAGCGTGAAATACTCAGAAAACTTTTAGCTTTACCATTCATTTAATACTTTAATTCTGCAAATTCTTTTTCATTTGGTTACTTATTATTTAAATATGTACTCCATCGAAGCTGTTAAGAAAATCTTATTTGTTCCGCTTCTCGGCAAGACAAAATAGTAACCTTCCACTTGTCTTACCAATAATAGAAACACGCAGCTATCAACTTCTCAATAGAAATTTCTACAGAAACATCCCAACGGCACTAATTCAGTGATTCAAGTAATTAAATGAAGCCACTCCTCATATTGCTATTGTAAATTATTATTTATTCTACAGAAACAACAACTTACAACGTGAAGGGTAGTAGTACTATCATGCGTTTGAATTGCTTAACTTTGCACGAGACAATCGCCATATTAAAGTTCTGCACATTAAAAATTTAAATGAATGTGATAATATTAAGTATGTAATTAAGAAGCAGTTCATTCGGAATTGAAAATACGGTGGTGTCTCCCAGCCAAGTATTTATCCTGTGTATTTCTTTTATATAAAAATTCTTGTTATAATTTAAAAACAAATATATACTCGTACATTTATTTATTTCTGCACGGTTTAATTTCAAAAACTTGTGTAGAAAAATAAATTATGAAATTTTCGTGTTCTTCTATCTTATTGTTTGTTGAAATAAAGCTACAAGATGTGGAAGGAAGCAAAGGATATAATCTCAGTTCAAAATGGCGACTCTCCTAAGATGTATGAAGTATTTAACATTTTTCTGTAAAACTTAATAGAAAACAATGGGGTGATGAACACAGTTTTCGAATGCCTTAAAGTTTAATAGAAAAATAAAAAAATAAATTTTAAAAAAACTCCTGAAAATTTAAAATTTTTCAGATCATTTTTCCAAAAATATTGAATTTCTCACTAGAAACTTCATAAACACAATGGAGACGATTGACCATACCATCAACGTTCTTAACAAAATCGCTCCCAGGTCACGTTAAGAAAAGATTCTCAAAACAAAAGAAACCAAAATTGCCAAAATGTAGTCACTATAAACATTCCAACAGTACAAAGGCGTCGCCAGCCAATGGGCCAGGGGGGCAAGATGATATAAATTGATAGAGGATATGAATTGTATGTAGGTAAAATAAAAACGATTCATAAATTTTAAGAAGCTTAAGAAGATTATTTTAATTAAAACATAATCTTCTTGGGTTTTTCGCTGCGGGAATTATAAATCGGGCAATAAATGACTTAGCATTTAAATAATTTTTTTCGCATGTCTAGGGAGGGGCAACTGCCCCTCTGCCCCCCTCTGGCGACGCCCTTGCAACAGTATCTTATAAGGTATAAGGAACGTATTGTCTTTACAATATATCCTCGTACAATCAGTCCAGATTGATACTTGGTGTTACATCTTTGCTCAAAATTGAACTCTTAGCCATATTACATAACACAAGTCACAAATGAAAATATGAAGACGTTTCCAAATTTATAAGAGACAAACCCGGCATTTTTAAGGGAGGATAATTTCTGCACGGTTTGATTTCAAAAACTTTGGTAAAAAAATAAATTGTGAAATCTCCGTGCCCCGCTCCTCCCAGCCTGCCTCCTCATTGTGAGCCTGGCCGAACCCATAATGGGCTTGCCTTTTAGTGTCTACGGGGCGGAAAGAATTCAAAAAAACATTGTGATGAAGCGACGTACTTCAGATCTCGCCGCAATAACACGAATCGTATGACTTGGAAGCTCCTACTCGCCGCTGAAACTTCACTAAACAATGCGGACAGACTACATATCACCTTTAATTCAGGGGAAAACTCCTAAGTTGGTTGGTATCAGTCATTCCATTTAAAAGCCATATTGTTTTAGGCTATAAAAAAGAAGTCAATCAGAAACGAATGAACACATTTTCTGTCGTTGTATAAAGAAAATGGCATTTCATGCCAAACATTTTTTTTTTTTTTAATTAGGCACAGACACAACCTTTTTCATACCTCTAACAGTTCTTTCCTATCAATGTCATCCCCATTTTATCGGTCTATCCATGTGGGATAGATTCCGTTGCTCTGACGTCGGACGAATACCATCATTCAATTGGCCTTAGAAAAGCGGTAAGACGCAGCGGCACCTGCAAATAATTTTCCTTTAATTATTTTTCCTATCGAAATCGGACCAGCTTGAAAATTTATACGATCAAACTTCAAACATGTTTTATTTTTTATTTTCTCGGACTTTCTAAATGATAACGAATATGAATCTATGTAAATATCTAATTCTGCGTGCACAAAGTAGATTCGGCCAACCTCACAATAGAACAATTGGATAATGAGGTACGGAATCCGACATTTTCGGATCAATTCACTTATGAAAGTTACTGAATCGTCCTGAATTCGAACCCGAATTTCTAGAGCGGCAGACTGGTGCTGTTGCCGCTTCAAACAGTCAGGTATCTGATAAAGACTGTATAGGTTGAAAGTGTTACAACTCTATCGCCCGATTCTTCTTTATAAATCTATAAATTCATCCACATTTTATCATGATTGAGAATATTCGTGTCAGTGATTCACATTACTTTTGTACAGGTAGTTTAATTAATTTTAAACATTTTCCGCTCATGTTTGGCCCAATATTGAGTACAGCCGGACGGTCCGGAACAGGCTCGATATTTCCGGGACAGACAGCCTATTTGTAATTTATGAGACATCAGACTCGGCTTCGAACCCGGATCCCCAGACCGACATATTGAGGTCTACAGCCTCAGTGACCTACCGCTTCTGAATATTATATTGGTTAATTTGTATGTTTGTAAAAACGTATCAAAATTCTAGCATATGAAGTTGGCAACACTTACAGAATTCATGTCGTATAGAGGGCGCAGTAACCGCGTATTTTAACAAACGACAAGAAGAGGTAGGTGCTTATAATTCTTTTAAAATGAGATATTTTATACTAAATCTAATAAAAATCTCAATTTTGGATAATTTATAAACAATTAAGGATGATTTATTATATTATTAGCTTACGTGGAAGTAGTTCCAAGACATTATACAATTGTTTTTAGAGGAGGTTACTTTTAGAGAAATGATGTATATACAAGTATACGTGCCATTTATCTAAAAGTAACTCATGCTTTGTTGCGAATTAAATGAAAGTGTGAAGTTAATTGAGAGTTACACAGAGCTACATCCTGTATAAAGCATTATTTTTTAAATTATAATTAACATAATTTGATTATGTGTTGAATATAAATTGGAATTTCGCCATTATAGTGTGAAAAGTACGACGCGAAAGAAAAACACGTACACGTGTTGATCAATTAAAATAAATTTAATTTCGCGTTGGAAATAAATGGTACAAATTCTTTATAGATTCCCGTTGTTCCTCGGTGTTCGTATCGTAACCGTAATCCGTGTAGTACAGTTCCATTACCAATGCCATCCGACAATACTACTTAACTAACGCGCGCAAAATTTAATCGGACTTAAACTAATAGAAAGGGATAGAAGAAAAAAGGGAAGTAAGAAGGATTATAGGATAGATGGGTACCCAATTTCTTGGCTGTTGTTGGACGCAGATCCTTGTCTCGACTTATAATACTTGTATGCTCTCTCTTAAATGACGGTTTCTTAGCGTTTTCTTCAAGTGATCGGATTCTCTTCTCGATCTATTCCTTTTGGCCCTATTCCACAGAGCTCGCCAATTTCTCAATCTCGAGGTTCGCAGCCACACGTCTTTCTTCGTTCGTGTCCAGCCAAAGAATGTCCAGTGGAAGTTCCTTTTCCCTCCAGGCTCGTCGCCGTCTATTGTTTTCCCCTACCTCCTGGTGGGCTACGGGTAAGTCCGAGTTCTCGGAAGTTCGAGACAATGAGACAAAGAAAATTGGAAAGAAGGATAGATTTATAAATAGAATATAAATAGAATATAAATTAAATTAAAAACTATACATAAATAAAGGCATACAGCCACAAAACTATACATAAATAAAGGTGTACAGCCACAATAGAGTTATTTTTGTGCACTACCCTAAATCTGCCTCTGGTCAAAGATATTATACAATTTTCATTTCTGATAGTGGAAAGAATATAATTATATGTTTTATTTTTGATTGGAAAGCAAATGGACATATGGACAGAGATTGTGTTTTGTGAGGGTTAATGTGAACCCTTTGAGGTTAAAGTTTACCTAGGGAACCCCAACGGCTGCACTTCTAGAATCTCGATAGCATTTTCGATTAGAAATGCAAATTTTTAATTTTCGTGGGCCCTAGTACACACGTTCTAACCTAACCTAACCTAACCTATTCTAATAAATTACCCAATTATTCTTTTCTTCTGTTTGCTGGAATCAGGAAACATGTTCTAACCTAACCTAACCTATTCTATTCCCTAATAAATTACCAATAATTTTGGTAAATTAAAACGAAAATTAAAAATTTGC
Source organism: Centruroides vittatus (assembly GCF_030686945.1). Classification (NCBI taxonomy): domain Eukaryota; kingdom Metazoa; phylum Arthropoda; class Arachnida; order Scorpiones; family Buthidae; genus Centruroides; species Centruroides vittatus. The sequence continues at coordinate 225,538 of NW_027121419.1, read as the reverse complement.
ATTTATAATCATAAATACTATCGAGATTTTGGAAGTGCTGGGGTTCCCTAGGTAAACTTTAACCCCATTGGATAGCCAAAATTTACAATTTAACAAATAGCTGTACATGACCAAACCTTTCTTTTTACTTTGTATTGTATATGGCAGGGGTCAGCAACCTGTGACATGCGGGACAATTTTCAGTGGCATTCTGATTGAATAGAAATATAGTAAAAATTACATTTTAATTATTAATTACACTTAAATGGAAGTCATAGTTCAGCAAAGGCCATGTACATTACACATGAATCTCTTGTTTGTATATTTCTATTACAGTGCATACATTTATGCTCCATGTTGCCATCTATGTGTTATGCAAACATTTCACATGTAAGAACATAATTTAATTAACAACTTAACTTCAAAATTATACATTTTTGAAGTCCGTTATAACCAAACTAATTTTGATAACATATATAATAAACTGAGTAGAATCATGTCGACACTTGGAATAACACTATAACCTATGTTTGGCACAACACTGCTGAAAGGTTGCCGACTCCAGGTACAGTCAAGATTGTTTCAAAGTTGACATAGCCTGTTTTTTTGAACTTTTGAGTTTATCATCATCATATCAATATTTAAAAATTAAATTAACCTAATTTTACTTTTAAGACTTAAGTTTTTATTAAATCCATCATAAAATTCTGAAGAAAATATTATTTATGTTTTACAAATTGTAAATTTGTGTTGTAAGGCAAAACTATTTCAAAGCTAACATGAAATAAAACATTCAGAAAGAGTCAAATCAGAACTTTGTTGGGCCACCTTTCGTTTGAATTATACGAAGTCAACTTTGCATACTGTTAATTAATTTATGAATGATATCCCACCCAATTTCTGACCAAATCTTAAATAATTCTTCTTTGTACAATAATAAAGATTTTCTATGGCTAAGAGGAATACAGTGGTCTAATTTGTCCCACAGATGTTCTATTAAATTTAAGTCTGGCAACTGCGGTGGTCATTCAAGAACTTTGATATCATTTTCATCGAAATATTTTTTGAGAAGCAATGCTGTATGTTTGGGATCATTGTCTTGTTAAAAGACAAATTTATTTTCAGTCCCCATTTTCCTTGCTGATGCCATTAAATTGTCTCTAAGTATCTGTTTGTAATCCACTGCTTTCATGAGATCGTGAATTTGAACAATATTGCCCATTTCGAACCCTGAAAAACACCACCAAACCATTATGTAAGGTGAGTGTTTTATTGCTCCCATAGTTATATTTTTATTGAATGCTTGATTTTTCTTTCTCCAAACAAATTTCCGTCTTTTAGCATGCTACAACTCTTGTTTTAACTCATCACTCCAAATAACATGCTTCCAAAACTCTAGGGGCTTGTCCACAAATTTTTTGGCGAAAGCCAATCTTTTCTTCTGATTTACTGCAGAAATCATTGATTTTCTACGAGCCACTTTTCCATGGAAACTTTTTTTTATTTATTCTTTTCTTAATAGTTGAAACACTGGCTTCAAGCTTAAGCTCTTCTTTTATTTATTTAGCTGTTATGAAAGAGTTTTTGGTGGTCTCAGAAAATTATGGCATTTTCTCTTGATGTTGTGGCCTTAGGACAGTTCCCTGTGGTAAATTTCTCACTGTATTGCTATTTAAATATTTGACCACTATTTTTCTGATTCATTTTTGTGATATTTGATGCTTTTATGCAATAATAGAAAGAGAATTGCCATTTCCACTCGTACAATCTGCACGCTTTCTTCAATTGATACAACATTTTACTTGTTGCTCTTCAATTGTTTATTGGTGAAACAAACTAATCAGTTTTCTATTGTTTTATGCCAATTAACAAGGCTATAGCAATATGCAGAGTAGTTAACAGATCAGAAATGCATTTTTTTCCTTAAAATGTTAAAGAAAAACAATTTTTTCAGTTGTCAACTTTGAAATGATCTTGACTGTATATGGTTATTTCGTCTGGTTCAATTCAAGCTCTGAATGAGACTGTTGGGGTCTTATCAGAGCTGTAGAGCATACCCATAGGAGCAAAAAAGTCAAAGGAATCATACCTCCACAAGTGACCCTTTGTGAGTTACAGCCCTCCAAAATCGGGTCTCGCAAGTTGCATTGCTGTGCTAAGACTATTGTATTTAGCTAGTTAGCCCATGCAACTATGCCGGTTTCGAGTATCCCACTTGACTTGATGTTATATAGTTTTAGGGGTGTGGGGGCTCACCCTCATCTGGGGTGTTCGCTATTGCTCACACTGAAGTGCATGACTATATGCAGAGCATCAGTCAAGGCTTGTTATTACTCACCTTGACGATATGAAGCATGGAGAATAGGCAGTATACTGATACATGTTAATAACTGACCTTTGGAGGCAAATATCTCACAAAGGGTCACATGTGCAGGTATAGTTCTTTGACTGTTTTGACTCTGTAGGGGGTCTGCAATTATTGGGGGTGTGAAACTCCTCATTTAGAGCTAGATCTTACCTTTTGTCCAAACTTCTTGGTTTGCAGGCCTAATTGCACATAAGGCAAGCCATAGATATTTTTTATATTCCTTATATTAAATATTACCTAAATATATTTTATATACAGTCAATTCCGTTTAATTGGACCACCAGTCAATTGGGGCAGTTGCTTTATTGGGCCAAATTTCAAAGAACAGAAACCAAACTAATAAATTAATACATAATTTAAATGCTTAATTAGGACAGTAGCAGAAAAAGAATTTAGCAATTTTTGATATATTTTAGGGATCTTCCAAAAATATGTCAACACACTGTACACTAATGTCATGTAGGCCTAACAGTTGGCAGAGACAGTCAGTCAGTCAAATAATCTTTATTCTCTGGCACCGCTGAGCACAGCCAGGCAGAAATACAAAAAGTACATAGTAGATACATGCCGTTAGTCATACAAGGGATACAATAAAATGGCAGAGAAAAGGGAAATAAAATAAATAACATAAATGAATTAAAATAAAAAAGAATAAAAATTAAATAAATGATTAAAAAAAAATAAAAGTGCACTATAACTAAAATAAAATTACTGTACATCAAAGTCTAAATGCTGTAATAGCAGAGCAAGGCATGTAAAAACATTGGCATCAAGGCTAGAGTGAATCGGATCACAAGAGAGCAGGTCAACGGATCCCACATCTAATGGAGTAGAGTGCAACAAATTTCTTTAACAAGTTAAAGTTGCTGTTGTTTTGTAGAAAAAAATCAGGCTTTACTGGCCAGTCTAGATTGCTTATATTGGCATGCTGCATGCACTGATGCCTAATGTCATCCAGCATAGGACAGTTGTATAAATAGTGCATGACACCGTCCCGCACCCCACAGAGCTGACAGCAGTCAGAATTAGAATGGTGAAACCTTTTCAGGTAAGCACGAAAGCGCCCGTGTTCAGTCAAAAATTGGACTAAATCATGTGTGGGTTGAATCCATTTGCTTTGAATACGTTCCTTGACCTTTGGGATAAAACGTCTTGTTATGTGTTGTTCTGGGATCTTGTCCCAATCCAGTTGCCAGGTCTCCAAGGCATTGTCCCAGATAAGGTATTTAAGTCTTGACTTAGGAATGAGATTGTAGGCAGGAGGGGTATCAGGATTAGGCGTTACGTTTCGTGCCAGAAAGTCAGCCCGTTCATTACCCGGAATGCCGCTGTGTCCTTTGATCCAATTGATGGCATATTTGTTAAAAGACGTAGAAGCTGCAGCGAAGATGTCGTTCGCAACAGGGTGAGTGTTATCTTTATTCCCCAAAACAGCAACAGTCGCAGCACTGTCTGTGAAGATGTTTATCAGTTTGTTCACAAAGTTAGTGTTGCACCAGTTGATTGCCATCAGCACAGCAAAGATCTCAGCTTGGAAGACAGAGCATTCTGGGTGTAGAGCAAAGGAATTATTGTAGACCTCTTCACCGGCCTGAAAGATCACAAAGGCACTTGCCGTGCCATCCGTCGATTTGGATCCATCTGTAAAAGCTTCAATCTCTGTAGAGGTAACGCGAGGAGAGAGTCCCTTCCTTAAAGCAGGATGTGGGAGTGTAGATACAGGCCTGTCTAATTCAAACATGGTGGCATTAAAGATGGTTCCATTAATATCAACATCCCTGCCCCTAGAGATACAGAAACGTTTGCTATTAAATTGGAGAAACTGTAGGATGGGGAGCTTCCCAGCCACAACAGGGAGGGCTGCATTTGAAACAGTGGAATAGCACCTGGTAAGTCGTAATAAGGCAATCCGTTGTGCAGACCTCAGAAGCCGATGGTTATGAGATTGAGAGGCAGCAGCGCTCCAAACAGCAGATGCATATGAAATGGTTGGTAAAAACAGGCAATCATATATGGCATTAGTTGCCTCAAGACCGAGGCCCCAATTACATCTAGCGACCCTTAAAAGACCATTAAAGGTCAAGTTACTTCGACTAGTAATGTGTTTTATATGCTGTTTCCAAGAGAGTTTATGATCAATCACAACCCCAAGGAAAGTGAGATGACTTACAACCTTTATCGATTCATTACGAAACCTGATACAAGGTACACGTCTGTAAAGATCGGAGGCACCCGGAGAGGAGAAAACGATTCCCTTAGTTTTTGCCATGTTAAAACTGAGTTTATTACTCATACCCCAGTTGTACACTTTCTTAAGAATGTCAGTAGCTGCCCTTTCTATGTAGTTTCTTGATGGAGCAGGAAAAACCAAGAAGGCATCATCTGCATATGCATAGACACGACATTGGTAGCCGAAATCAGTACGGAAGAAGTTATCGAATAAAATATCCCAGAACAGGGGCCCACAAACAGACCCCTGTGGACAGCCACGTTGTAGCTTACGTGTAAATTGAAGATGCCCCAGAGAGATAATTGCTTCTCTATCCTTAAAATAATTAGCAGCAAGATGGAATAAGTTAGCCGGACAATTGCTCTCACCCAATCTGCGTAAAATTTGCGGCCACCAGGCCGAATTGAATGCATTTTTCAGATCTAGGCTGAGGCCAAAGACAAATTTGTTGCTTCGTAGCAAATGTTTGATGTGCCCAACTAAGTCCATCAATGCATCAACAGCTCCACGCTGGCACCGGAAACCATATTGGGAATCATGGAACAGTCCTCTGGATTCCCAAAACCAATAAATGCGATTAAAAAGGAGCCTATCTAAGATCTTCCCCAAGATTGACAACAAGGAGATATTTCGCATGTTTTGAATGTCAACAGGTTTTCCCCAATTTTTCGGATTTAAAACAAAAAGAGCCCTCTTCCATGGCTGAGGGAAGATACCGAACTTGAGGCAAAAGTTGAGAATGCTGAGAAGTAGATCTGGGCAGGTTTTCCATATTGTTAGAATAATGTCTTTGTTTATCCCATCTAGACCCGTGGCTTTGTTCCTTGGGAGACGGTTTATAGAGTCATTGACCTCAGAAAAGGTAAAAGGCGGGTCATCCTCTGAGAGCTCACCATCATTCCTGCATCTTCTAATTGCAGAGTGCTCGGGAGTGTCCTCCACGAGGGAGTCAGAAGGACAGAAATAATCGAAAAGGCCGGAAACTGTGGTCTCAAGACTGGCAGGGCTGTCAATATTACTACTAAAAAAACTAGGAGTTTTGAGTTTGTTTACACATAGCTTATATATAAACCCCCATGGGTCTTTACCTGCACCTGCGCAGAAGGACTTCCAAGAATCAAGTTTTGCCTTCTTAATGGCCTCCTTATACCCTCTCTGGTAAGAGAGGTTTGGACAAACTCAGACATGTTCTAACTATAAAAGGAGAAAGGAAAGATGTCAACCCTTGTGTACAACACTACTAATACTGTATTTGGCAACACTGGTGTGATGTGAATCAGTTATCTGTCATCTTGAGTCTGACAAATTTATAGTACAAATATTTTCTGTATTTTGGTTTAATAAAGCATGAAAAGAGATATCTAATTATTATTTTTTTACCTACTTATTTATTTACCTATGTATTAAATATTTTATTTCAGAATTTATTATTAGTTCATTTAAATTGGGGCAGCTGCTTAATTGGGCCAAAATGGATTAATCCCAATGTGTCCCAATTAAGTGGAATCGACTGTATTACACCCATTTCTATCATTTTTAAGTGATGTGTCAAATTTGTTCATGAGGACTGATTGGCCTGGGGTCTATAGTTTGACTGCTGCTGATATACAGAATGGTAAAAGTAAATATAAATCTTCAGGTTATTCTTTTAATAGTTAATACTTTAATTGAAGGCTAGATGACCTAAGCAGTTAAGCATTGGCCTACTGCTCTGGGGACGTGGGATTTAATTCAGGCAGTTGAAACACCCTGGGAATTTTTTGAAGGGTGATCTATCTTAGTCTCATCCATTGCCACTCAGCCTCACCATTAATCTCACAATGGGAGGCTGTGTAAAAAGGATCTTTTAATGCTCACAGGATGAAAAGAATAAAAGAACAAGATTTTGCAACTAATGGTTAATTATCTAAAGATCAATATACAATAAATGACAATTATATATGCTGAATTAACATCAAATTAATCGCAATTATATTTATTAAGTTCAAACATTAAAAACTTAGTGAGTATTTTACGTGCTGTTAAAGGAATATGATTTCTGTAACAAGTTTTTTAATTTATGGTCATTATATAGTTGAATATTAAAAATTTGTATGCAATCATTGCTTTCATTTTTCTTCATTTCTTGCAGAATAATTAATACTATTAAAGATGTCTCTGGCCGACGAACTGTTAGCAGATTTGGAAGATGCGGGAGATAATGACGACGAACAGTTTTTCCACCAGGATGCCAACATCCAGGAAGTGGACGATATTGCCATGGAACCTGAAATTACTTTGATGTCGGTTCGTGCCATAGCAAAATTAAGAGACAGCGAAGAAGTATGTTTTCTGTTTCTTGTTTTATTTTACCAAAGATCAATTTAGAATACTGTTATATAATCAAAATACATTTAATGATTTAATTGAATTTTATTTTAGAGTTTTTATATTAATATAAATGATTGGCCATAGAAGAAACCTTGTGTTTCTAACAGTATTTTCACTTGAAGAGAGTTAATCAACTTTTGTCATTTGAACAGAATGGAGTTAAGCTATTCTGATTAATATTCTAATAACTGAGTTAACCTTTACTGACATAAGTCACAGCATTACTAAATTTAATCAAAACAAATGTCTTTGGACTTTTTTAAATGAATTTGGTAGAGATTTGTTTTATAAATTTGTTAATGTATCTGATAGTAAGTCAAACTATTTTAGAATGAAATTTTATTAGCAATATGTAGATAAATTGAAAAGACACGAGGAAGTCGGTTCCAAAACGTCGACTCTATGAATTTAATTCTTCTCGGTATCCAAACCACAGAAGCCATAAATTTTCTGTTTTATTTTAATTATGTAAAAACAAGACTATAAGAAGAAACATTGTAATATCTGCAGTATTTCTTCTGCAAAAGGTGTTTCCATTAAAAATTGCAACTCAAATGTCAGTACTGAAATTGGAAATTTGAACTCAGTTTGGTAAACAAAGAACAAAAATGCTAATACAAAAATGAAGTTGAAGTTGCAAGTCTATATTTAATTTGATTTAAATACTTGTAACATGTCTTAAAATTTCAAAATTTAAAGATTTTAAGTAGTGAATTATTCCTTATGTTAGTAATATCACAAAAATAATTAAATACAGTAGAGTGTCGATAACTGGAACCAATTGGGGACTGGGGTCGTTCCAAGTAGTGATTTTTTCCAATTTCCGATTATGTACGAAAAAATATATTAACCTGTCCGATGTTCAAATTTTTCTCCATTGCGTATCGCTTCCTGTTGAATTTTTCTCCGTTGCGTGTCGCTTCGTGTTGAATTTTCGTCGATTTTAAGCCTAACGAAAATTTTTATAATAATAATCGAGGCTATCGTATCGTTAAAAATTATTTCTTTATTTTGTACAAACAAAATAAATATATTGAAAAATATAAAAAAACATGAAAATTATACTTTAGAAGTAAATTTAGTATCAAAAACGTTCGATTCAGCACGACACAGTCCGACTGAAAATCGTTCCAGTTTCCGGCCATTTCAATTACCGACGTTCCAATTTTCGACACTCTACTGTATATAGTTTTTTTCATTACACTTACAGAAAATTATGAATTAAACAAAACTATATAATAAAAATGAATACATTTGTTCTTCAAATTTATCAGATCAATGAAAATGTCACGCTGAATCTTTAATTTGATGAATCATTTTTATATTAAGATTTCTTTAAATAAATGCTAATTAGACATATATTTCCAAAAATCTAAGCCCTTCAGGGATTGAAGGATAAAACTTTGAAAGCTGGTAGTTAGTCATGAGTTTACACCTCAACAGTGGGCTGGCCACATGAATTTTTCTGGTTTTCTTCACATGTCTAACCTCTAAATATGGGCAAGTTTCCAAGTCCTTCCGGGTGGCATTTCTCCTTGGCAGATTGCTGACTTGTCATATTGCCTTATCCTATCAAATCATAGCAAAATTCTAAAAATAATTTGCTAATAATTGAAATTGTTAAATATAATACAGTATTAATACTATTTGATTTTTGCCATTTTATTTATTTCATTATTATCAAATTTCTTTCAGTTAGAAAAAATAATGAAAGCAATAGAAGTTAGAAGTAAAAATGAAAGAAAAGATGAAGGTTTGTTTTGTTTTTCTAAACTATTTAATTATAATAATTAAATTTTCATGTCTTATTAAACAGTTTTACAAATGGAATTGTTAAATTCAAATATATTATTATTATTTTTTTTTAAATATTCTTTTCTTAATTACCGTAATTACATTTATTATTTGAGAAGTATGTGAAATACACCAATTGATAGTTTCATCTCCCATCTGTGTTCAAATGTCTCGTCTACTACCTTTCGGAAGCACCATAAATAAAAACAGTGACTGTGCAACATAGATGACATAGTTCACAAAGTTGGAATCACTAGTCACTGTGCAATATACTAATCTGTAGAATTGTGGCTGCCATTGGAGGAGTGACAATGGATATACTGTAATGAGCATAGGAAGAATTTGTATATCAGTTGAATATGTGCTGTGAGAAACAAGGGCGCACATTGAGAAATTGCAATGGGCAAATGTGAAACTTTGACAGTTTTTTAATATTATAATGTAGATTAATATGTTCTTGGATAATAATTAATGTAATTACAATAATTTAAAATGGTGGAATTCTTTTTGGAAGATCCTGTAAATACATATTTGTTAAGGAAAAAAATTTTAAGAATCCAGGACGAAATATATATTTAAAAAAATGTAAGAAAGATATACAACATTTAAGATTTTATACAAAAATAAAAACGTTTGAAGTCGTCTTAAATGTCCTTTCTCAATCGCCGGAACACAATCAACATTGGCAGAGGTCAACTCCATCAATGTTGATTGTGTTCTAGTGATTGTGACTGTGTCTTTATCCCATCGTTGATTGGTTTGACGATGCAACAAGTGAAAAATCTGAGATTTCCCATAAAATAATTGTGACTTGTCAAACCAAGTTGCCAGTAAGTCATGAGTTTGTTTGAATGGGGCAAATCTGTGCATTATGCTGTTTCAAGCTACAAAATGATTGCAGTAGTCTATCGTGTGAACTATTCTTTCGAAGTTGATACATAGACATATACTTTCTAAAATAATTTTATGATGATGCCAATATTTAATAATTATTTTCAATTTCAAACAAATTTTTAAAATTATTTAATTTCCTATGTTAATTAGCTTTTCATTTTTGATAATTCAGTAATAGGTCCAGTCGAAGCGGATCCCGAATACCAGTTAATTGTCGAAGCTAATAATTTAGCTGTGGAAATAGATAATGAAGTCAGTAAGTAAGAAAAATATTTTGTATTAAAAGTTTTTGTATTAAATTTCAGAAATTTAAAATGATTAATTAAAATGATTAAACTTATTTATATAAATAAGTTTAATTATTTTATGAATATAAGTTAAAATGGTAGCATTCTATTCTTGAATTCTTCTAGTTTTGCACTTGTACATATGTTGAGAGAGTGCAAATCATCAAAAAGAATACTTTGGTTAACATTAAATGACATTTAATTTCTTTTAAGTGATTGTTTTAATCGTTTATAATTAATATTTTATAATAATTTGAAAGACTTATTTTACAATTTATATATATTTACAGATATTATACATAAATTTACAAGAGATAAATATTCAAAGAGATTTCCAGAATTAGAGTCCCTAGTTCCAGGTGCTCTTGAATATGTTTCAACAGTTAAGGTATTTCTGAAGAAATGTTTTATTTCAATTATTTATAAATATAACAAATAATTATTTATATATAAATAAATGACAGTTATGCTTATCTTAAAGTTTAAGATCAATTATAATTTTAAGATCAAATTACTGGGGTACGTCAATATTAAACAATTTTGGTGTAATGTAGAACATCTTCAGGTTCTTTACATTACAATATAAACTGGCAAGGACTTTCTTGATTTTCCCGACAAACTGGAATTTAAAGGGACCGGGAAGAAAATCCAAATTTAATAAATGCTTTATGTTTACAGGATGATTCATTTTTTATGTGAAAAATTTCATAAAAACAAATCGCCCTGTATAAATAACTTTGTTACATTTCAAAAGTTTTGAATCATCCAGTCTTGAAGTATGTAAAATAGATGCTGACACATGTGCACAAAATTCTGTAAGGAGATTTTTACATTTACAATTTTGGGCTATTGGAGTGTCAAAGCATCAAAAAATAAAAAAAAAACACTTGGGGGACAAATTTTGACTGATCACCATACTTTTCCTATGTTAGATTCTTTAACAGCCAAGAAAGTATGCCTTACAGAGCCAATATCTTAACTGCTGACTGAGTGGCCAAGGCAGTTAAAGCACTGGCATACCACTCTGTGAGTCCTAGAATTCAATCCAGGCAATTGTCCAATATTGGTCCAGTCTATGGTCCAATTTATAAATGGTTACAAAATGTATGCTGTGGCAGTCAGATGTCAGTTTGCATGGGCCACACCACAGCAGTTTATTGCCTGAATTAGAGTGAGGCTGTTTTTTAAATTTAATACAATAAACAGATAAACAAAATGCAAGTTCTGGTGTCTATTAATTTATTTTTCTTATGTGAAATATAACATGTATTAAAATAAGGAATGCAGCCTGGCACTCTGGGGACCTGGAATCAAATGTGGATGAGTTGAAAAATTGCAGGAATTTTTCGGGGAGTATCTGTCCTGAAATATCAAGCCCATTCATCCATCCATTACCACCTGGGTGCTCTATTGTGGGCCTGGCCAAACCTATAATGGGGTGCGTTCTTTAATAGCGGTCGTTCCATGTCGCCACTACTATGGGAGTGCGCTGCTGTTTGTAGACATTTAGGAATGATGGTGAAAGAAAGAAAGATGGCGGCGCCTGCACTATCGATAGCATGGTGATAGAGGAATCTATAATTCTAAAATATGAGCTTTAAAAGGCAAAAGAAGGGTCCCAATTGTAAAATTTAACCATAAAATGGATTATTTGTTGAAAGAGCATTCAAAATAGCCACGAAAAAAATTAGAATGCTGGCTACCATTCGAAAAAAATTCGAAAAGACACTTACATCACCATGTGCACTAACTTGCTTTCACAACTTCTAAATTTTCATTCATAAAACCATATAATGGACCCCAAAACGAAACTATCTGAGCCATGGAGGACACCATGTTGCTTTCTACCATAAACTACTGCTACGAATGACCATTTTTGCCGTTTGACGGCGCACATTCCCACCAGAGTTTAGGAACGCATTCTGCAGGAATTTTTAAATGCATGTCGCTTGCGCGGAGTTACACGGAGGAATAAAAGAATGCATCCAAAGACTTGCTAACAATGCCTAAGCAGAAAGAGTTTTAAAAAATTGTCTTTAAGTTTGTATTATTCAGATACATTTTAATACAGTGTAATCTGTTTGATGGATATCCTGTTATAGTGTAATTCATTTTACTATTAATCCATTCCAGAGAAGCCATTCTGTTGTAAAATTATCATATTTCAAACCTACTAGCTCATTATTTTGTGTAATTAATTCCAGGATCTTATATATTGAAATATTTGTCACACAACTAAATTGTTTCTCTCTCAAAAAGATGATTTTTCATATAAAATATTAAATAAATAAATAATTAAAACTTAAAATATCTGATGGAGCCATTTCTTTTACTACATTTATTTATTTGTAAATTAAATTATTACAGTATAAGTCCAAATCTATTGTATTGCACAATAAATCTTATTTTATTGTTGAGAATCTCATTGAATGGTAGTGAGGATCCATGGTAATCTGAACTGTTTCCAAAAGTCTATCTTAAAGTAGCTTAAATTAAGTATTTTTGAAAGTAATCTAATTTAAACAGTTTCATTTTCATAGAATTGTTATGTTTTGGTTCAGTTACATTTATTTAATTTAGAAAAATCATAATTTGATAAAAATTCATTTTTACATTGTGTTACTCAAAAAGATTGGCTCAATTTGAGATAGTCAATACATAGATACTATTGTTGGTATGACAAGTATATGCCATATGGACAGTTAGAGTAACTTTTCAAGTTGTTTCGTACTTTACAGTGATTTGATATATGTGCCACAAGTAACACAATACAGTATTACGGCTCCTCTTATTCTCTATGTAACATGCCCCTGGCCATTTAGATATACCGCTTCAATTTTATGATTGTTATCGATAATGAGGGACTCGTGCAATTTCCACGATAAAATCTCACAATAAAAAGTTGCAATGCGTGCACACGTAAATTGTGTACGTAGCCCTTCCAATTCATCACAATCTCACAGATGATACAGACTATAACTCATAGATTGATTCTTTTGGCTTTGTATAAATTGTGACAATGCGATTGTCTAATGTGACTTAATTGGCACAAAATAGCACCAAACTTCTTGAATAACTCTGTTTATAATAGTACTAATAATATTGACATGTATGTTCATGCTAACAGGAAAAATTTGTTAATTTTTACTGTATTTGGATTAAACAGATGACTTTGACTGAATAGTAATTATATATAAATTATAAATTTATTGTATAATTTAATTGTCTTATACTTATATATTTTATTCTAGGAACTCGGTAACGAACTTGACAAAGCTAAAAATAACGAAACACTTCTGCAGTTTTTGACACCTGCCACTATAATGGTTGTAAGTGTAACAGCATCAACAACGCAAGGGTTAGTGTCGGACATAATTTCAATGTTTAGTATATAATAACATTATCCTGATGTGCAAGAGCATATTACATTTTATTGTGCCAGTATAATATTTTTATTTTCTTAATTTCATATCTTCAAGAAATTATGTATTTTTCTTATAAAAATATTAACATGTATTTTTTAAATTCTTTAAGTAATATTTTATTTTTAATTTAGGAAAATAATTATAATCTCATATATTATATAAATGTAAATACATTAAATTTAAATAAAAGTTTAGTTTTTGGCTTATGAAATATCTATGTAATGTAATCAATATAAATTACAAAGATACATGCAATAATCAACAATTATTTATTGTGACATCCTCACAATACTAGGCTGCAATTTTTAATCATTATTTAATTTTAAAAAATTACGTGACTTTTATTCCAAACCAGAAGTTCGTATGTAGTTAATCAGGGCCTCTGGCCCCAAAGCTTTTCATATCTGCTCTCAATTTTCATGTATCTAACGTTGTTCTTGAGATTAACAAATGACAGACAGACACATACAGATGGACAACAGTAGGAATGTAAAGTCTGCAGTTGGAAAATTGCAACCCAATCACTCATTATGTGTTGATTATCTTTATTAATCTCTTATAACAATTGCTTCTAATGATTTTATTTAAGCTATGTTAAAAATAACAATGCTAACTATATTGCATAACTAACTAAATTTTCTAATAAGATTTTTTGATTTGTTTTTTAGCCAGCTTCTGTCTGATGATGAACTGAAAATTGTTTTTGAAGCTTGTGAAATGGTAAGCTAAACATCATTTTAATTTTAAATAAAATAAACTAATCTTATTTTGAAAATGGCATCTTAATTATTATGCAAGAAAATTGATTAACATTCAGTAAAACCTAAAATGATTTAGTATTTACTTTAAACATGACAATATGCAACCTGATATTGTACAGATATGTAGCACTTAATTGTACCAAGAAATACATCAGTAAACAAATATTACAGAGCACACTCAGATTTACTTAGACAAACGTTATGTTGTGTGGTCTACTGCTCTTATAGGCTATATGTAATGCAGTCGTAAAGTGTATTAAGTAGAAGAATTTAAAAATAATGTGCATTAATGATTCCTTTCTTGTTGGGATCACATTGCAGATGCAGGATTCCAGAATTCTTAAGAATTTTCTAATTACATTAATGATGATCATAACTCATAAAATTTAAAAAATACAGATCACCATTTGTACAACATGGCATTCCTACAAAACAGTTCAAGAATTGAGGAAATCTCCCGTATAACGTGGTTTGAGAATTGGAGACATCCTTGTACAAAATGTCACAGCAAGTTTGACATATTTAAATAAATTCTTATTCATTATATCCATCTCTATAATTAAGAATAAGTATATTAATCAATAAACACAGTTTGTACAATCATTTATGTAACTAATAAACATTTAAAATTGAATACTAAATCTAAACTTTAAAAAAATTCAACAAAATTTTATTACAGGCAATAGAAATGAATAATTTTAAACAGCAAATTTATAATTATGTGGAGTCTCGGATGTCCTTTATTGCGCCAAATCTGTCCATAATAGTCGGAGCTTCAATAGCTGCCAAATTAATGGGTATGTACTGTACATTCAAAATACTGGTAATAATTTATGTAGAAATACCTGGTATTATGAACAATATTAAATTAATTTTCTTCATTTTTTCAGGTGTTGCTGGTGGTTTAACTAAATTAGCTAAAATGCCTGCATGTAATGTTCTAGTTCTTGGTTCGCAAAAAAAAACTCTAACAGGATTTTCGACAACAGCCATTATGCCACATACTGGATTTGTATACTATTCTGATATTGTACAAAACACTCCTCCAGTAAGTAAATACAATATTAGCTTCTTTAAAATACCATTAAAATGAGCTGTTAATAATGCATAAATGTAAATGATATTAAAAAATTAACTTATATTTTTGATACATTTTATTATTATTATTATTATTATTAGCTATATGTCACTGTTATTATTGTAAAATCATTTGATACCTGTACTAGTTTACATGATACAACTACTACTGACATTTTGTCATTTGTAACCATAATATGCATTTGAACAAACTCTTGACGTGTTGGCAACTTTGGTTTGACAAGTTGCAGCGTATTCCACAAAACCTACTTTGTCAGATTTCTTTACTTGTTGCATCATGAACTAATCAATGATGAGATTGGAATCACATGTTAGATCACATTCTTATCACTTGAGAGAAATGAATGCTCTTGCGTATGCTTAAAACAATTTGCAAGTCATATTCCAGTGCATCATATAATCATCTAAAACAAGATTATTTAGTGATAAACATAAATTATGCTGAAGGGGACTAATCACACAGGGAACACGCCAGTAATTGACTATGCAAACTGTATTGTACCAGGAATTGGGTATTTCTATCTCTCATTCCTTTATTGCAGATCTCTGACTATATTAGTGACCACTAGGTGAATAAACTATGTATTGACAAATTATAAAAATAAAATGAATTGAAAGGTTGATTAGAAAGGAAAATCTTTTATAATAAATCTAAAAAGGCCTTATTAATGACTGTAAAAAATTTTGAAATCTCACTCACCAAGTACAGTTTTAAACGTTTTTAATAATAATAATTTAACTTAACTATTTGTAGTGATTGCTTATTATAGTGCTACTTTTTTGTGCAAGAATTGACTAAAATTGTTTGTCAGTATTAGGATATGTAAATATATATTAGTGTTATAGTATTACTGCTGTGCATTAATTTTATAATTTATTTCCATTTATAAGTTCTACTTTTTTAACTTTAAACTTTTTTCAACAATTCCAACAAATACAAAATGGCTTCTTATTGATTTTTGTAAGCATATGTAATTACTTTGATGTAAATGTATACAAAAACAAATTAATCTAGTTGTAGTTATTGTATTAAAATATTTATGAAAAAATTAAAAATGAAGTAATATAAAAGTATTAAAGACAATGTAGCATACTCAAACATTTTAAATACATGCTTTTTGCTATTTTTTTTTAACAAATAATGCAAGAGTTGAGCTGTAAAATACAATTAGATTATGCAAGAAATGAGGATAATGTATTGCCTCTAACATTCAGTTTATAGACTAATCTATCCGATATATGAATTTCCCAACCTGTTTATGTTGACAAATGAATGTTGTAATTTTTTTCTATATTTTTGTCTGAAAATTAATAGGAAATAACTCAAATATGATTAATGTTCTATAGGATTTAAGAAGAAAAGCAGCAAGGTTGATTGCTGCCAAATGTACTCTGGCGGGCAGAGTCGATAGCTTTCACGAATCCGTCGATGGTCACATCGGTCACAACTTACGAGAAGAGGTCGAAAGGAAACTTGACAAACTGCAAGAACCACCACCTGTCAAGCAGGTGAAACCTCTTCCCGCTCCAATCGATCAGACCAGAAAGAAGAGAGGCGGAAGGAGGTAGGAATATTTTTAAAAATTTACTCCTTTTAATCCTGAATATATTTTTTGCTACGCGATTAATATGAAATATCTTTTCATATAAACTGTTGCATATATTCTATATTTAATTCGTAATTTGCAGCTTGTATACTGCAGGTTAAATTTGATTGATATGTGTTTCAAAATTCAAGATTGCCACAATTAATTATATATTAATTGCCTGTTAATTTAATTATATATTAAAAGCATTTAAATAGTTTAAAATTGAGGGTTTATTGTAATGTTAGTCTATTATTATTTTGTTTTCATCATTTCGAGATATTCTTTTCTCTCGTAATATTACATAAAAGGGAAGCAGAAATAAATTTATGTTGTAAGATTTGTTTATGAGTAGTTTGCAAACTATTCAATATGTAAATAATTTATTTAATTTAAGTCATTATAGAAAACTGAACAATAATTAAAATGCTCTTCTTCAAATTAATAGAACAAAAATGCCAATTGTTTATCAAATAAAGTTAATATATATACAGTGCAATCATAAAATCCCTCTGCAGCAGGTGGGAAAATAGGAGGTGCTTCTACGAACGAAGAAATGATATTGCAAGCAGACCATGGGACCTATTCTGAGTTGTTGTATCATTAAGCTAACGAATGCGATAAAACCAGTTTCTATCGGAACCACGTAATTCGCGTCTAATCAACTGTGAAAATGCTATTCTGAGCCGTACGTTTCGTTTTCGGTGCCGATAGCCACGTGCGATAACTAAGCTTTTGTTATCGGTCACTCTCGAGCTGCCGTTAGGAACGTAACGAAAGTGAAAACAACATGGCATCTTATCGTGTAAGAATGATTTTACTTCACGAGCAATTGGAGAGAGGGGACAGCAGTAACACCGATTAAATTTAATACGCTTTCTTCAACTTCAGTTAATTTTTGATTAACTGAAGGCCCACCTCCTGTTTGAAACGTTGATTTTTTTTTATTTGTGAGACTTTACTTTTAATGTTTGCTTTCCAGTCACTCCATGTCTCTGCAAATAATATTTACATTTAATAAGATGTATTGCATTTGACATTTAATCATAATACTAATTCTAATTTGGTTATAAGGTTTATAGAAGTAGAACTTGTGGCAAAATTAAGTTTGTCATTTTATTCTTAATGAATGAATTAAAAAATACATTAATTACATGAAGTTATATAGAAATATACAAAGAAACTTAGACATACTTTGTATAATTGTAAAATGTTAGCATTATATAACAATAGAAATCTTTATTTTGTAGATTTTATCTAAGTTTAATGTGGGCTTTAATTCATTAGTTTTAGTATAAAAAAAAATGCATTCTATATACGTAACTTAACAGTAAACTATACACTATACATAAATGACTATCTATCACATAAATTATAATTTTTAAAAACAAATATTTGCTTAACGGATGGGCTGACAAAATAGACCCAGACATTTTAAAACAAAACAAAACTATATCAGTACACGACAATGCTAAAAGCACGTGCTTTGCTTAGAAAATGGCAGGTTGCAGTCACGTGACAAAATACAATGTTAACTAAACTGTGATTGGTTAAAGCGTAATAGATATCGATAGCATGGAACCCAGATGCATCTCGACCAACTACCCGTAGCGAAACCCACTTAACGTGGAGCACAGAATAGCGATTTGTCTAAGGTTCGTTAACTGCCTTTCGCTAAGGGACTTATCGAATGTCCCGTGTATCACTCTCATTCAGTTATCGGAAGAGCTCAGAATAGGTCCCCATGTGTCAATAGTTAAAGTTATGACGTTGTCGCTCAGCTGAGATATGGCATGGTTCACTACAGAGGGACTTTACGATTGCACTGTATAATACAATAAAAAGGAATATTCGTTTTTTCAATTTATTTCGATAACTATTTTGCATGTTTTTGTACTTACTTAGTTTATTTACTAAATATCTAATTTATAAATTACTTTATTTTACAGTGTATAAGATATGTCCCCTTTTGGAACAGAATATTTAGGAAAAAGGTGTTTCATGAAAGCTGTAACTCATTGAAAGCCATTTGGGGCCTCTAGAGATCACTTCATGTATACAACACGGGGTGATTTTTAAAGCCTTTTTTCTGAATAAAAGTTGTATCTTATATGCTATAAAATACAGTATATAATTAACTGTTGGAAATCATAGACTCCACAGCAGTGATTCATTCTGAGTTTTCTATAAAAACAAAAATTCTGGAAGATTACAGACAGCACATAGCTGCTATGTATCTTTTTGTCTACATTCTACAAATATCCTTTTGGATTTAAAATAGTTGACTATTTTAATCATTAAAAATAAAATTAGGACTGATTGTGAAACTAAATACTACATCTTTTTCTTAAAAAGATGTAGTATTCAGTTTCATTGTCTTGTGAATATACCATTGAGTAATTATTAATTTTCAAAATTAAATCTCTCTATTCAACGTAATTTCTTATAAAATCGTTAAATGACCACATTTGTGGCGATCCCTTTCTTCGATGTTAGGAGGACGATAGTGTTTCGATATAAAGAAAATTGGAAACCTGCCAAGATTTACTCCGAAAGCTAAATCTTATCCACTGGTCTTGAGTCTATTTACAGTGTTAATGATTTAATGTATATAAGACTTTCTACAAAAGGATAGCAATGGAGCAAATACCATAGAAATTGTATGATGTGTTTTTTTTTTGTCTTTAAGGCACAATTAATTTTGAAACAGTACTATTTTAGTAAGTATTCAAGTTGCAAGAGAAATGTTATGCTGTTGTTTCTTTATAAAATAACTGCTAAATGTTACAATATGTTTCAACTCTTGAAATTTCCATAATTTGGAAGCAATTGTTGTAAGCACAGTTCTAGACATCACAGTTTTGGATTTAGCCTGCTTCCGCCAGTCTTTTGATGCAATAAGCAGTGTCTTTAAGGTATTTTTAAACTTTTAATCATTTATTTTTTCAATAAATATGAAGTTACCAAAGGGAGAGACTGCTACTTTCATATTCTGTAGAATCTTTATTTGTCTTCAACCAATTATTTTATCTAGTAAATATCACTCATTGGTATTGTTTCATAAAATCCTTGGAATTTTAAGGAATATAAATTATGCTATTTATAGGATAGGAAAATATCAGTATCTTATCTAAAATTAAAAGTACTAAAAATAAATTTTCAAATTTTTTAGGGTTCGAAGAATGAAAGAAAGATACGCAATTACGGAGCTTAGAAAACAGGCAAACAGAATGAATTTTGGCGAGGTAAGATGACTAACTAAATATACTTATTGCTTCAATTTTTTTTTTCTCTTATAAAAAATTTATTAATTATCATTTTCATTTAAAATTATACTAAAAACAAGTTATCAAGGTAAACACACAGAATTTTCCAAAAGTAAATTTACTATTAGAAAGAAATGAACTAGAATAAACCAATAAATACAATATAATTATGTTTCTTATACTTCTTTGATTTATCAGTTTTTTGTTAACTGATAAATCAAAGAAGTATAAGAAATATAATTGTAGTATTTCAAATGGATCATGCATATTTATAGGAATGTGTTACAGACTAAATAATATATATAAAGAATATAATTAACCCGATAGTTATTACAAATACCAGATGAACTACCAGATTCTTTATCGGCTCTAAGGCTAAATGACTACTAAGCAATTTGGCACGAGGTGACCTGCCTCGTGCCGAATTGCTTAGTAGTCATTTAGCCTTAGAGCCGATAAAGAATCCAGCTGTTCATTTGGTGCCAAATAATAATAATATAAATTCAGTGTATTTTAAAATTTGTAGTAGTTTGATTGTATCATTATTCTGTGTCAGTCATTCAAAATAACTAGAAGATATTTTTAAGTATTGTACTGTACATTATATACATATATAACTATATCTTGTACTTCATTTTTGCCATTTTAAATATATTGGTATTATGGCATTTATTGCTTTTATACCCAAAAATCTACATCTGTATTCCTTAACTGTGTTATGTTTTGATGATGATCTGTAATTTAGAGGAGGAGGAGAGAGAATTTAATAGTTATTTCTCCTTCATGTAGAATAAGTACAAGCAATTAACTTTAGATGAATGATTGTTAACATTTATAAGGAAAATTTGCAAATAGCTTGACAAAAAGGAAATTTAAATATATTTGTCAAAAGTTCCCAATAGCTATAGATTTTATTGCAAAATATAAGAATGTATAGTAAAAGCTAGAAACAAAGCATATAGATTTAAAAAAAAAAAACACCCATTTTATTTGCAATAGGTGAAATAAAATATATAATATCGACATGCACAAAATTAGAGGTATTCATGACAGAAAGCTTTTCTGCTGTTAGATGAACGAACTGTGAATACTCATTCCGACGGAACAATTTGCAATCCTTATTGTCTTTTATATATGAAAGCAAAATTATCCTAAACTAATTAATCATTATTGGTGTAAAGTCAATAATTTTAAATGACAGAAACACCATAGGTTCTTTGCTTTTGTGTGGATATTTGAATGTTGATATCAGCTTTTCCCCCACTGCATGTGTGGTATATTAGTTCACTGTATGAATATTTGCATGTTTTTTCTTCTCATTTTTGTAGCATTTATTGGTGGTGTTAGGAACAAAATACAAGTTATTAATCAATAGCATAAGTGAAAAGATGCAATCATATTTTTACTTTCATACAGATAAATTATGACTACATGATGCAGCACCAAAATCCGGACAAAATTCAATTTCAAATTCCCTCCATTCTATACTACCGGTAGATGTCATGTTTGGCATTCAAATAGCTTGACATGTATACTAAACCATCATAACTGCGAAATAGTCACCATGTTGAAACCAAGTGCAGAGTATAACCGAAAAGCTGCGATTATCACAAGTGTTTGCGCTGAGCACTCGGTGACAGAAATCATTCAGTTCTTTGGGTACCCAAGATCCACTGTGTATGATGTCATCACAATGTACAATCGGTCGGAGAAGTCCAATGAAGGTTTTACAACACCGGCGAGGAAAACTCACTTGAAGGAGTGCATTGTCAGGACGCCCAAAATCATTCAACGGGCTCAGGAACTGATTTTTGAGGAACCAGGTCAGTCGATCCAAAAATTGTCATTGGTTGTTGGTGTGAGCGAGAAAACTATGCAGAGGATCATTGAGGAGAACCTCTGCTACAAGTCTTACATAATTAAAGTGAGACAGATGCTTTTCGAAGCCACCAGGACAAAGCAAGTTGAATGTTGCAACCTGCTTTTGTGTTCCTTAAGAAACAATGTTGCCAGACAACTCAGATTCTTTTCTGACAAGAAAATTTTTACTGTTGATGCGAAAATCAATTGAAGGAATGACCGCTGGCTCACCCACAACCCAAAAGATGTCCCCATTATTGCAAAAACAAAATTTTCAGCAAATGTTCACATGCTAGGTGTTGTGTCCAGTGAGGGTGATGACATGCCATCATATTTCTTTAACAAAAGGGAAAATGTCACAAAAGAAGTTTATTTGCATGTTTTGTCAAATGTAGTAAAGCCGTGGATGGAAACTGTGTCATCTGGAAAGTCATATGTTTTCCAGCAGGACGGTGTGCCTACCAACACAAGTCATTGGTGGAAAATTGGTTGTCGGACAACGTCAACATGTTTTGGTTGAAAGAATTCTGGCCTCCCAACAGCCCAGATTTAAATCCTTTGGACTTCTATGTATGGAGCGTAGTTGAAAGATTCATGAACAAGTCCAGACATTCAAACATCGCATCACTGAGAGCTGCTATTGTTTTGGCATTTGCCGATATGGACCGTGACACATTTAAAGTGTGCATGCGCATGCTTCAGACCAAGAATGGAGGTGGTCATATTGAGTAAATGTATTCTTTACGACCTTACAAACAATGTGGTTAAAAAAAATTGTAAACCTTTTCGTTTTTGCAATAAAAAATACGTTTGGCAAAAATGTGTAATCTGTCTGGATTCTGGATTCTATATATGTCCTATTTTGCAGTAAATGCCTCTTATTTTATATTTTTAGAATGTATTAACTTAAATTATCAACAGAATTATCTCATGTGAATTCTAGATTGAAAAATAAATTGTGTATGGAGATGCACTGTTTAGTCTTAAAAAGTTTGCATTAGTTGAAGTCACATAAATTTAAATAATTTGGCATTTGAGTCAGTTAATTATCAATTTAATGTTCAATTGTTTTAACATACCTTTTTCCCCACTTAGTACTAAGATTTATATAGTAATTGAATTTTTCAAATATTTCATTCCAGATAGAGGAAGATGCTTATCAGGACGATTTAGGATTTAGTTTAGGTCAAGTTGGAAAATCCGGAACTGGCAGAATAAGAGCTCCCCAGATTGATGAAAAGACCAAAGTTCGAATATCCAAGACCCTACAGGTAAAAATATGAATAATATGGAACACACATCAAATTATAATTCAGGGTTCAGATAGTAATCAGTTTAGTAATGGGAAAAACTAATTGGTTACTTCTAATTTGTAAATAACTCTTTAGAAATGAAACTTTGCACTTCGTTATAGAAAAATAATTCAGTTGCCAGTTTGTTATAACATGAATTTTGTAAGAAGAAATAGGAATATTTTTTGTATAATGAATTAAGCTGTATAAAACATAATACAGTAAGACCCCGGTTAACGCGGAGGATGCATTCCTAGATGACAGAGCGCTAAACAAAACAGCGTTAAACGGGGTCATCTTAACATGTAAGTAAGGGGGATACGTGAAACAGAACAGAGAATAGGAAAATTTATCAGTTTTTTTTTTGTTTTATTTTGTAACATTTATTGTTAAATACTTTTTTATTACATTAATTTTAGACTTATTTATTGCTAATATTGAAATTTATTCATAAAACATTCATGAAAATAAAAAATAAAGTTCGAGTAAAGAAGTTATGTTTGTGATGAGGAAGAACCTTCCTCATTTGACATCTTTTGTTTCTTTGTGAAGAAGTCATCTAACGTCGTTTGCCTTTTCCTGTTTCGTTCAGCAAACAGTTGTCGATAGCAAGACATCACACTGTGCCACTTCGTCTTGCCTTTGAACATCTATCAAAAATTGAAATCATTTTGTATAAACTGATCCATTATTTCCGTTACAGTGGCTAAACTTTTTTTAGAAAATCCGTTGAAAGTTCCTTTTGTTCCTCATCTTCAGAAACACTAATTTCGTCATCTTCGTGCACCTGTTGTTGTACTAATTCTTTAAGATCATCGTTGGAAAAACTTTCTCCAGTTGTAACTTGCAATAATTCTTCAATATCCTGCGCATTTATATTATCCAACCCTGTTTCATTAGCTAGCTTGACAATTTCGTCGACATCAACAATGGATTCTCTTGTGTCAACATCCTTGCTTAGCTCCAGCCATACATTCTTCCATACTCCTTTCAAAACATTTCTCGGTCACCTCATTCCAGGAAAGATTGATGTTGTCTACAGCGTCCACGATGATATAGTTTTTCCAAAAATTTCTAATGGATTGTTTATCTGTTCCATGTGTTTTATCAGTCAATTGTCAGAATGTCCGCCACATATAATAAGCTTTAAAATTTCATATTACGCCTTGATCCCAACACTGTGCGATCTCAGGTAATTCCAATACTACCGTATAATACCGAAACAGTGTTAAGTGGGGCAGCGTTAAGCGGGGTCTTACTGTACTGGATATCAAATTAATATTTAATTAATCTCGTACAAATTTAACATGGGAAAAACTTGAACAGTACAATGTGAGTTTTTTTGTATTAGTAACTCTCAAACCATCAAGACATGGGGATCCTTTGTGTCTATGCATAAATGTAGTGTTTGTACAAGCATAATCTTTATACAAATTGCAAATTTCATGAAAAACGCTACATTAAATTCTTTAGATATTTTAAAAATTTATTGCATAGGGCCTTATAAAATCACATAACCTGCCATACAAAAGCTTTGCTTCAGTTTGCCAGCTGTTCTCTACTAGCCAAATGCACAAAGGATCATACACACATACTGGTAGGGATGCAATGAACTGACTTGTAATGTATCATATTGAAAATAAGTAATTTTTTTATATCAAAACTGTTATGTATCTTTCCACTCAAAATATACTGATTTATATAGTATCTAGTAATATTCTATGTTTTGTGGATCATTTTGAACTAGTCTGCAGACCCCAGTTTGGGAAATGTTGTGTATTGTTCACCGGCCACTTGCAACATATACAGGTATACCTCGCCTTACGTCGGTAATTGGTTTCAGGAGAGGCGACGTAAGTCGAATTTACTTGTGTAGTTACGACGTAAGTCGAAACTACAGTGGAAAACGCCAATAATGAGCACTTAAAGACCACTAAATAAGATGACAACAGATGTTTTCATGTTTTGTTTTCTAGGATTTATGATGATTATATTAACATTTACTGTAAATGTACATATTTTAATATGATTTTATGTGCTTTTAACACTTTTCTAGTGATATTACGACTTCAATATTTGTGGGCGGACGGATGTAAAGTCAAATAAAGTGACTTAAACTTGATTTTTATTTTTCCATATACTTTTTTGACAAATAACGTATAATCGAGAACAATGTAACTTGAGGTATACCTGTATTATCACAGAATTAAATTATCAAACAGGTCAGTTAGATAGGCACACGGTAGGGCAGTAGCTAATTACCATGGGGAACTTAATCCAAATCTCTATAATTTATTATGGTCACAACAACAGAGATGTATTACAGTGACTGGCCATCTAGCTTATAATGTGCTTGTGCCTTTCAATAATTTGATTTTGCCTTCTCCAAATTCAATCAATGAGAAAATACATACATGCTAATAAGATTCCTGTTAGAGACGAGCAGCCGGACCATCCGTCCATAAGACAGACATTAACGAGTATTCTGCAATTTTGTAGTTTAGTATTACCATAAAACTGCAGTTCTTATTTGTCCTGCAGCTTTTGTTGAATTGAGAACACTAAAAAAAGTACCAGAATCTTCAATTATATTTTGTTTGGTATCTAAGAGAATATTTTTACATTATAAATATATTGTGGGAAAGTACTGTATATAAGTGTTTCTAGACAAATCTCTTGAAATTCTGAACATGGAAATCAGCCAAAATCCAAAATTTCTTACATTTTGTCGAAAACTTTATGAAATCAATAACAATAATTCTAATAGATGTGTTGACAATTGTTTCGCTTCAGTTAACCATTATTATTTAGTATACTATGCACATACTTTAACATTAATCATCAACCCAATTTTTCTTAAGCAGAGTTTGGCATACACCAAACATAGATTTCTGTGTCGATATTAATAAGTGTGTGCTATATTTTAGGGCATTTTTATAATTAATTTTTGTTTCATAATAATTTTTAGAAAAATCTTCAAAAGCAACAAGTGTGGGGAGGCAGCACCTCCGTCAGGAGACAGATTTCTGGAACGGCATCCAGTGTGGCATTCACACCACTTCAGGTAAATAGTTGCGTCTTCAGACTAAAATAAAATATGGACCGCTTATGTACATTTTTTTTTCTTTTTAGGGTTTAGAAATTGTAAATCCTCAAGCTGCAGAAAAGAAATTGAACGAGACCAGTGGAAAATACTTTTCCAACACTTCAGGCTTTTTTAAAGTTGAAAAGAAGAAATAATTGACATATCATAACATGTAAAGTTCATGTGTTTTATTATCCACATTATGATTTATCTTACTTTTTAAAAAATAAAACAATATTTATTAATTTGTTCATTTGAATAGCTGCCGACATACTCTGACTAAACTTATGTTCATTTTTTGAGAAAGATCTCCATTCTGATTTGTAGGAAATGAGGAATATGTACACCTCTTTTTGAGATCTCGTTTCCTGAAAGTTTAAATACTACCAAATCAAAATATTGTACAATACTATTTAAGTAAGAAACTGAGTTGTATTATTAAAAATAGATGTAAGTTATAAAACTAATGTACGGATTGAGGTGGTTTGTGTTGAAAAATATTAAGACAATTACCTCTCGTGACAAGGAAGGAAGCAAATTTGGCAAAGAGTATGATTTAGATATAGGATGGATCAATTAAAAATGATGGAAGAGGACAATTTATACAGAAAATACCTGTCTAATCCTAATTTACTGGGCCAAATTGCTTTTTACACTATCAATTTTACTACACAAACTTAGTAATATTTACACAGTAAAAACCATCTAAAGCAGACTGGCCATAAAATGAAAATTAAATCTCCAAACAGTTCCATTCCAAGATTTATAGTGTAGTAGTATTGGTCGGAAAGTTTTTTGGGAACCCACTGTGTAACATTATCCAAGTAAAGCAAAATTTTTCGACAACAGTGGCTAAGTTCTAAATCACAATGCCCTAATCCATGGGCTCGCCACTCCTCAACAATGGATTTTCAATTCGTTTGTCACTGCTACTTTCCAGACAACAAAATTACAATCAAGAGAGAATGACAATGCCAAATGTCATTCTCTTTCACTCTCAAGTATAAAATTAATAAATGCACTACCCCTTCACAAAATGGAAAATTCTAGCCAACGTGTTTGATTCCATTTTACAATAGGTTTTGCCATAATATAAAGGAAATGAATACGTTGCATTCTTATACCCTGTATCATCTTTTGCATCTAGGACTCATTTAAAGAATTTAACAATTGGGAAACTCTAATTTGGTATGTTTCATTATACATATACAAATTTGTGTGGTTCTAAAATTTATTATATCTTATCCAAAAAAAAACTTTTATAAATCTTTTTCTGCAGAAGACTGGTTGTCGCAATGCTGAAAACGAGGTATTCTGGGTATATTGTTAACATTATTCTTCTGATCACAACTCAATGTCCTCGATCTCTCTTCGCTTTCCGCATCTTCATCTTCCTCCTCCTCTTCATTTTCGGATTCTTCAATAACCGCACTCAACTGCCTTTTGGTAGGAGGGAACATTCCGACCGTCCGATTCGCATCGTCTTTCTCTTCGATGGATTCCGCCTCGCTGTTGCAGTCAGAACAGTCGTCTGTGTCGCAGATTCTGTAATCGTTTGACTTCGTCTGTTTGGTATTGTGCCATCTCGTTAAGTTAGTTCTCAAAATTGTCTTCCGTTGTCTCTTCTTCATCCTGTACAGCAGTATGGCCAAGAATATAAGCAGCGCCGCTAATGTGGCCACGGACACCACCAGGGCGATGGTGATGTCTCTGTCGTTAACGGTTCTTCTGTTTTCTTTGTACGTCGCGACGGGCTGTTGCTGCTGCTGCCTTCGTCTCAGGACGTCGTAATAAGATTCCACGATGGACTCCAATCCCTGATAAAAATACCCATTGTTGAAGTGAGCCCTGCTAGATTCGAAGATCTTATCGGACAATTCTTTGGACAGCACGGAGAACACAGTCAATCCCGTAGCCACGTATGACTGAAAGATACAAAATTCGAATTAACAATGCTCGCTGCTAATAGTAGTGTTCGTCTACGCTAGATATAGAAAACTAGGAACCCAGGATTTGGATTCCAATTCTTTGCCACGGCAAGAAAATTGATACCCCGCCTGCGCTTCTCAGAATTGTAGTAGTGCTGCATGATGCAGCATACAAGTTCCACAACAGATCTCCAAAGACAAAATGTAAAAACAAATCCAGCAACGAGTTGCTTAACTTTTCCGGCAACATTTTGGTGGCGCGATCTGTTATAATATTTTAAAAATATTATAAAATGGTAAAAAGCATATAATTTTAAGGGTAGGGATGGGTTTTATGAAAAATTGTAAATGCTAATAACGAGTAAAATGTTCATTAAGTCAGACCCTACTGGAGATACACAGGACCTCCTTTATCTTCCCACCCCGTCGACATTTAATCACCAACATTTAATAGCATCGATTCCCCTAAGAAACAAACCTCCCTGCAAAATTTCTGAAATTTTCGACAAAACGCACAAGAGTTATTAAGCTTCAAACAGAATGAGCAAAATCTTGCTCCTCCACAAATATCCATACACACAGAAACCCCTCTTCGAATTTTTTTCATTTCTCGACGTTTAGAGGTGTAAAAAAATGGCCACTTAAAATTGAGAATTAGGTAATGAACGTAAAAAGAGAAATACACTCGTTACCATGAAATGTAGTACAACGTTACACTTCATTCAAATGTTTCCTCGTCACTTACACTTATAGTTTAAGGCCTGGCATCTAAATTAACAGGTAAGAGGCCCTTCCTTTTGCCCAACAGTTGTTACTCTAACACAAACACAATTTCTTCGAATATTTCCCTTTGCGAGAGTCGTCATAGCGACTGGCAACAGTTTTCGAATAAATTAACCTTATCAATTTGAATTATCGTTAAAAATAAACAGTTACGAGCCGTTTTAAAACGTTTTTACCGGATATTTAAATAACACTATACATAGTAACTATTCTATGGTAACACTACGGGAGGAACTTACGTGTTTACAAGTTAAGTAAAAACGTAACCTTCGGACGGTTCTGTGGAGTGTTAATTACAATTTAATTACCCTATTCTGGAAAATGAATTGTGCACTCGAACCGTATGTGTCATACAAACGTATGAATAATCATCGCGGCGAATATCCAATGTTTAATAATGCATCGGTTTTGAAAGTCTGGTTTAAAGTGCACGCGACCTTGAACGTTACACATTTAAAGCGGCGTAACAGCGAACAAAACACGACAAATCTCCCCCCGAACGTGTGAATATTCGCACGATAACGCTATTTATTATTATTGCCGTTCGGACGGACGAATTTTAAAACAGTTCGGGACCGTTAACGCTACCGTAACGACAAATTCGAGCGGCATAACGTCGTACCTGATGATCGACGGACGAAACAAGGATGACGACGACGTCGTCGCATCGCCCGAAATTCCACTTTTCCAGCAAATAAACTGCAAAATCCTTCGCATTTTCCTCACCCGATTTGCTGCAAGAAATCCACTTAATTGCTTTAAATCACAAAGCGTCGCGGTTACGTCAGCGAGCGTAACTTACCTCTCATCGTTTTCCATGCTTTTCATCAGAGCCACGGCTATTGTAATTCCGGGATGGCGTAACTCGCACCCGGAACAGATGCATGTCGTGTCGTTACGTATCCTCGTTATAATGAAGTCCAATTTATCGGCTGTAAACATTTTAAAAAAAACACACGTGTAAAATGACGTTAAATCGGGGGATAAACCGAAAATTGATCACCTTCTCCATCTGCCAGTACGTTATCCGGATCACAGACGTAGGACGGATCGTTACGCGAACAGTTCGACGGAGTCAGGAGTGGGTTCGGATACCGTTCACGACTCCAGTTCTGCGTTTCCACACCTCTACACATCTGGAATGTGCTAATTAGTAAGACAAAGCATACATGTAACATGTGGAAGCATAACTGCACCATGACTCTGTAAAGACCAATAAAAAAAAAAAAAGAAAAAATATTGAAGTTTATGCCGTGTAAAGCATAACTACCTAAACAATAGGACGTTACGCATCTGTCAAGAAGGAAGGAGTAAAAATAGGACAAATTCGGACTAAGTTTTGTCTTTATTTTCAAAATGGGATGTATTCCAGTGTTATCTGCAGGTATGCGCCCATTTCGTAACACGTTTCAAGATTAGAATAACAGGCGAAAGACGTGTGTGTGTGTGTGTGTCTGTGTGTAGCTTATATATGTATATATATAAAACGATAGAGAAATCGATAGATACCCTACCATTGGATGGTGTCCAAACACATGAATTTTACGACCCCAAGAGAAAATTTCGTACCTATCGAAGGTCGTAAACTAAAATTAGTGTCTTATATAACTATTAAATAACTTTAAACGGGGGTGAGTCGAATGTAAGTATCAATTTCCCAACACTACGTTATACGAGTTTAAAATAAAAGAACCCTCTCTCGAAGACCACGTGATATTTTAAGTAAGGGGGGAAGAAGGGCCTGTTAAATTTGAAAATAATACGTTACTCACCTTTAAAAATCGGTGCAACAATTGGATTTAAGTGACCATAATACCCAGGTACAGTACCGAGGTGTCATCTCATAGCTTACAAAGGATCGGACTTTGTACCCTCCGCCGATAACCGCCTCTCCTTGATTGTCGTGTTTACAACGAACGTTCTGATAGCACCTACCACGAATCAATTATTTCCGTTTTGCCAATCAAATATTGCGATAATCTCCGGGCTAATCACGTGACCGTCGTTCCAAAAGAAAAAAAGATAAATAAATAAATTCGTGCGCCAAATCTCCAGTGACGTAAGCGAATATGCAAATTAATACGCGAAGTACTCCGCGCGGCATTAATCTTCTGCAAGTTTTGTTCTAGATTTTTACGCTTCGATTTTGTGACATTCTTGTTTTGTTTTTGGCAAGTGCCTCGTGTGCTAATTTTAGAATGTCTCGGGTAAATTGTCTGTGGTAAACAAATCTCTATCTTTCTACCAAAAAATCGGTGGGTTTTTTTTTGATTTTCGATCAACTTTTTGCATCTAAAACGTCCGTTTTTTAAAATTTGGATTAGTTAAAATCTTTTATTGATGATTTCGAAACTTAAGTTTCCCATGCCACTAAGCTGGGGGTGGCATTTGTTTTCGCAGACTGTTTACGTAATCGATCGTTTTGCCGAACTTCCGCCTCTAAATATTTATAAATTCCAATTTTAGTCGGAATTATTTATACAAATTTTAAATATTTACTCCGTGAAATTCTAAATAGTTTCCTCCTCTTCGTCACGGAACTCTCCCGTGGCTCAGTGGACGAAACCGTTGCGGGTTCGGACCTCACCGACGATTTCGTGATTTTCTTCACTGTATAACACCTAAATAGGGGGCCAGATTTCCCACAGAGTCCTTCTGAGAGGTGGGCCCTTGACAGATTGCCCGAGCATTGCACCCTTTCGCCATTAAAAATCTACAAAACTTCACATTTAGTGCGAAAAGGGTGCCACAAGTGCCACTTTTAATCGATATCTTCAGTGGGGAGTATCATTAATACAATATAACGGGTGCCCAGATTTTTTGTGGTAAGAGCCACAAATAAGCTCTTGAGGCGCGAGCGACAGTTTGGGCATCGTTGCAATATAACACGTTGGACACCATCACAGGATACCCTACGGGCGCGAAAGGCACCCTTCATTAATAGGTAGTCAAAATTACAGGGATCCTTCCAATTGAAAATGTGAAATTGTAATTTGTTTAACATTCAGAAAATTTCAGGGTGGAGAGAGAATTTTAAGGAAGGGTCATCGAAAGGGTCGTTATTCTTTGCCCACGGTGAGCACGGCTGGGTCCACGAAAAGGTTCCCGCAGTGGCAGGCCCCCTCGTT
Source organism: Centruroides vittatus (assembly GCF_030686945.1). Lineage (NCBI taxonomy): Eukaryota > Metazoa > Arthropoda > Arachnida > Scorpiones > Buthidae > Centruroides > Centruroides vittatus. Next base: position 193,404 of record NW_027121419.1, on the reverse strand, counting down.
ATAACTTCACGGGGCCCAGGCGAATTTGAATTAGGAGTTCCCACGTACAGTGTTGCCTTCAGATATTTTTCGGGAAAGTACTTTTTTTTAAATAAAAGATTGGTTTGGGTTCCCAGGCATTTTTTTTTTGCCCATAGGATAACTGAGGAGGCCGAGGGGGGAGATTTCAAAACGAAAAATAAAGATTATATGCGATATCATTATCGTCCCCATTGCCGAGCGGTAACAGTCAACAACGACATGTGGAGCGGTGGAGTCAGAGATCGAGGCCTTGTTTACAAAAAACACAAACCGTTTATTAGACAATTTAACTTACAAAAAGTTCATAGTCACAGAGGGTTTAAGTCCTTGTATACTTCGGCGCGTAGTCTTCAAAGAAGAATAAGAAAGTCCAGCGACGAGGGACGCCACGGCAAAGAACGAAGATCCTTGTGCCCTGGGCTTAAATATGTTTTCGTCTCGCAAATCGTCAATTTATTGGTTTTAATCTCCTTTCTCGGTCCCAGATTCATCTTTCTCCGTTGCCGAGTGAAATTGGACCAGATCGGTTCCCGACAAAGACGATTGTTTATTAATACATTCGACACCGTCTTTCGTTCGGTGTTGAACGAACCTTGTACCTTAACTGACATTCCCTTTTGTTCGCCTTGCCTTATAAATAATTTAATTTAGTAATTTTTCTCCTTTTTTCGCGCAGTTTTGATATTAAAATTTTATTTTTTCCCTCTTCCTTTATAATTCAGTTTTCCTTAATTTTAATTAATCGCGAAGATCGAGATTCGTTTGTTTCGATTTTTGGTTAAAAGAATGTTTTTCGTCCCAGCCCAGGGCCTCACGTAACGCGACACTGGGATTCTGCAATGTGGTGTCTAGGTGGGCACCACCACGAAAATCACAAGTTCGTTATTCGTTTACAGAGGTCCGTTAATATTCGAATGGTGGATGGCCAATGGGGTACCAACGTTTAACCACAGTTACATAACAGATGGCGCTAACGCCTACCTCTAATGCCAAATTACTTAATACCTAATTAATAAAAACAACAAATTAATAGCCAGATTCATTTGGTTTAGTATTCCTCTTGTATTCTAAGACAGATTGAGGAAACGAATAAATGTTCGAATGGCAGTATCTACGTCACATAGGCCGCCCGGAAGTCACACCACGCCATGCTCATTTTTAGTCATACGTGTTTCCCGCGCTTTGTAGAAAGTGTCCGATTAGTTTGTTCGATAGACGGTTGATTATTTTATTTAAATTAAAATTCCGGGGAGTATTGAAAATAGTGTATCCAAACCCAATTCGAGTTAACCGGGTTCCACTATAGCAGACGGACGAAATCTGTACCGAAGAGAGGTTTAAACGAATCGCCATTTTTGGTTTCCTTTACAATATTTCTACATTAAAGACGACCGTCCATACCAATCATCGTGTGGATTTAATTTATCACCAAGGAAAGGTGATGATTTACACGACGGAATTAAAACACAGTAATGGAGTCGCATAGTTATTTTAAAACCTGGTGAAATCACACTCGATTTTGCCACACCACCGGTCACGATTTCGCTTTTCGAGGAATACGATAGCGGGCCCACTAGTGGCCAAACGGTTCCGTGTCCTGAACACTTGGGAGTTCGGTCTCGGGTTTGCGCCTCGCCCGGGGGCTGGCCACGTGAAGTTTTCTACACGTGTGTAATGCCTGAATAGGGTCCAGTTACCCTTAAAAGACCTCCCGGAAGGCATTATTCTCCGTGTAACGACCATCATAAATGCATACAACTACTATTACATGACAATTACGTCACACTTTACCACGGGGCGATATAGCCTAGAAACTCACGCCCAACTACCTACTACAAGACAAGAAAATACAATAGCATTTTCTTTGTTAATAATACAATGTTAAGGTCGTCAATCGTTGACCGTAATATGAATTATTCTCTTCATTTTTCTTCAAAATCGCATGGAATTGTGTATTTTCAATGAGCACATTCTTCAGATGCAATGCCCGAGCGTACCCTTGGCATAAAGATTGGCCGGATCCATCTCACAGTCTTATTCCACGGGAAATTTAGGTATGGAAGTAAAACAAGCCGTAATTCGTCACCTGGAAGAAACACGTACGTGCGTGCGCCCGTCCTCCAAAAACTTGTACAACCTGTGCTAAAGTTTAACTAGAGACTTCCTTGGATGTAAGGTTATTGTTAAATATAAATTATTAACGTGCCATTGAAACAATGGCACGTTGGAGCCGTCAAAATAATTGTAATTCTTTAAAATTGTTACTTTCTTTTTCAATAAATGGTTATTATTTTCATACCTGCATTTGTGAAAGTTCCAGCCAAAACTAAAACGATTTTTGCAGTTTACGGCCGGAATGTTTTCATAGCATCTTTATATTAATGGATGCATACTAGTAATAAAATGGCCACTAGTCGTGGAAAATTCTGTAATTTTCTTATTTTTATATGTATCAGAATCGACCTACGCACCCTTCCAGCAAAGGACAGGGTGACTAATATTTTAGACTACATTGATGGATCCAACACAAAATTCTAAACGAATGGAATGCCCTAAGTTCCTATAACATATGAATGTTACAGAAGCTTAACACTCCTCCATTACCGGGAGTGTGCACAGGTTGACCCCTCTAATGTGTCAAGTCCTAGCTTTAAGAATTCCTATTTTTATATTTGTAAAATTCACAATCGGGGGCGTCCGTATATTGAATTTAAGATTTCACACGTTTCTAATTCAAAATCTGTGTTTTATTTACAACTTTGTATGATGGCACACATATCTACCATTTATAGTAATGTTTTTCTCACTTCTCTATGTTTTTAATCCCGACTAGAAACTCTGGTTTTAAACTAGAAGTGTAAGAAGACGGCAGGGGCCTCTCTTCCACAGTTTCCACCCTGTAAAACCGGATGTCTTCTTTGTATACCATTTCCATTTTGAGTTCGTCTTCTACATTTTTACCTTTCATCTGCATCTGCTGTCTCAGCGACATCTCCATCACAGGAGGCAACAGTTTATATTTGGGCCTGACTCTTACGGGAACTTCCTCCACTGGAAGCGAGTAATACTTTTCTTCTTCGTCTCTCGGAACCAGTTGCCAGTCGGCTTTGTAACTACAATGCATGCGTTGTAATCCGGGAACTTTTCTTCCTGAGGACAAAGAAATTTTCATAATTCATTCCCTGTCCATCAAAATTTTTGCTAATGTATTAAAATAAACATTATGTTTAACATTTCGTAAAATCTATTAGATTGTAACTATGGGAGATTTCAATGTTTCGGGGAAATTGCGGTCCTCCTCCTCTTCGATAGTTCTTTCAACACATTATTAACTGTCAGAACTGAATGTTGGACGAGGAACTCAGTTTTCAAATCCTTATTGATGGTGCCTGTTGTGGTTTTATAACAACGCTTTTGGGTTTCGAACCTGTCTCCTCTTCTATTGTTGTGGTGATTTCAAAACCCAAGAAATTATGTTTTGGAATTTGAATAAAAAGATTGAAGAATACTATAGCTCAGGGGACCCATATCAAAAGTCCCTGTCCCTCGCCAACCGATTGACACCGTTGCAGGCTCATCCAAACCTGCGACAATTACAGAAAAATGTCCTCCTTAGTATTTGTGGGATGAAAAGAGGAGGGAAAACCCATAAGCAGACAAAGTTTAATTTCTTTTGTGTTAAGCTCAACAGACTAAACTATAAATCAAATTTCCGCAAACATATGTGAGCACAAATTATCTATGGTCAATACGAATGTGAAATTTTCATTAAAAATATGTTTGTCTGTCTTGCAGAGGCTAACAATAAAGAAAATGATACCGAAAGAAACTATTTGATATGTAATAAATGATTCGAAAACTAACGGACTGCACTTTTCTCTTCACTAAAAATTCAAATCTGGCAATCTGATAAGACAAATAAGAATGAATATAATGTAAATATGTACATTTGGAACAGGAAATGTAACACAGATTATTAATAAATTAATATTAATGAACAAAATATTAACGAGGTTTAAACTGATTCATCTGAAATTTTTAAATTCTTGATATTAAATCAACATCCCTTTGATTTACTGTTTAGATGTTTAGTAGTGTTATGTAGATCAGTAGGAGCAAGTGAAATGGGGTGCAATACATTATAAACTGTATTCTCCGTAAATTACAATACTCGGTACATTACAAACAATACCTATAGTCAAAGTTTTAAGCAACAGACACTCTTAAGACACATTAAACTGGTTTTGATTGTATCGAAACTGAAACTTTAGGAAAAGAGAAACACAGCTAGCAGAATTTGAGAATAAAGAAGATAGAATACTGGAAAGAGGGAAAGCAAACAGAATAATTTTTAATAATGCTTTTGTTTTGTAAGACAAAATGCATTGAGTAATAAACAAATATAAAACTGTTTTTAATAGTACAGTAGAGTCCATTAACCGAGATTCTATTATCCGAGACAAACTGTGGAAGAGTATATTTTATCATTGAAGACAAGTAGTTGTAGTACAGTTTATTTCACAAATCTTGCCCAGATGATGCCCAGTATTCAAAAGAGTGTGATGTTTCAGAAAGAGTTTACTCTGATGAGGAATTTTTAAAAAGATAGAATTTTAATTTTATAATAATAAATATTCTTGTATTTTGTCAATCATTTTGTACTAAACAGGCTGTAGTATCTACGTTTTTGACTAGCCAAGAAACCGTCCAGGACTATTCTATATAATTTGGTGCCTGATGCAAGCGTAAGAACAGCACCAATACAATTACATTGCTATAAGCATTACGATGCCTTTCTACTCACCTCGGAAAACTTGTTCTGCCCATACAACTCCAAATAAATTTTTCTGAAATTATAAAAGTTATAATTTGTATAAATGTAGATAAAAGATTTAAATTTATTTAAAATACATTATAATTATAAAATAAACACGTTACAGTATATGTAGCTAGTAATCGAGCAAAGCAGAGTTGGTAGTCAATAAAGGTGGGAAAAATAAAATTTTTATTTTTTAGCAGAAGGATCCTGCCTTAGCTCTATCATATGATTTTGAAATGACCCGCAGGCTTCTGCAAGTGGTGAGACATGATAATGGTGACAGCATGCCCAAGAGTGCTGGGATTTGGTGATGGCATTTGGTGACTACTGCTGTTCTTGTGTGTGATTTGGGCTGAAACCCATAGGCAACTAGAAACAGGAAGATTACATATCCTATGATAATGTGTATACATATGTTACTGTAAGTGAGTATTGCACACACCCATGACTACTCACTTATTAAAAATTTAGTGAAAATTTATTGACTCCTGATGCTGCTGTATATATATAGAGTAGATGTGGCTACATAAAACACAAAGTGGCTATTTGATTTGCGATAAGGATACATGATGTTACAAATTGCCTATAAAAAATTGTGTTTAATTTATATCTAGATTTAAAGATGAGTAAATTCAATTGCCTAGATTCCTTATCTGAATTCAATTATCTTATATACAACTCTCCATATCAGAGCATCTTAAAGAGACTATGATCTACAGAGCCACAAGATATCCTAAGGGAAAACTGGAAACAAAAACAACATTTTCATTAAAATTGTTTGGGTATAATGTGACATTATTATATAATTTTAAAAGGATTAAAAATAAAAAATACTAAAAAGAAAAATTAAACAAATTTATTCAATGGAACAGGTGTCATGGAGTATACTGTATACAGATCTGCAAGTCATAACTATTGTTCTCATTAAAACATGGCTTAAAGGAGTATAAGAACCACTACTCTAGATCATCATCATATGTACAATCTAGCTCCATAATATCATAAATCTCTCATTACCTTTCTACCTAAACTGGAGTTCATAAAAAGTCAAATCGCCAAATGACTTAAGTGCTTTTTATTTTTCTTCAATTTTGATGACGTGGACTGAAGAAAGCATAAAAGCACTTGTCATTTTGGTGATTTGATTTTTATGAACTCCAGTTTAAGTAGAAAGATAATTTAAGATTAATGATTATTATAAAAGTGAAAGCTTTTACTGAAAGAAAGAAAAATAACAGCTTGAGTTTCAATGCCGAAATGTTTAATTTTTCCAATTGCTAATTTTAAACTGAATTTTAATCTTATAATGAACCGTTCAACAATGTACATCAACAGAAAAAATCAATTGAAGGATGCTATTCTTTTATGTGTAATTATGATAAGTATTTTATAAATATAAAATGTTACTAATTTCCATTTTCCTTTCTTTTTGTATTTGAAACTATCTATTCTCATGGTTGTTGCAGGGGTACATGGTCAAACAAATGCAAACATATTTGATCTGTAGCAGCTTCCATTGCAGCATCTACAATAATTTCGAGATAATGCAGATAAAACTTGCATTGCGTGGACATTCCTTCTGGGTCTCCACTAATCAAACTATCCATCATCTCCTGCAGCTGTCTTTTTATATGTACTTTAACAACACTGCAAATACATTCAATTAAATTTAAATGGAATCCTTCTTTTGCTATTATTTCTTCAAAGCAAGAATGGACAGGGGGCATTAGCAAAATGATAAAATCTTGCACATTTTACCCATTTTGTTTTACCAATCTTAAACAATGACACATAAAATAAAGATAAAATCTTCTCTTAAAAGCACCTTGCTTCCTTTCCTAAATTTCAAGCTAGTTGAGTGTATAAGCCTAAAATAGACAGGTTTGTCCTTTACTGTTTGGTATTTTAACAAGTGTGTGTTCCAATAGGAACATGTCCCTTGCTATGTCTGCAATATAAACTGAAAATTGTTTTGTCTACAAATAAAATGTGTTTTGTTGATTGAATATATTTCAAGATGTTTTTAATGTATGTTTTTCTTAGCCATTTATTCTCATTAGAATTCATTCCTTGTGTAAGATTATGCACTTTTTCGCAGGATATTAAATGCCCATCAAAACATTTTAAAATTATCTGACAAGAAACAATGCTTCTTTGTTTATTCACATAAATTCTTCAATAGGATAAAAATTCCTTCTGGTGAATAATAAGTTTTTCTGTAAATGTTAATTACATATTTATCAGCCTAGATAACTTATCAATGATACGCTTTTATACTGTGCCATCATCAGGGGATTTTTAAAATAAGTTTTGTATATTGTGGAGAAGAACCTCAAAATAAAGGTCTACTCTGCCATGTAACTTTGGGTAGATGTTCACCTAGGTAGACCCAATGGTGGTATTGTATTTAATAACTTAGCCCACGCAACTGTGCCAGCTTTGAGTAGCCGACTTGACTGTTCGTGGAGTACTCTATGTTATATAGTTTCAGAGGGGGTGGGGGCAAGCCTCCACCTGGAGGCTATAATGCGAGCGTTAGCAAGCACCGAGTGCATACCTAAATGCAAAGCACGGAGGACGATACATGTTAAAAACCGACCTTTGGAGATGAATATCACGTGAAGGGTCGACAACTGTGGGGTGATTTGATTTATGTAAAAAATACAAAATAAAACATTGATTTTGCTAAAAAAAAGTAGCGAAAACGACCGTCACTCTGCTAATGGAGGTGCCACCATTGGGACTACCTAGGTAAACATTTACCTAACTTCACTGTGTTCACGATGTGTGAAAAGGAGGAATTATGAACACACCCTTTTTATTCTGGAGTGTTTCTATGAATTTAAGTATACTTAATCAATTCTGGATGATAAATATGACATTCAAAAAGTAATCAGGCAGATGATTAGGCATTAAAGTACCTAAACCTACAACAGTAGGATCTATATGCCAGACGAAATCTGGGTTGAAATCAAATCCAGATTCTAGCTCTACAGAGCCGAACATCTTGCAAAGAGCCATGGTTAAGTTGATCTTAACCATGGGTCTTTGCAAGGTCCCTCAAAGGTTCAGAATGTGAACACACCTGGGGGCGCCACTGTCTCATTCAGAAGCTTAAAGTAAAGCACTGTACACAATATACTTACTTCATCCATTATTGGATGTACTCTTCTGATTACATAGTAAGTAGGTTCCGCGTAACGTTTCAAGGATCCTCTAATGAACATTCTTCCAATTCCATAATTCTTAAGATTCAAAAGAATATGAAAAAGAGGTTTTCCTACACAATTTGTGCTTCGACCAACGTAAGTAATAGGCATGTTTCGTTAATTGCAGTTCCTCTTCTTCAATTCAAGATATTCATTCATTCACTTATAAATACACAGAAATAAGAATTTTGTACCAAATAACCGACGTAAACTGTCTTTTGTAGTTACCGTGAATAAAACTTCGAATATTCGAGTTAGGTTCGTTTATGTTGAAATTTTCACCCGTCCCTCTAGCGTGAAATTGTTTAATTACATTAAAATTTTTATTATGTTGCCAACTTACTGATTTACTCGTTAATCTAGAAAAAAATAATTAATGAAATTTATAGAAAACAGAATTAAAATAAATTTTCTAATTTTCTGTTTGTAAGCAGTACAATAATAAAACTTTTCTTTTTAATTTTATCTATTTGCCTTTACCTTTTATGACGTCACAGACAATTACGAATCAAGATCTTTGATGACGTAGCTTTCGCCGAATAGCGATGTCGGCCAAAACAGAAGCCCTCTAGAGGATAAATATGGCATATAATTATTATAAATATAGTTCAAAAAATATCATAATGATGTATGAAAATAATTTATTATTTTTAAATTATACAATTTAATATTATCGCGTTGTAATTAATTTTCCACAGTTCATAAATTATAAATAAGATATTAAATAATTTGAGCTATTTAAAAATAGAGTTGAGATAGCAGCCAATCACATTAATTGTTTTATCACGCAGTTATGAAATCATCAAACGTCTACTTGTTAACTAAAGAGATCAGAAAGCTATTTTTAGTCACGTGTTACCAGAAGAAAGCTGTGTTTACGTTGGCATTTATTATAAACTTACACTTGTAATTTTATAGATACATTGCCAAGTCAGTGTGTTTGCATTTATGGAAATACATAAATCATATTCTTAGATAATGTTGTACTCTTCTAATTTACTAAGAGACATGCAGCTATTTTGGATCCTGCGCCCTTTAGAGCAGTAAGTTGGCATCTTAACCGCCTGTCGGCCGGATGATGTAATAATTGATAATAATTGAGCCGCTGTGATGCTTCTCAAATGCAGTGTGTGATACTTTCTTTCGAGACTGAGACTGCCAAATTTGAAAAAATGTCGTCTCGTCGATAAACCACTTTTTAAAGTGTCTCCACAATAAAAAAAAATACAAGCGTTCATCCTTGTGATTTTTGGTTGTGGAAACACTTAAAAAGTGTGGTTATCCGGAAAAAGAGATGGGCAGGCGGTAGGAAATGCACGAGTAATCACAGAAAATTTGAGGGTTTTTCGTGGCCCAAATACAACAGTTGCGAGTGTTCGTTGTTTCACTAAGGTGCCTCGTCGCTTCACAGGACCTTCCTTGACAGAATGAAGTGGCTGTGTCGTGGCTTTATGAGCGCGATACATATATCCTGTTGTGACAAAGAAGATCAATGGAAAAGTCAGTCGATGGTTCATCTTACATAGATGCAGTGGTGATATTCGGCGGGTTCGCACAGGTTCGGCCGAACCCGTTGTTAAAATTTTCAGTTTCCCGAACTTGTTAAACACACGGAACATTTCTCAGTGGGTTTGTTTTTTTCAAAAAATATATTAAAATATGCGTATTATACTCTGTAATACTACCAAACTAGGGCCTTATACCCCGTTTGCACCGAGCATTTCAATCTAGATTGTGAACAAGGTCAGGGAGTATGTCTTGGTGCGATCTCTCTCGACCGTTTTAATCGAGGTTTAATCGCGATCGATTCAAGAGTGTTCTTGAAAGTAGATCCAGTCATAAGAGAGATCCCAGAATGCCACGCGCGCGAGACAAGATGGCTGTGGAACACGTGTCGGGCTATGGACAGCGAAAGAAAAAGTATAATGTATCTCGAGAGATGATGACATGTGCCTATTTCTAGAAGCGCCATATTGCGGTAAAGAATTTCTCTGTCTTGAAAAAAAAAAAAAAGGTCGACAGCCCTAAAATACTATTGTTACCTGGCCTTCTCCCATGGCTCGTTACGTTCTAAATACGCCACTGATTGTTAGATATATGGTTGCAAGAAAAGGTATTGTATTTATTTCTAGCCAAAACTTCCATTTCGTTTGTCGGTGATTGTCAGGGAAAAATTTTCTGCTAGCGAACCCCTTGTTAAATATTTCGAATATCACCACTGCATAGATGACAGCGTAGGAAGTTTCTCAGTACTTTCAACACAGTGTCAAAGGATAATTTAATTGCAGTGATATTGTTTATGCCCTACTGGAGCCTGCAACATTATTCATTGGCTGTTCAAGAACAGATATGGCAACGTTTTCAATGACTTGTGAAGTGATAGATTAAACCTGGGGTTAATCCGCTTGAGAGTGGGTTGAATCCCTTATTCACTTTCTTCGAATAGAGTGATCATTTTTCTGACTGCGTAGAGAGATCTCAGTTTAAAGGCAAAGTTCCGGAAGTGAGTGCAGCATTGCCGTTGTTTTCATAAAAAGGCTTTACAAAAATTCCAGTAACAAGTTTAAGTAAATTTTCGACCGATCGCCATATATTTCCTCTGTTATAGATAAAAGAACCGGAAAAGTAAAACTGAGAATAAACCCTTTAGTTATAACTTACACCGATGATAAATTATTGGATTCTCTATAGTTTACAGAATAGCAATTATTATGGGACACAGCTATTTATAATTAAATATATACATATTTCTCTAATTTTTTACACAAACCACTGCCCTAAGCAATAGACTCATAACACGAGGCCCTAAGCTGCAACATGTTTAGCTTTGGGCCCTACAAATGTGATATAGACTTCTGTTTATATAAATTATAAAGAATACAATTATAACACAATAAGTATTTGCGTATGTTAACACAGAAGAGGTACAGGTGAGTACGAAGTTTTTCAGCTCCATTATAATCGTATAGGTCCTCTTCGTTAAGCGGCACATAACTGTAACTGTGTTATTGTTAATTATATTATATTATAAAAATAATAATAATGCAATTTTCTTAGTGTACATAGTTGAAAGTAGAAAATTTATTGCTTTAATTTATTACTACTTTCCTAGATTGTTTTTGACACAGCATCTTGTTTTAAATTCATAAAACACGTGTTTTCTTCACAGTCCAATACTATGAAATCGCATATTGTACACTTTTTTCTCTTGTGTTTTTTTCAATTACTCGACAATCTACTTTAAAATAGCACGTACGGAAATAGCATTCTTCAAGTAACTTAACATCTTTTCTAACAAAATTCTACGTGTTTAATATGATGTTAATTGATACTTTCATGTTATTGTATTCGTGACTATCACAGAGTAGTAATGTGTAACTGAAACAATCATAAAACCGTAAATTCGGGGGAGCAGGGTAGATGGAATAAATTGGAATCAATACATGGGATTCATAATCAAAAGGAGAATCAATACATGGAAGTTAATACATGGGAGTACAGTACCTGCTTGGAGGATATTCTAAGGAAAATTGTCGCTATTTAATTGTTTAGATTTATAAAATACGTACGTGTTAGAATACACGTATACCAGTATCCACACTTTATTAAATGATTTAAGATATTTAAATTGAATTTATTTTTTAATTTGTAAATCTATTCTTTAAATGTTTGTTCGTTTCCGTCCAGGATCAATTCATCGATTATTCAAATATAACTAAATTTACCACCGAAATTACATTATTCCTAATGGCAAAAAGAAAAAAAAAAAAAAAAAAAAAAAAACGAATGCTAGTTATTCTGTCAAGGTTAAAGGAAACTGCCAAGTTTGCAACTTGTCTAATTTTTTGTTAGAGAATTAGGAATTTACGACTGCAAATTATTGGGATTTGTGTGATTTTTATCTGTCAGGTATTCGCCTGTCTCATTGTAGTACTGTCTCTTCTTTGTCCTTGGTATCATTCCAGTGTCTTCGTGAATAATCACAGATATTCTATTCATCAACATTGTCATTTGTCTTACACGCTCCTTTTTAAATAGAATATTTCAACTTTTTGGTGACTTTGTACTGTCACTTATTTAGCTGGCAGGCATTTTCTGCTGCGTAGATATTATCGCATCATCAAGGATAAAACTTTTGATGAGTCAAACATTTATCTTCGAAGAATAGACAAAGGACATTTATATTGACGAGTGGCATTTACCACAGACTACGCGACATTTTTTACTAGTAACTACGCTAAAGATAAACCATCCCTATCCATAAATCTATATAGACGAGGTCCATCTTTTATTTTCAAATTCCATTTAACTAATACATTAATTGATCTGTTAATACGCAATATTCAATATTTGTTATTCTATAATATTGCAGAGAAAATACTATTTAATATTTCAGATTTATGGCCTCGTAATTAAGGCGTTTTTTGTGACGAACATTAATTAGGAGACTTTTACTTTCCCGGCTGTTATATATAACAGAAGATCCGTGTACGGAGGGGGTCACCATTTTGTTCACCGTTCTTGAAGCTTAATAACTCCCGTGCTTTTTGTCAAAAGTTTCTGAAATTTTGCAGATAGGTTTGTCTATTAGGGGGATTGATGCTATCAAATTTTGGTTGTTAAAGGTCGAGAGGGTGGAGGGATAAAGGGAGTCGTGTGTATCTCTAATAGGGTCGGACTTAATGACGATTTTACTCGTTATTAGCATTTACAATTTTTATAAAACCCATTCCTATTCCGAAAATTAACCTTTTTGCTATTTTATAATAGTTAAAAATATAAAAAGTGCTTTTTAAAAAAGTATGATAACAGATGGCGCCACCAAATTTTGCCGAGAAAGTTAAGCAACTCGTTGCTGGAATTTTTTTTTTTTTTTTTTTTTTTTAATATGTCTTTGATAAATGTTGATTGTTTATATATAAATAGTGACTATTCACATATTTTTGGATACCGTAAAATACTAGCGATGGATTCATTGGAATACAAAATAACAGATAATTCACAAATTATTTCTAATAATTTAAAGAACATTCTAGTGATTCACGTCTTTCTTCTGGTGTTTTGAACTTAAAGGAAAAATCGCTCAAGCAGTTAACAAAATTGCTTTGGTCTGCAACCAAAATTTAGCACCAGAAATTACTCTTTACTCCTGTCAAAAGTCTATTTTCGTCCACAAAAGAAGGATTTTGTTCCGTTGGGAAACACCGAACTAGACACAGTTGGGCAGTCTCTCATCACGTGATATAAAAACAATTAATTACGCGAGTTATTTAGATGATGTGTCTTGCATTGTTTCTACGGCCTATAATAAAACGTTTCGTTTTAAACGACACTTATTTAAAATAAAATAAAATACTGACGAATTATCCTCCCCTATCTCAATCAATCTTTACTGATGGAGGTAGGAACCATTACGGGCACCTAAATTTTCCCTAGGATTGGAGAAAAATCCCCATCTTTTCCCTTCTCGACGGTCCTGATTTATCACCCAAATCATTAATAATGGTATAGATACAATTCATAACGAATTAAAGATACACTTTGGAAAATAAATAAATTTATTACGTGTATTAATTGTTACAAGCGTTTATTTAATTTGTAAAAGATAAAACGAGTGAAAAATTAAGAATTCCTTTTAAATATTAAATATAATCCTGACACAAAGCCAAAATTCTTTAAGGGGAGGGGAAAAAAAATCGGTTTTTTTAAATTTTCATTCAGTTCTGTAGCCAAAAGCAACAATATTATAATTTCGAAACTATCTACAGATATATTTAACACCATTTTTTCGTGTAAAATTTAATTAGTTGATAAGAAAAAATCAAATTTTTTACACCCTTCACACGTCTCTTCACTCAAACTACAATAGAATTAAGGGATTTTTCACGTTTTAAAATTAGAAAAAATAGGTTCTTAATGCTAGGTGTATATATATATATATATATATATTGTCGTCTTTTCCGTAAACCCACAACAGGTTTTATGATGTACAGGGTACGTATGCATCGACCACGTCATAAGAACTCCACTGACCTTGGATCTTGTATCAGTTATTACTCGAATGTAGGGCTTAATAGGCGCTTTTTGTTATGTTGTCCACTCAACACAAGAGGCACTGGATAAAATGTTTGTGTTCTAGCATATTGCTAATTGCCATAGCTACTTGGATTATCTACCTTTTCCTACCCACACCCACAAAAGGGCCAAAATTTAAGAACATTTCCCACACCTATTCATCTACCAAAGTAAGAATTACTCTTAACACTCAAGTAAGCGGTAAGGTATTCTTATGTTTTAGTGTATTTTATGGTAAAATATAATTTAAGATAGGTGGCAAGCTGTTGTTAGACAATTTGAGGATTGAAAGTTTTTTTTTTTTACTAAATAAATAACTCGGACTAACTCTCTTGACTTGTAAAATACAAACGGATGGAGTCATTCGTGATTCTCGTGTTTCGACTGTTGTCGCGTATAATGTTTCTATTCTATTGTTCGACTATAGTGTGACTATACAATAAGAATCGAATTGATTACGTTTCCTGTCACTGAGAACGTGAGAATTGTTTGTAAGTTATCTACATTAATGTTCTTTCATAAACCATCGTAATTAAGATAGAAGTTTTTTTAATTTTAACGTATAAAATACACTTTTTATACCAGTTTTATAGTTAAAATAACCAATCCTCCTTCCAAATAGGTCGATTAGAGTAGAAAAAACGACATTTAAAGAGTAATTTTTTACCCTTTTCAACCTTTTTTCACTCGCGTACCCTCCCGAGCTTTATGTGTATAGACTTGGAAATCCTTCTTGTGTACCCGTACCACTTGTTGATAATTGCTGTTCTAAGAGGAAATACATTTAAAAAAAGGAAAATAAGGTTCACTCGATTATAAATTCGCTTCCCGTGTGACCTCTTTTGTCTCAACGTGACACGGTGTAAAATATGGCATCTCAATTACGCCCCTTTTGGATTAAATTTATTTAATTTTTAAAAAATAAAATTTGAATATTTAACCGAGACTTCTGTAATTTTTTACATTATATTAATTATTATTATATTTATTTTTTTAAAATACTTTTCTACGTTCTATCAAGGCAATTCCTACAACATTAGATTCATCTCTACCATCCGATATATACGAATCCAGATTGGATCGAGTTAACGAAGTCTGTGATAAATACAGCATACCTTATTATAGAATATTTAAAAAGGCCACATCAAATAGGTTAAAAAACGACAAGAGAACGTCGTGTACGACCAAACAATGTCCCGTTTTAGTCGACGATGATAACCTGTTCTACTTCTGCTTCATTCCAAAGGTACCGTTGTAAACAATTTAAATACTCATCCTAATTTAAAAAAAAAAACAATACATTAACTTAAATTTCTATTTCCAGGTGGCATCTACGTTCATTAAGCAGTTATTTTATAATATTTCGTCTCTTCCTCATAATTTCTCAGTTTCCACGAACAGTTCCGCATTTCATTCGGAAGCTAATGAAGTTTTCAAGAGGATATCGCCATTATTATATCCTAAATATATTTTAAGAAGATATTATAAAGTTATGTTTGTACGTCATCCCTTCGATAGATTGGTTTCTGCTTTTAGAGATAAAGCTGAAAAATCTAGAAAGGAGAAATTGTATTTTTATGAAAAATATTGGGATCCTGTAAGTATTTTTTATTTTTCAAAAAGAATTTTTACATTTTAAGATGAATATTACCTGCATTCTTGACTAATTTTACGTAAAAAACTTCAGAAAAAATTCCTAGTTCTGCATTTCTAAACATTCTTTTCACACATTTTTTCCCCCCTGCAGCTCTACATTTACTTACATTCTTTACTTCTACATTTCTTTTTGTACATTTAACTACCTTCCTCGCATCATTTCTTATCGTAATTCACACAACAATGAGACGAAAAAAAAACCGATAAGAAGTTTATTTTCATATAATAGTCATGTGATCACCCACTGGAGCTCGTGTTAGTAGCATCCCTCTTCTCCAGATAGTTCAGGAAGGATGCGAGTGATCTTCATCCTCCCATCTGACAAATGGCCTTCCCGAAGGTCTTTTACCTCGTTGGTGCCCCTGTAAAGATTTATTTCCAATGATAATGCTGTCGCCGTTACATTGTGGGGTCCTTTACACTCCCCCGTTTTCGGCTTTAGTCTCTTTTCTACTGGTCTAGGGAGGAATTCACGTCTACAATCCTTGCATTTTTTTTTTTTTTTAATTATTATTTTAATTTCTCCTTATTCAATTTACATACGAAAAATCGTTATTGCAGATAATGAAGAAGTATCGTTCGAGTGACAAATTAGACGATAATTCAAAGCCTACGTTCCGAGAATTTACAAGGTATTTATTAGAAACGAATCCTTCTCATTACGATAACCATTGGGCATTTTATTGGAGCAGATGCGAGCCGTGTTTAGTGCAATACGATTTCATAGGCAAACTGGAGAGCGCCCAAGAAGATTTTTGGCAGGTTTCGCGTAAATTAGACATCGACTATTTACCATTTAAGGTAAAAAAGGAAGATCGATTCACCAATCGAAATTATTTTTACAATTTAACCGCCGAAGAACTAAGCAAATTGTATTCATTGTATAAACTGGATTTCGAACTCTTCGATTACACCATCGAAGAATTTTTTGGAACTTCGAATTACAATCAAAGTTTAAGGAAATTAAACTCTACAGCTTGACAAACCAGGGTATTTTTTTTTATTTATATATTATGATTTTTATAAACAATTAAAAGCATTTTTTAAAACAGTAAACAGAACGGATTTGAATTTTTATTTATTGAGAAGCTATGGCTATAAATTATGGATTAGTTGTAAATTTTATTATACAAATTTGAATATATTTAATTAATTAAGGTCTAATTTATGGGTTATATCGAGGACAATATATTTACATAAGCATCAGCGTTGAATTTTGTACACGTTTTAAACAATCCATACTTTTTTATGTATATAAAAAAGGTTTCTTACAAGATAAAAAAAAATGTTGAAAATATGACAATAATAATAATAATAATATCTAAATAAACAGTTACAAAAGAGCAATACTTTACTGATTATTATCCATATTTAACTGGATAAAATTCATCTTATTTTTTTTTTTTTTTTTTACAAAGTGCAGCTCGTATCCATTTTGGAAAAAAAGAAATGATCAAGATGATCATATTTATGTATTTTTATGGCAAAATAATATATATTTTTAAGTGGAAATATTGACGTTCAGTTTGAAAAATATCTGTTCTAAAATTTCGTCAACTCTCGCAGACATTTTGAGAAATTTCTTTAAATCTGGTCCCAACATCTTTACCAGAGCAGGTACCTATAATACCACATTTATCTAAATACACAATGCTTTATTGTTACAAATACATATATAAAAAGATTACTTACGTCATTGTAACTGATGTATATGAATCGTAGCAATGCTGTCAAGCACCAGAAAGCTTTAAAAATATATTAAAAATAGCGATTAATTAGGATGAGATTAGGGACGTTTCGTTTTGTACGTGTTAGAATTACCTGTTTCTTCTTTGATGTCACCGTGAAGATACTGAAGTATCGCTGTTGCTAGTTCTGTTGCAGTATCGTCGAACAGCTGTCGATGAGAGTTTTAAGTTAATTAAAATGAAATTTCACCATAAACGTGTTAAAAACGAGCATTTCGTTACCTCTTTCAGTGCTAAATTATACATAAGAGCTGCTCCTTTGTCTTGCAATGTTGGAGTATCGCTGAGCAATGCGTGAACGGCCACGCGAACTGTAACTTTATTGTTGTTGCAAGGATAACCACCCTCTTGCCATTCAGAAATGTACATCAGCCAATCGAAGGTATTGGGATAGAAGCAAAGATTGCACATCTGCCAGTTATGAAATTTTGTTATAATAATAATAATAATACACAAAATAATAATAATAAGAAAGACACGGCTTACCAATTTAGCAATTTCTTCTTGTTCTTCTGGCGTCAGAGTCTCGATTTTATATAAATAACTCATGATATGATGATCTTTTCGATCTTGGTGTAATAATAGAATAACGTCATCCTTCAATGCAGCTTCTTGCATCATATGCAATGTAATAACAGGAATTTCGGCAGAGAAGTTTTTATCATTCAGCAATCGACCTTAAATATCACAAGAATAATTATATTGGGGGTTAAATAAGGAATTTCGGTAACGTTGGACTTATAAGGTACATTTCAAAAACGAATCGTGCCAATTGGTTATATAAGGGTGATGTCATCGGGTATGGTTTATATAATCGTGTTTTAAACAAGGAATTTCGTTTTGGAAACAGATTTTATTGTCTTTTAAGGTTTTTCTTTTGTATTTACACTAATTGAACAATAATAAAATTGCTTGTTTATCGTAAATTGTCATCATATATTTAAGTTATCGCACTAGAAATTTAATTATAGCAAACAATATTAACGATTCGTATAAAAATTTACACACTTACCCATTAAGTCTAGATGATTGGAACCTAAAGCCCATGCTCCTCCATCAGTTGATAGATATTCCTGAAGATCCTTTAAACATTGTTTTTCTTCTTCTCCTAAATGGCTTCCTATCATTTCACTTAATTTGTTGATTGCTTCCTTCCCCTTAAAGAGAGTAATGTGTTCATTACTAATATCGTATCACGTAAAGAGGTTGTTTTATCGTTTATAAACTTACATTTACATCTTGGAAAACAATAGGAGGATCTTCGTATCTTCTGGATTTTCTCGTAGAAACGTAGGGAGTTGAAGGAACCGATTCATCCTGATTATCCGAAGAAATCGAAGTACACCGTGTTACTTCCGGTGTTTGCTTTGCCTCTTCTGATTGTAAGGGAGCAGCAGCTTCCGGTTGCGAGGGGCAAGCATCTTCGTTATCCTTTATTGATGATGCTGCAGCTTCGTTTTCTTGAGCTGGAGCTGGATTTTCTGTTTGTTGCGCCACGGGAGCAGATGGCGAATCATTTTTTTCCTCCTGTTGTTTTACAGACGGTTCATTCTCACTGTGTCCATTGACTTGTGGTGTTTCGGCAGGTTTTTCAGCTTTTACTTTAGGCGATTCCGTGTTCTGTACTTCTACAACGTTCACTTGTTCCGCCATTTCGTGATTGATGCCGTTCTGGACTGTAGCAGACGAGGATGCCGAATCAGCTCTTTCTTGTTCTCTGTTTATACGCTCCACTTCACGTGCTGTAGCTCCAAAACTCAATCCTTTCGATCCTTCTACGCGAAGATTAAGTTTTTTGAAGTATTCTTTAAGGCTGTCACCTAAAGGACTGAATAATAAACACTACTATAAGGCCAACTGACGTCAGCAAACTGAAAATAATACATTCTGTGATATCACAAGGAGCAGTTTTTTTTTAATGGAGAGCCTGCCCATTAGAGCCAGGTTGATTATATACAGAACTATACGAACGACTATTATTTGATAGAACACTACGAGATATACTTACGGAACAATTCTGTGTATGTAGAAAACTAAGGGAATCCATCTATTGGATACAAAAGCGGCAACTTTGTTTATATAGGAAACTATGAGAACCTTAGCTAACAAATGGTTCACACCATTTATTTCTTTTTCTGTAGTATT
Organism: Centruroides vittatus; assembly: GCF_030686945.1. Classification (NCBI taxonomy): domain Eukaryota; kingdom Metazoa; phylum Arthropoda; class Arachnida; order Scorpiones; family Buthidae; genus Centruroides; species Centruroides vittatus. The sequence goes on along the minus strand of NW_027121419.1, from coordinate 173,731 downwards.
ACGAAACGAATTATATTAAGAAATGAAGTAACAAGTAAGTAAACTGTAACGAAGTGAAGTTGACAATTGAGTATGACTATGCAAATACAGGCAATAGGCCAAAAAAAATTTGCCGATTCATTCAAAAATGCTTAAGCATTTGGTTCATTTTTCGACATATACAAGCAATTATTTCATATTTTCCGATTGATTAATTAAACCGTGTAACGAAGGGTATTCCCCCACCTCCTTTTTCTTGGGTACCACGTTATTTTTTTGTTTTGTTTTTTTTTATCTTTGTAACAAAACTTACCTTTACACTTTTACGTTCTCAGTGAAGTGGCATCTTTCTATCTTATTAACTCCTGACTCTACTCTCAAAGATATCTTAAAATAAACTGCATGTGACTCAACTTCGAAATTTAAACCAGACATGTCTTACGGTTGGGAGTGACGTCACAGTTTGACAAGACGAGAAAAATTGACGTCATTATTCAACAGATAATTTATTATTATTAATTTTTTTGAAGTTTCCTCAGACGTGTCTACTTTAAAAGTATATTTTAAACAAATACAGGGGGGGGGGAATAATTCATTTTTATATGATTTATTTTATTATTAAAATCTATAATTACACGCTGTATTTTATTTATTTTTTTTTTTTTAAATTACAGAAATTAGCTTCAAATTCCTTTAAAAAAAAATTCACATAATTTACGAGTGATGTAGCAAAAATTATTTATAAAATAATATAGGGTAAAGTATAATTTAAAAAATACACTCCTTCCGTGTATAAAAAAGCAACGTCATATGTTAAATATAGATCACATGAACGGAAAGAGGCCCAGAATAAGAGCCAAAATTCCATCTGTCACGTGGCATTTGGAAAGTTAAAATTCTACACTCGACAATACTGACGGCTGTCGAGGTAAATGCACCGCTTTTAACGCCTATAAATTAAAAAAAAGAAATGAAAAAAAAAATCTCATAACTTACGGATCAAGTATCTCGGAGGGAATCTCTCGAAAATCTTCGGGAATTGGTTTACCCGTCAAGAATATGGCTACTTCTTGAGTGAAATTATTACAGTTGTGAGTTTGAAAATCGTAGCATCCCGGCCTAAATGTTTTTTTTTAGAAATTATTTAAAAATTCGATAGAAATTTCTAAACATACAAACGTATCTATAATGGATTTACCTATAATTCGATTCGCCCAATCCAAAAATATACTCTAAGAAAACACTGTAAGGGAGTTCGGTTTTACCTAATGTCAGGATTTGATCCGGTTCTCCTAAAATAGTCCCTCCCTGTAAAGAACGTATTGAATGAACCGTAAATAAATCATCTTTAACAGTTCGCTGTATAAACAAATCACATTTTAAACGTTTATTTTCCTTAATTAAATCCTTATAAATTTCGAAAATTAAGTAGTGTAACCGATAAATCTTTATGTGAGAAATGAAAAAGAAAAAATGGTCACTTACCGGTCTGCAACTTTCAACTCCAGGCGATAAGAAAAAATATTCTCTTCCATAAGCTACGATGCCCGTGTGCCATATTGTAGGAATTTCTTTACCTGACGGATAAATTATATTTTTAATTAATATGGCCGGCAATATCGTTGGAACAGTGTCAAATTGATTAGGGACGATAAGAGTAATTCATTGAAAGAGTAGAGAGAGGACAATCACCTGACACATCTGGCTGTGCTCGTGCACATTGTTGACAATGCCCTATTACTCTTTTTAGAAAAGAGGGCAAATATTTGGGTTGAAAAACACTTTGCAACTTATTTAAAATAACATATTTGATGCGCACTTACTTACAAAATACATTTTTTAAAATATGCTAATTAGTTACGAGGCGTATAGAACGGCTGAAAAAATAACAATTATAACACTACTACAGATGATAATTCAATTTATTCAACGGTAGACTTAATTAAAGTACGTATTTTCGACACTACAATTCGAAATTCCATCCGACGTCATTAGTTTATTTTTGAATATTATTATTGCGACTGCATAAGTCAAGTTATGTCTAAAAATAGTTTCCACCCTGCAATACATTTATGCACGTCTTACCTGATAGTAGTTCCTTTAAAGATTTTCTCAATCCCCTTGCTAAATCGTAGATATAAAGTTGAACGTCGAAAGATGTTTCTGCTTCGACATCGGCGCAATAGTCTGGTGTTTCCCCATTAGCAGCCATGACTACTCTATACATAAAATGTATAGGCTACTTAACTGATGTTGGCTCAAGTCCCACTGAATCCGAGACTTTAATGCGGAGAAAACCCCTTTAAAGGGTTTAATTATTATAATACGAAACTGTAGAAGTAAATTAAAACGATTTTTTTTATACTCCAAATAGCTCCAAAAATCGTTTATTTATACCGTAAAATAACAGTCGTAAATTAATTTTGTGTGTATAATTTGTTTGTCTCTGTTTATTCTTATATAAATAGCGTTGTTTTACGTTAGCAAATATTTTAAAAAAATGAGTATTTAATTAAACGATTAAGAGGAAAATAGTCCTAAAATCCTTAATTTAGGACTTTATTCTGTCCTAAATCGTGGATTTCGGTACTATTTTCTTCTGTTGTAAATACTGTGAAAACAGTAATTTTTTTGAATTTTTGGGCCAGTTGTTATATTTTTTAAGTAAAAAAAAACTAAAAAATTTTAGAAAATTTTAAATTTAAAAATAATTTATTTAGTGTTTTTTTTTTATTAATTATACTAATCATAATAAATTAAATGGACCCATAATCAGCTCTTGTAGATTATTGTTTATTGATTGTCATAAAGTTTAATTAGACAATTTGATGGTAAATATAGTCTAAAGGACTGCGAGAAATATGATCAGTGAATATGCAATTATTACATTTTGTAGTAGTGATCTTCTGTATTCATATTGTATCAGGAATAAATTACAGGTATATTATCAATAGAACGATAGATAAACACATGAAGGTAGCGACAGCTGATCGATCAACAGACAGATTTTTTCAGATTTTCAGATTTTTTTATTAAATAAAACATACTACAAACAGTATATACTTGGTGCCGCTTTCGCATAACCAAGTGTTGGCACAGAACAGGTGTACAGGATTTGAACAGTTGGTGTACAATGAATAAAAGTTACAATAAAAGAGTTGAAAAAAACAAAGAGAATAAATGCAGAATTAAACTAAGACTAAAATTAATAAGCAGAACATGAAAACAGTACATAAACATAAAAGACATAAAATACAAAAGAACCATGAAAATATACAATATATACATGACTAGCCTGTGGTTACAGGTAGAAGGGACGTGAACAGGACAGACTAAACAAAGTATACATGTAGATTACACTGCAGAACTAGTAGCCACTCACAGTGGTGCGGCAGAAATACATAGAGATGAGGTTAAAGAAGGCTTCATAAAAGTCTTTGTCGCGTAGGCAGGAGTCATGGTTGGTCCAGTTGTGCCCATGGGAGTCGATTGTCGTCCTTAGAAAATGGCGTTCTAGTTCGAGCAAGGGGCAGTCATAGATGTAATGTACACTACTGTCACTGACACCACAAAGAGAGCAGGTAGAGTTGTTCGCACCAGCAAATCTGGAGAGATAAGACTGAAAACGGCCATGGCCGGTGAGAAACTGCGTGATGTAATGACTTGGTTTGTACCAATTGAAGGACATAAAGTTACTGATGCAGGGAATGAATTTGTGGGTGACAGGATGGTTGCGGTTGTCCCAATCATGCTGCCAAGTAAGAAGCAGATCCTGCCAGAGGATGATTTTGAGAGTCTTGATGTTGAATTTGTCGTAGGAGACGGGGAGATTAATGTCAACAGAAGTAACCTTGGCCAGGGCATCGATCAACAGACAGTGCGCGATCAACAGGTAGGAATCAACAACTGCTTAAGCAATAGGGCGACATCAATAGCTGATTGATCAACAGGAAGCTTTAACAGCTGTTTGATCAACAGGGAAGTATGAATAGTTCTTGATCAATAGGGAGGAATCAATGATTGTTTGATTAACATGGAAGAATTAATGATTGTTTGATTAACGGGGAGGAATCAATGATTGTTTGATCAACGGGGAGATCAACAGCTGATTGATCAGCAGAGAAACAGGTACAATGCGCGAACAGTGCGGGGAACGTACAAATGCAGGTACTGTACACGATCAATAACAGTAGCTAGACTAGAGATACCGATAGGAATACTTTTAACGAGCTCAGCTGGTCACTGACACAAACTTACATCTAATTAAAAATTACAATTGGTAGGCCTATAACAAATATTACAGGAATATTCCGAACTGTATTATCAAATTTTGAAAATAAAACGACATATGATATTTTATATCACAGAGATTTCCAATTCAATTTGTTTTCATCGCTAAATTCGTAGCCATTTTCGAGTTACGTACGGTAGGTAGGTAAGCCTTCGATTTAACGGACTAATTGGGAAAAGAAGTGTTCTCTATTGTTAAAAATCCGTTAAATCGAATATATTTCAACGTATTTTGTAATGAATTTACAATGTACGGGATACATTAAAACATTATTATAACGTACAGTACAGTACATCGAGTGTATAACGTGTACTACACAATATCGCGAGTCTTTAATTTGTCGTTTGTAAATTTACGTATTACGAAGTAAATGATTCAATTAATCGCATTCATCTGTTATAAATATAACTGTACTTTAAATTTTAAAAGAAGTATTTATTACATTATTTATTTATGATTATATTTTATGTTTCTCGTAAAAAAAAAAAATATAATAAAGTAAGTTTCGTGTGACGCCATCTCGTAGGATGAACATGGACCTAATTTAAATATTTCAAAAACTGAAGTTAATTATTTGGTTGACTTTACTAAAGTATTTATTTAAAATAACTACACTTAATTACATTTATAAATATTTATTTGCCTATTTTACAGTGGCGTGCCGTCATTGAAAGCGGTGGAAGCGCCGCTTCCACCTTCCAATGACCTTCCCTTGTAGTTTCTAAAATATAAATTTTCATATTTTAACGTACTTTGAATTAATTAAAATTAATATTTTATTACAACTGCATTATGTATCTTATTACAAATTTCTATACTACATGTGAAAAAAACGATAAGATTGCTATTGTATATTCGAACATTAGTGGCGGAATGGAAGCGCTTACGAGACAGCTTCCACGGCGAGAATAACTGAATGGTGTAAAGCAGCCAGAGGGCATTGGCGCATGAGCTTTACAGAGCATCAACCTCACCCGGTTTAGCTGGTGAAAGCTACACACGTGTAAGGGCTGTTTCACACTATGACCGACTCGACCGACCGACTAGTAGTAAAAGCATTCACACTGAGTACGATTATGTCGGTGGCCGACTCGTAAGGACCAATCGGAACGCGTGTTACAGATCAGAACACTAGCCAATCATGGTAAGTGTGACCGGGGGTCGGCACCTCTTTGGTGTCACGTCAGGACTGACACCACCGTGTCTCAGCTGACACGGAAGCTGCGGCGGTTCCACGAACGGACGCGCGAGCGGTCGCGTTTAGGGCGATCGGATTCGGGATGGAGGACGAGACAATGCCCCGGAAATAACAGAGGCCACTTTAACTAAAACATAACGTATATTTATTTTGAGCATGATTTATGTACATCATCAAGGGAAAAGGGAACTAATGACGCGATTACGAGAGAGAGAGCTTACAAGAGAGTTCGCGTGGCGATAAATACCTTGTTGAAAGGATGTTCGGTGAATCCATCGGGCGGAGGGCGACGTTTCTGGACCTAATAACGAGCGTCTTAGTCCTGGCGTTCTGGCACTAACGACGATTTCGGTAACGGCGTTGTTGGCAGGCGTAAGCCGCAGTGTTAATACCGGTGTCGATATCGATACTCTACGGAAACCGGCACAAAAACACAAGGAAAGATAGCGCACCAAGTAAAGTTTGTTACTGGGCGAGAGGCGATCCGAGCGGCCACTGCCCGAACTCTAGTAGTATTGTTTTCCTTTCGATGCACTTTAGGGCGAAGGTGATGAAAACTGCGTCTGAGAACTAAACGGAGGATACATTCTCATATCGAAAGTTGACAGTTAGTCGTTAGGCAGTTGACAAAAAGACGACAACTATGACGTCATGGCAAATATACTGTATATCCATAATTCAGATACTCACATAAGTTTTTCAATTTAAACAGCACACATGGCCGTCATGAAAAGTGATTGTGCATTTCGAATTGTCTTAAAACATATTTCATTCGTATCCAGAAATTGTAATTCTGAATATGTTACAATTTGTCAGGCCATATCTTTGGCATCAATAATATAAATTTTTGATTAAATACACTGCAGTAACACATGTATATGTATCTTTAATATAAACTTAGACAGAATAATTCATAAAATAAGATTATTTGAATTATTCTGTTAAAGTTTATACCGAAGCTGTTAAAGAGTCAACTTACCGTTCTGGAAGAGCTAAGATCGAATTCCGGTTGTCGAACCCAAGAATTATTCAAGAATATGTCCCCATTCAGTCGCAGCGAGAGGCGATAGCGCGTCCCGACTCCCGTCGGAACATCGCCCCGTTCAACGCAGCGAGGGTCGATGTTGAGCCCCGACTCCCGTCGGGAATATGTCCCCATTCAGTCGCAGCGAGAGGCGATAGCGCGTCCCGACTCCCATCGGAACATCGCCCCGTTCAACGCAGCGAGGGTCGATGTTGAGCCCCGACTCCCGTCGGGAATATGTCCCCATTCAGTCGCAGCGAGAGGCGATAGCGCGTCCCGACTCCCGTCCGGATGTCATTCTACTTAAACCGTAAAGTAAAATAAAATGACTCACGTGATTAATTGTATTCTGACCTTTCTCGAATTTGCCAATTTCGTATCCCGTTCGAATTTGTTAATAATTTGTTTCCGTCTTTATTGAAATTCTCTGATTTCTGTTTTCACTGGCATTTTTCGAATTCCTCATTTCTATTGTGGATTTCGTTTTTTTCCTTATTTCTTATTATTTTTTATTTTAATCTTTCCAATAGAATATAGAATTGAATGATTTTAATTGACAGAAATTGTTTAAAAAAGATTCGATGAGGACGAGTTAAACAATTGTTTTATTTCATTGTTAATCTTACAAGAATTGTTTAAATATTGCGTTGTAACAATGACGTCATGAATGACGTCGTCGGCGTTTACTCTTATAATTTGTACAAAATTTAGATTTTTTATAAATAAAATATTACATTTTATTTATATAAGTTTAAATGACACGGATAACTTCAAGAGATCATTATTTATTGTTAATCGCTATTGGATCGTACTGTATAATTTATTGCGGAGGCGAAATGTTGAAATGATAAATTGGTCATTAAAATATTGAAAATACAACAATTTAATCGTTGCTTTAAATGTATAAAAAATCAGACATATTTTTGATCGAACAATAAATTTTCCGTTCTCTTTCTTTGAGTAATCTGAAATTTTTCTGAATTTTCAATTCCTTTAGTCTCAATTTTCTGCCTAAAACATAGAAATCTTGAGCTGTCGGGCCTAATTCAAGACGTATGGCATGAATCTGTTCTCAATTATATGTTTTTAAAGTTTCCGTGTATACCCTTATGTGGACCCGAAAAAGCCGAAACAACGCGTTATAAAGGAATTTTATAAAATGATTACGTGCATTGGTATAAAGACGTGGAAACGTCGCGTCCGTATAAAGAAATGTTTGATCTAACAAGAAAAAAAGAGAGTAATTCTCGTATTTAAATGTTACTGGGAAAGTTGAGCAACTCGTTGCTGATTTATCTAATAAAAAAATGTTACAATTTTCGGGACATGAAGATTATTTAATTCGTTATTAATCAAGACTGAACTGATGGAATAAGGGAATGCGTGCAGTAACGACCTGCCAAGGGAATGCCTTTTGGGTGTTTCGCATGTTTAAGCACACCACAGGTACAGTCAATTTTTGGGATGAAATTCTGGTCCTCAAATTTGACTACGCTAGGAATGAATTTGGTTCCGAATGCAACATACATGTAGAATTTTTTAAATAAGATATAATTAATATATAAGCGGAAGGCATTGCGTTCATTTTTTCCTTATCGCCATATGGGTTTCAGATTACATTACGTTAAAATTGAGTGGAAACAGATTTATATGGTGTCTAGCTACATAGAATTTTCCAAATTTTCATGTCTAGTACCTAAATAAAAGCCAATTTCCTATAAAAAGTCCTCTATGAGAACCTTACCATTGGCAGCTTTCCCACGTGCTAAGCTGTCTTATCTCATCAAAACAAAACAATTTGTGTGAATATATGTGTACTGTCAAACCTCGATATAGTGCTTCTTAAGTATTATTACACTTTAGAGCCAAATCAAACAAACGATGGCGCTAAATCGAAAATTCAGAATGAAAAAATTTCAAAGAAAATGTAGATTCAAGCCAGTAGCGTGGAGTTTTTCCGGGTTTTCTTTACGTGTCTAATACTAATATTAGGGATTTAGGAATTAAAGTGAATTTAAGTTGTCGTGTTAAGACGCCATTTTTTTACACGCTACAGTCTGTGTAAGGAAAGAATGGACTTGGGTATTAACCAATGAGCGTCAGCCATTGATCGCTTAGTTGTGGCACGTCACTTCCGGTTTTTCTTTGTTTGTTAAACACGTAACCACCATTATAAACAATATTATGAAAGCGTCACGTTCTGGTATGAATGCTATAAAATATTAACATAATTAATTAACGGAAAAGTCGTTATGCCATCTAGTGAGAGAAAATAAAATAAAATTTGCAAATTGCTCGACATATTAAGTGCTGATATCATTAGGGAATGTGCTGATTGTTTTAGCTGAAGGAACATCACGTTCTCAAGTTGATTCTTTCCATAGACAGGCTATAGATACTTCCTGCAAGAACGTAAATCCAGGTTAATGGACAAGCCGGCCAGGATCGTGCGGTAGATTTTCTCAGTATGATGCACGTCTTCGAAATGCCGTCCCTTAAATGTTTTTTATGCCGGCTCTTTACGGTGCCGCCTCTTTGCATCATAGCACGGCACGGTCCTGAAGTCAGTCCTAAATAGTTCGCATCTATCCATGGGGAAATAATAAGGTTGCTCAGTTAATGTACTGTATTCTTATACGGGCAGTCCTCTACTTATGAACATTCGACTTCCGAACTTTCGAAGTTACGAACAAAGCCGACAGACGGCGGGTTAACATGAGCGTGAGTAAAGTACCTTGATATCAGAGTAGCGACACACGAGTCATCGCCGCCATGTTCTGTCGATCGACTGTCATCATGTGGTCTAGTTTAATAATAAAACATTTTTACGAATAAAATGCTTTATTAAACTAAAAAATCGTTATTTTTTAATGTAAACCCATAGACCACGTGATGGCAGTCGATCGACAGAACATGGCGGCGATGACTCGTGTGTCGCTACTCTGATATCTAGGTACTCTAAGCGTGAGAGGTAGGTGAGAGGCTCTGAGTTGAGTTTGGACTGTAGTCGTGTGTCAATCGGGTGTAGTGTTATTTGTTTACTATTAAAGTGCAGTTGGTTATTTTTTATGTACAGCCAAGTTTCATGTTAAAAACGTTCACAGTACATACATATGTACATTTGTAGTTGTTTTAAATGAGTAATTTTAATAAATAATGTACAGTACATGTGATTGATTTGAATTTATACTTCCCTTTAACAATCTTAATTCAACATTATTCAAGTAGCCTAAACATTACATAATTGTAAAAACAACGTTGTATTTGAGTTTTTGCGCCAAACATCGTCTTTTCGAGTTACGAACTGTTTGACTTGCGAACAACCGCTACGAACGGATTAAGTTCTTAATTAGAGGACTGCTCGTATTGATGCTTCTGTATGTTTCTGGCATTAGCAAGTTTATACTTATTTTGCTTATATTTTCTCGGCTGTTATGTATACATAACAAGGAAAAGTTTAATATTTATTGGGTATACTAGTACAGGCATAATAATTAAACACGGGAAAGTATTGGAATCATATCAAATTTGACCCTTTGAATTTTTGCAAATCTCCATGTTTTGAGATCTCCTGAACCCAAAAAAGTCAAGAAAGCGGAAAAAGGTTTTTAGATATGTATGTATGTTTGTGTTCGGGTCTATTTCGTTTAATATCTCAGGATGGAGTAATGATTAAGAAATGAAATTTGGCACGGTAGCTTGTATAAAGGGGCATTGATGTTATTAAATTTCGGTGTTAAAGATCGAAAGGATGAAGAGATACAGGGGGAGGAATCATGTGTCATATCTAGATAGGGGTCGGACTTAATAAAGATTTTACTACTTATTAACAAATAAAACTTTTTTTTTTTGTTTTTTTGTAAAACTCATCTCTACCCTCAAAATTAAGCGTTTTTCCATTTTATTACAATTAATACTATAAACAGTTTTTATGATAAAATCTCATAATAGCCGGGATAATTACGTAACTCGTGGCTAGATTTTCATTTCATTAATTAAATTCCTACTATTAGTTCACACTCTTCCTATATATATATATATATATATCGTGTTCAAATTTTCAATCGTTAATAAAACACTTTTTATTCATCCACTCAAGTTCAAATACATTTTTTTAAAACTTGTAGTTGATGACACTTGATGTTAATACAGTTCTTTTCAAATATTAACTCATTAATTAAACTTAATTATTGGTTAATATTACCTGTGGTATCGAAATGGCGACGGGGAATTTTTTCCCTAGATACTGGACGGCGACGGGGAAATTTTTTTCCCTTACGTTCGAGATGGCCGCGTTTCTGGTAATCTCGAATCAGATTATCGAGTGATAATCTGGAAGCAGATTAACAATAGATAATCTCGTAGTAGAATACCGAGTGATCTAAACGTTAGGGGCGTATCCGTACTATCTGTCGCATTATGCAAATTAATAAATTTGCCCGTCGCTGTTTAGTATCTAGGGAAAAAAATTTCCCCGTCGCCATCTTCGATACCGCGGGTAACATTAACCTAATTATTAATACTTTAAATAGAGTTTTAGCAGTTTGTAATGAAAATTGAAATCAACGGGCAGTAGCTCAATTGGTAAAATGCAAGGATTTCAGTATTTTTCACGTAAAGGTGAAAAATGCGAGTTCAATTCTCGCGAAAATCGATAAATTTTTGAAAATTTTTGCTTTAAGTAGACGTTTTATCCAAATGATTTTCGAGAGTGAGTTAGCAGTTGTGGCTTAGTGCAGTGATTCTCAAAGTGGGGGTCGTGAAAAATATTTGAGGGGTCGCTGAAAAATTGATGCCAGATCAATTTTTTCAAATATTTTATAAATTTACTATGGATTCATGTTTAGAAATAATAAAAATAAAAAATATATAAAATAATTTTTACTTAAATAAATTGCACATATAAATAATATTTAAATACGAGCCTAACCCCCTCCCTCCGGGATGTTTTTCGACACATACTTATTCTTCGGGGTCCTTTGAAATTTTTAAGAGCAGAAGGGGGGTCGCGGTCCAAAAAGTTTGAGAAACACTGGCTTAGTGGTTAGAATGAAGGATCTTTCTCAAAAAATAAAATTGAAGAAATTTTATGCTTTGGGTTAATTCCGATTTCTCTTTCTATTTGCCACTTAATCCAGTGGCGTGCCGTGACATTTGATGATAGGGACGCTGTGTTTCTGTAAGAAGCCGACTTTCAGGGACAATCAGTTAATTGCACGTCAGTAATAGTCTAGGGTCCATTCGTACATGGGTGGTGGCTGTAGAGACAAAGACGACAAATAACTGACAAAAATTATTTATTTTAACATGTACAAAATTGTTTGCTTTAGGACAATCAGCCGTTCGGACGTCCTTAGCGTCGATGTGGTTCTTTGATGGTCGATCGAAGGTGGCCCCGGGACAGTGGCATTGACGAGTCTGTAAGGCACGGAGAGACTTTGTCCGTTGGCGTCGGGGGAGACGGTCTAAGTCCGATGTGGCACGGGTTAGAGGTTGGCACAATAGACAAGAAATTGTTGTTTTTTTTTTTTTGCTCGTTGACACACGGCGTTTTGGTTATTCGGAACGTTAACCAAGTGCCAGGTGTTTTCGATTGTCGGATATTATATCAATCTCCGTTCTTTCTTTCATCCATTTTGATTGGTCGTTCTCCCTCAATCACGCTTCCCGAGTGGTTGGTTCATGGTTACTAAACGCAACGAGACTTACCTGGAGAGTGAGAAAAGTCAAAATCGAAGACGAATTCGATCTTCCACCGATCATAGGACGACTTCCTTCCGCGATTTATGGTTTCTGCCTGGCAGTTTGATATAAACAATGGGTGTCGGACTACAAACGACTTTTTCCTGTGTTTTTTTAAACTAATAAATTTTTCTCTAAATTAACCGTTTTTTCGCGTCTTTCGTGACGGGTCAGACTTGTCCGGTACATGACATTTCCATAAAAGTTTTAAACAAATACTGGAAATGACAAAAATAAACAGTTTATGTATTTTAGTTCTAAAATACAAATAATACAAATTGATATGATACAATGATAGAAAACTTCGTTTTATTAATTTTTTATAAACTAACTCTATTCACGATTTTTTCCGCAAAGTCGTTAATTACTTTATCATAAAAGTCGCAGTTCGTCGACTCCATCAACATATTTAAAAGCACTTTTTATATCGAAAGCAACGCAAGCGACGACAATCTTTCTTCTGACCGGATGTTCCTGGCCAATGTATGAATTCGCTCCGTGGTCGAACAACTGCGCTCAAGAGACCCACCGGTAGATGGTACCGTAAATATTAATGATATTAAATCATATAATTCTTTTAGTACGTCTTTGTTCGGATCGACATTAATTATAATATGTTTTATGTTTAACAGTCACTTGTCAATATAGTCCGGACACGAATATAAATATTGCGATTCGCTACGTAATTTAGATAAATCAAAAAATTTTTCATAAAATTTACTTAAATTAAAGAATTAGAACACGCTCGGAAAAAAATTGTTAATAATTTTAATATTATGAAAAACATGTAAAAGTGATAAAAATTGCGAAGATTTTGTCTGAAAATCTGTCAATATAATTATAATTTTCTTTTAATTATACTGTAATTAAATATAACTTTGCAAAAAACGTACATAAAAATAACATAGATTTAAAAAGTAAAGAGCATTCATAAACAATTCACTTGGATAGCTCCCTGCCAGTGGCTAAGAGATAGAATCGTTGGAAGCGTTACACGTGTATAGCTTCCACTGGCTAAACCGGCTGAGGTTGGTGCTCTGTAAAGCGCATGCACCAATGCCCTCTGGCTGCTTTACATCATTCAGTTATTCTCGCTTTGAAAGCTGGGGATACTATAGATTACTAGCTATGGAATTTCGGGACTTTGAGTATATATCTGAACTCAGGAGACCGAGACGAGTTCAACGATACCCTACTTTTGAACCGGAGACGAAAAATTAAAAAGTTATCATACTTTTTTTCAGCGATCGCGCGATGATAGGGAGTCGCGTCGCTTTCAATGCTAAGTCGGTCTCGCTATCGCGATCGGTAGTCGCGTCGCCGTTAAAATCGCCTTTAGTAGACGTTTTCCCCCTTTTTTACTTTGTTCAATAACTACCGTGAATCAATAACTAGTGACGTTTAGCACATGGTGGCATGCCGGCGGCTCCCCTCCGGGAGGTCAGTCGAGAGCACGAACAGTCGGAACGGCCGCCACGTTCGCTGCCATAAGTAACATTAACCGAAATGGCGATCGCTCGATGATCGGAAGTCGCGTCGCTCTCTCCGCTCTCGTATCGCGTGTTTAACCCTACTGGAGATGACCGTAGTCCGACGTCATGATTTGCAGACTTTACCGCAAGATGGCAGTACTAGCAACTATGGTGCCGTCTTCATGAGAGCATTAAAAAAGTATGGTAAGTGAAAAAGTATGATAACTTTTTTTATTTTTCGTCTCCGGTTCAAAAATAGGGTACCGTCGAACTCGGTCCCCTGAGTTCCAATATATAATCAAAGTCCTGAAATTCCATAGGGGGTAATCTATAGTACACCCGAAAGGTGTCTCGAAAACGCTTCCATTCCGCCACTGATATTCGAATATACAATAGCAATCTTATCGTTTTTTTCACATGTTTCAAATGTAGTATAGAATTTTTTAATAAGATACATAATGCAGTTATAATAAAATATTAATTTTAATTAATTCAAAGTACGTTAAAATATGAAAATTTATATTTTAGAAAATACAAGGGAAGGTCATTGGAAGGTGGATGCGGCGCTTCCACCGCTTCCAATGACGGCACGCCACTGGATTAATCTGTGGATCTATATATTGTATCTATGGATTAATTTCTGTCTACTTTCGATTGCTGTTCTTACAAGTATCGCCATCTATCGGAAAAATTTAAAAATAATTAACTAAATATAATTCTTACAAAAAAGGATATAATTTTAAAAAATGTATATTATATTCATTGAATTACTGCCACAATGATTTAGCGCGAAATAGACATGCCATTATGCCATTACTGCGAGAGGTAGCGCACAGCACTTGTCTTCCTGGAGTGTAGTAGTAGTAGTGTTATGTCCTCCGTACATCATATTTTTCCTATTAGAAATAGAGTCCTGCCGGTTATGTATCTAATTCCGTTCGGATCAAATTTTTGAATTGAAATAATGTGACTTGCGGTACAAATCTAAGTTCCTAAATAGTTAATCTGGTCCCCTTTCTCTTACGATTTCCATATCTGGTCTCGACGTTCATGTTGGAGTCGACACCAGACATAAAAATCTACAGATTTACCCTAGATTTAGGGAATTTTAGTTGCGTAGCTTTTGGGAAATTTAAAGAGCTCAAAGCTATGGTTGCCAAGTAAAATTTTAATTTTACTTGGCAACTATAGCTTTGATGCGCCAATGTTTATGTTGACCATCCAAAGGGTGTCTAAAATATGAGTTGGGCCACGTAGTGTCTTACTGAGGCCAGTTTTTATTTTAAAATAGTGAAATTATCGGCATGACATTAAAATATACGATTATATTTTTAATTTTTGCATATCGTTTCCTTTTTAATGGTGAAAATACTCGTGGGTTAAAAATACGTTTTATTTTCACTGATGTTTCGTGTACTGGTACACATAACAAGGCAAAGTTCTGAAATCTTGTCAAATTTGCCTTTCAGAGTTATTTGCAAATTTCCACATTTTCGGAGCCCCTGAACCCAAAATGTCAATAAAAGAAAAAAAAATCCATGTGTAGTTGTGTAATACGAATTGCTGTTTGAACTTTCCAAAACACAAGATAACATTAGAATAAGTGGATTCACTTGACATCTGTAGATTTTTATAATTCTATTTATTAGAAAATAGAAAAATTTTAATTTTTAAAGTAAAATAATTCAACTCGATTAATGCTATGAAGTAACACGTCACGTATTTGTCGAAAGTAACCAATTGTTAGAATCCATTGTTGGAGGAGAAAATACTGAACCGCGAAGAGAAGACGAAGAATCGTTATCGTTAAGCACTTGTTATTCAAGTGTGAGTTAGGACGAATAAAACTGCACAAGTGATGTTAATCACGTGTGGAGTTGCATTCTTTCCAACTCTCAGTGGAACTCTGACGCAGCCACCTCCCCGTGGTGAGTTCTGGGTTGCCATTCGTTTGAAAATAACGAAGGGCAAGCGAAGAGTTGCGTGTTTTCGTTTATTTTATTATTATAAGAAAGGATGAATATAAGCATTGGCTTATTTTCGCGTAGGAATAATAGAAGCAGCAGTTATTTATTTTGATAACGTCACAATATCTTGTCTCTGTACATCGTAGTTTTTCTGTTGACAATAGAATTAAATTGAATGCCGGTCATCTAAATAAATGACTGGCATTCAGTAGAAAATATTTGAATTGAAATAACCTGATTTCGGAAGTTCATATATAGCTAATGCGACCTCCTCCCCCAAAGCTTTCCATATCTGCTTTCGACTTTCATGTATCTAATTCTAGAAATTATAGGACACACAGATAGACGGACACCGGAGGGAATTTATATCAATATTTAAATCACGATTATTGGATTTTGAATCTACTCCATTCAGCTTTATAGCAACAAATAACTTGTCACTACATGATTTATATGGGTAGAGGGAATGAATTACCTTTCTAATTCCACGTGTTGTGGTTGTATAGACAGTTATAATTACAACACGTATTTGATGGATTATTATCATTTTAACAGTCGATTTATTAAATTAATATCGAAAAAATTATGTTTACCACATGAAGCGCGTTGTTCCCACCGAATGTACCCTACACTTAGGCCGACATTTAACAACCGTGACGATGTAAGTGTTAAAATATTATGAACAATATTAGAAACAATGGATATAAAGTAGTGACAGATCATCTCATTCTGAATAAAACAGATACAATTATTTTATAGATATTTATTAGCAGCACCAGTATACATTATTTTAATATAAAAATTGCATCTCCGTAGTATATATAAAAAAGCCATAAATAGGAACATTCATATCTATAAAAAATTGTGCTATTGTTTTACATTTTTATTTTATATTTAAATATAAAAAAAAGAATTGTATTTCTTCTAAATAAAAGATTGCTTACATTCTTACTGAGACAACACATTGCCATATATAATAGACAATATACAAAAAACAAAATTGAATAGAACATTTAGATTGATTTTAAATTTTAAAAAATACATAATTAAAAACAAAAATTTTATCCAATTGTTATCATTTTTTTATATATAAAAATTTAATTAGGAGTAATAGTATAACATAAAACATAATTCAATGATATAAGCTGCTTAATTTAATGGCTAAATTGTATTTTATATTGGACGTGTTGCCCAGTAAAGCGGCTTTAATACAATTGGATAAACGAGCCACCGACAAAACTTGTTTCCAACGAAACAAACTACATCATTGGCTTGTTCGTCTAGCTGTACTGAAGCCATTATACCAGACAACACACTCATTAATACTTCTGATACTTATGGCAAGAGTAAGAATTTTGCCATTTAAAAGTTTTGATAGCATTCTATTTGAAAATTTTAAAATATTTTGCATTTGTTTCTACATTATTAATAAATTATGAAAGCACACTACATATATTCACAGCAAAATGTTTTGATATAAAATTTTCTTTGTGAACATTTCGAATGATTTAGAATAAAAGTTCTATATTAATATTTAAAATGTATAAATATAAAAGACAAGGTATATTTAAGTATACCTTTTTTTTCTTTTCTATTTTTATTTACGAATTATTTAGTATAAAAATGTTTTATTTGTTTTTTCACGTGATAAAATAAAACACTGTATAAAAATATGAAATATAAAATACATCAGAATTGATTTTGAAATGTATATCAAGCAAGATATATTCATTTATATATATATAGAAAAAATAATTATTATTTTCTGATAAAAATTATAAAATTTTTTACAATTAATTATTTTCTTTTATGAAATATATTTGTAATTTTATCCATCACACACAGATTCATAAGGCTTTGATAACATTACATCAATTATTATTTATAGTAGTTAAACTGTCTTGTAAAGTTTTCCAAATCAAATCAGGAAATCAAACATTTGTCCTTCATTATTTTATATTTTATTAATCAAAACATTCTAAATGCTTGAAAATATTTTATCTTTTTTCACTTTAAATTTTGAGTACTGAAATTAATAAAATGGCATATTGTAAGCCGAGAAAAAATATTATGTAATTTACTGATTTAATTTAGAAATAGAAAGGCCGATTAAAAATATCTGAAATGTACCGAACTGCAATGTACAAATTCACTTTATTTTATTGACAAAGACAATATTTATCATCAAATTGCATGCTATTGAGACAATATAATTCTTACCGAATTTCATTTTTAAATAATTTAATATTAGTATTTGTCTATCCATCTACCTGCATTAATTATTTTTGAAAAATTTATTTGAAATAAATATTTCAAAAATTATTTGGAATGGAGAATTATTACAGAATTATTTTCAAATAATTACATACTCTAATGTGTTTATATCCTTGTCTGCTTTTTTAAAATTTTAATTAATTTTAGAAGAAATGTATTCAGAAAATAACACGAACGATAATTAAAATATTACATCGTGTAAATTAGCTGTAAAGTCTAACAAAAAGGTTTTAAATTCTTATGATTTTATTAATTATTCATATTAGATGTATTAGAGCTCTCAGCAGAATTTATTATTGAAATAAATTGAGAGAGAAATTATCATGTGCGCGCTAAATTACATAAAGCATAATAGCCAACGTGATTTGTTTATTTTGCATCAAACTAACTTAAATAACTAATTAAATAGTCTCTAAATTCTTTAAGAAAATATATGATAAAAATGTAAGCATTATATTTAGACGTTTTCTCGATTGTAAGCAAGTTTATAAATCTTTACAAATAAATGTAACATATAAAATACAGGCACAAAGATGGATGGAAGACAAAGTATCAGTATGTCATACATGTTTTTTTTTCTGTCTTATTTGTTTACAAACTATCAATATAAATCATTAACAGCAATATTACGTTATTTCAGCTGATTAAAGTACACTTAAACTATCTAAATGAATGAACAAAAGAACAAAAACAATTTGGCCAATATAAAGAACAAAATTAAATCATTTGTCATGCAGATCAGACCAACAGTTTTCTAAAAGTGATGGTGTGAAGTTCGAATGGGATTTCTTGAGAGTAGATATTGTCATATGAAATAATAAACAAAAATGTATCTAAAAATTAATAAACGTCAACTACATTTTAGAATGCAAAAGAATAATAATCAAATAATATCAAATTTGACAAATTATTCTTTATTCATTCATTGAAATAAAGTAAGTGCACTTTTAAAAGGCGCTAATTCAATGAATTTTTGGATAATATAAGCTGCAAAAGTGAAAAAATAATGTAACAAACTACAAATTTGAGAACACTCATTTGTCTTTAATTTTAAAATATTATCAAAATATTGTTTATTACAAATATTTTTTTAAAATTTTCAAATATGTGAATTAGTCAAAAAATAAGTAATTACACAAACATGGTGATTAAAATTTGTCTATGAAATATAAAAATACTTTTTCAAGAGAATAGTAGCAAAAGCAGTTTATTCTTTGTTTTTTTTTAAAAGGAATAAAAAAATTTCATTTTCTATTGATGATGTTATAAATGTATAGTTATAAAATAGTGTATTCAAATTATGAAATGATAATAGTATGATTCATAATAATTGGATTAAAATTTTTTCTATGACAAAATGAAGACTTTTTACAAATACAAAAACACAAAACAATACTGTTTTTATTCTGATGATTATTATAAAAAAAACCAACAATCAATATAAGATTGCTGTAAAATGAGTATATACCTTTGGCTCTATGATAAAGACAAAAATATCACATATATCAATGTATAATTAGAAAGATTACTTATCTGGAAGCCTTGCTGAATTAAAATTATAAAATTTAAAGCAATGTATATTTAATTTGGTAGCTTTCAAATGGAAATAATGCACAAATAATGGAATGCATGAAATTTTGGCATCTACAGATCAGTATCATACCAAGCTGTAATCTGATGATTTGCATCTTGTTGCTGTTGATGCTGAAGTCCAGGATCTAAACCTTCAAAATCAAGATTGCCGAGATCCATTAGGCCGTAAGCTCCTCCACCAACGGAACAAACATTTCCTATATCAATGCCTTGGATGGAATCAATTGGACCATTAGATTCATATCCTAAATAAATAAAATGAATAAAATTAACGTTTGTCATGTATTAAAATAAAGATCTTTAATTTTGTTTTTCTGACAATTAAACTAATTTATTAATCTATTTCTTTATTTCCAGCAGTGTAGATTATAGAATCAGTTCAATTCTGTCTGTTGTGATTGAGCGTAATTTGCAATGGAGTCAGCCTAACAGTGAACAAAGCCTAAAATGTCTGGGCCACAAAATGTATCTAAAATTTCCAAAAATCAATAGTTGTTTTCGAATCAAATTTCTCAAAACACACATACTTTTGCCTCACTCATCTGACTAGCTGCATGAATAGTGGATGAAAATATTCAATTCTATTGAAAAAATGGATTCATACAGGATTTGTAGTGTTCTCACATTATTTTAATTTAGATTAGCAGACAGTTTTGCTTTAAGATTTAGATTAAGATTAGCAGACAATTAAGTTTGCTTTCAGATTTTTCTAATTATGTCTTGAGAATCACGTAACTCCTATTTGGATTTTATTGGTATTCTGTTTACTTACCAGTAAGGTTTCTCAAACGGGATCCCGGGATCCCGGTTGTTTTATTAACCCGGGAAATTTTTCTCATCCTGGGAAATCCCGCAAATTTCTTAAAAGTTCATTTTTTTTTCTTATTTTGTGTTAAAGTCGAGGAAATTTTGCAAATAGAAAGTATAATTAACTCATAAACTGTCAGAATAAATTTGTATTTATTAATTTTAAACCTACTTAGTTTTTTTTCCATTTCTCCTCGTTATGGCACGTCACAAATGGTCAATAATCGATACGTAGCTTATTTGTTGCAGGACTCTGAAAATTCTTTACTTGTCGGAAACTGTAATAATTGCGCTTACGCTGTCTTAATTTTTAACCATGCCCGGTAGCTTCTTATAACTGCGTAACGTCAAGTTGTGCAAATTGGGCCAGGATACAAACGAGTACGGAGTCTGCGAGTATGAAGTTTTTCTTCATAAACCCGATTATTAAAGACAGACCAACTGCCGAGTTATCGGGCTATAAGCTTGATGTTTCTATTAAAGCAGCCGAGGTAAACAGATCGCGAATACTAGAGAGCAAAAGAAGTAGAAATCTTTCAGGCTACGGGTGAAAAAACACATAACATCCGTCTTCTCTTAAATGCATTAAAAACGATTCCACCCACATCGATTGAATCGGCAAGGGAATTCTTGGTAGCAAGACTTTTTATTAATTAAATAAGAACCAGATCGAGTGATTGGAGAATTGACCATCTTTGCTTTTTAAAATCTTATTATAAAAATTTACAATAATATTTTCTATTATGTTTTATTTAAAAAACGAAAATTACCTTTTAAGTTAGAAGTTTGATCTAAGTTCAATTTTTTTTTCAAATTTTCAACTCAATTCAAAGCATTTTGTTGTATGCAGTTTCTAGCAAACTTTTCTCCATTTGTGAAAATTTCTACGTAATTCAAAGGAAATTTTTAATATATATCTTACACGGCATTATTAATATGATTTTGGAGGTTGCGGAACGTTTTAAATTACTTTAAAAAATTAAAAATAATCATATCTCTTGATTTCGTGATATTTTGTATATCTTGAAAATAATTAATCGTATCCCGGGACAAGCAAAATACCGGGAAATGAGAAACAAACTGGATTCTATGACAAAAAATAGAAAGTAAAATCTACCGAGTGTGATCTAAAAGAATTAAGTTTACTTCAGCACTTTCACTTTTCAGGATCTATTGTATATAAGAGTGAAAGTATGCCGAATGGTCAAAATATGACCCGCCGAAATTTTTTTTATATTTTTCGTGTCATGGAACCTCGTAACGTCGCTAACATGCAAAAAATTCGTGTATGTGTGAGTAGGAGAGAACGATTTTGTTCATTCACTTTAAAGCATAAAAGGTCCTGTTCAAAATTTGTGAAATTTGGCAGCGAGGTCTGTGTATTAGGTGAATTAATGCTGTTAAATTTTAGTGGTTAAAGGTCGACGGGTGGGCAGATATAGTGGTGTTGTTCGTCGTATTTCCAGTGGGGTCCGGCTTAATAAAGGTTTTACTCGTTATTAGCATTTATTTTATTTTATTTTTTGTCAAACTTCGAAACTAAGCTTTTTCCCATTTTATAATAATGAAAAGTATTAAAAGATTTTTAAAAACAAATATATTTTATTACGCATACGTAGAATATTATTACAATGAAAGGGTTGTCACACACGGGAAACAATTAATGTTTTATGTATCTTTTAAAATGCACTTCGACAACGTTGTTAATAGCCCTGGTCAGTTAAGTGAGCATCTGTCAAATATAAGGAAAAAAAATTGTCCTAAAGAATTTATTACAAGAGTCGGGCTACCGGTGGCCGAGCGGTTCCGTTCCCCGAACACCGGGAGTTGGGTCGTGGATTCGCCAAGACGAGCTGGTCACGCGGAGTTTTCCGGGTTTTTCCCACCTCTGTAACGCCCGAATAAGGGCCAGTTACCCTTAAAAAGATCTCCCGGAAGGCATCCCCCTAGGCAGATCGCCAAGTGTTGCGTTGCCGCAACTGAACAACCGAAGAAACATATTACAAAACGATAAAATGATAAAACTATTAACAATCAAATATTTAAAAAACCGTGTCGACAACTTTACAATTGCGCTGTAAACATCTCGACAATATATTACGTCACACGGGGGGTTATTTAAAACGGGTGTTGTTGTCAAAGAGCTTTGTGGATATTTTACTTCTCGTACTTCACCGAACCCTAACTACTTCTTTCGAAAGATCATACATGTTGACCTTCCCCATTTCGAGTAGTGTATTGAACTTTAATACTTGCACGAACGTGTAGAATATACCTCAATATCACCATTTTAGTCGCTTCATGTGTAAGTTTTTCAGCTTATAGATTATTACCGTTTCAAATTCGCTTATACCGTAACCCCACGAACTGCACTGACCACACGTACTCGGTCGTTCGATTGGTTCTCTATAATGAAGAGATTAATGGCTTATTGTTAAATGGTAAAAGTTTTAAATGTAGTTAATGCAACTCGTTGCTGGATTTTTATAAAGTTCATCGGTTTTATGTGTAAAAATATTTAAACTGAAGAAAGGGCTAAAGTTCGTAATAATCGTAATAATTGTAGTATTTAAATTATAGCGTTTTGCGATAACCAAAGCTTAATAAGTGTTTTAGATATTTGCTTGCTAGTGTATGATAAGTCCTGACGTATTGTTTAAGACTCTTTTGTTGTTGTAAAAACAAATATGTTTAATAATATTAGAATTATACGCTCCGGCTGAATTAACGGATTGCCAAAGAATTGTTGTATTGTGAGAAAGACAATACTATTTTCTATATTTTCGCCAATTGTAACTTCGTGCCCTACCCCGAGTCGAAAAAGATTTCCGGAAAATACATTCCAGGAAACTACGTGCCATTCCAGAAATTTCTCATTTTAATGGCGGGTCGAAGGCAACCGTATCCCACCTGTGACCAGTGAGATAAGTGGATTTAGCCGCAAGGGGCTTGCGAATAGAACAATAGAATGCATTTTAAAACAAATAAAAATATTCTTGATTCGTGGGTGTCTGTAAAAGGAGCAATTTACTTTCACCTCATAAATACAGATCAATATCTAGGAACAGAAACTCCTCGGATACTTTAATAACATATTTTTTTGAATTCATAATACATTCTATGTAATGTATACAGAATATCTCTGTGATATTTTAAGGCTTTTAAGTGTAATAATAATTTCAATCACATTAATTACGTTAAATTTGGAGAATAAAACTCGTTTTCGTCAAAATTTCATTCGATATTCATTAGTTAATTTCTAACTTTCCTCTGTATAGAGCTTGATTCAAAGCTGAAGATATTCGCGTATACCGCTTCACCCTACGAAGGTTATAGATCAATTAAGGCCTCGTGCTTTTAAGCATATTATTATTTAATGGAAAAGAAAAGGCCATTTACTTATGGCTAGGCTTAAAGACAATGCTACTTGTGCGTATTTTCACGCTCCAGGTGTTTTGCTTAGTTGGGGGTCTTAGTTCGTTTAACTAATTAACGTATGCGAGACACACTTTTGCACACGGCACCGAAAGGCTTTGTTCGAGCCCCTACAATAACTTTTTGACGCCAGGTGACATTGTCTGTCTTTCGAGAGAGTGACGTTGGTCAGTTGGGAGCGAGAATCTACGGAGTTCACTTCGATAGTTGTCTGTGATTGAAGAAGTTCTTTAAAATATCTTTTAATCTGTTATTTGGAAGCTAAATATGGATGGAAAGATGGCAGGTTGCGGTCTACGGACAGAAGATCGAGAGAAAAGTCTATCGCAGAAGGTAAGCGGTTAAACCAAACATAGATGCTTCCTGTATGATGTGTACTTTAAAAAAGTCCAACTTAGAGTCAAATCGAACAAAATCCTTCCTTAATTTTAATAATGAAGAGATGAGAGTTTAAATACTTTTTAATTATATTTTACAGATTGAAAGTATAAAGATCGAATCTGCAAATGACTTGGCACCCGCGGTGAAGATTGCAGCAAACGTTTTTCCTGAAAATTCTATTGTTAATGGCGAACCCGACGAAGCTGGTACGATGAATTTTGTTGTTATCGCTTAAAAATTAGCAACGAAGTGATTTAAATCCATTAAATTTCTTTGTTTTTTCTAAATTCTAGCAATTTTTCACATATTAATGCTAAAGCGATTAACCGTATTACACGAATATTATTCTATTGAAGAAATTGAATATTTTTCTTACGTTTTTAGAAATTTCCCTTGCCGAAACATCGTTAATGAGAAAATTTCTACATACGAAACTTGTTCGTACCTCTCAAAACTTGGAAGTCGAGAGAAAGAACCCAAATTCTCCTTTATTTTCCGTCAAATCTTTCGAAGAATTAAACTTGTAAGTGTAATTTTCAACACTTTAAAATAAATATTATGTATCGGGCATATATTTAAGTGAAAAGTGTTATTCCTTATAGTATTAATTGACGTGGCTATAAATTTATGTTCAAAACGGTATAATTTTAGATGAGTTTTTCAATTCTTTATTGGATATTTCTGTAAATACGCGAAGGAAATGACTTTAAAGCGTAAACGGAATGCAGTAAACAATTAGAAATTTTGACTGTAAATTGTACATAATATCTCATCAATTGTTACTTTTACAATTATTTTGTTATATTTTAGTAACGTGATAATACAAATTACACATTTCTATTCGCATGTGCAGGCGTCCAGAACTTCTGAGAGGTGTTTACGAAATGGGATTCAATGCGCCATCTAAAATACAAGAAACAACAGTTCCGACGTTACTGGCGGATCCGTAAGTACATTTACTTTTCTACTTTATTTATAAATGTGCAGTTTGTAATTATAAAGTACGTAATTTCGATAATTTTTGTCATAAAACAGACCTCAAAATCTGATTGCTCAGTCTCAGAGTGGTACTGGAAAAACTGCCGCTTTTTTGCTGGCCGGTTTGAACAGAGTGGATCCACATAAGAGATTTCCACAGGTAATTTATGTTAATTTTATTTAATATAAGAAACTTGTCAAAGAATTAAATTTGGAAAGCAAATAGAAACTTTTAAAATTTGTAAATTGAATTCATTTTATTTCGAATTCAGTTATTAATTCTGTCGCCAACCTACGAGTTAGCAGAACAGACCGGATGTGTTGCAAAGCAAATGACAAAGTTCTGTCCGAAAATTGGAATTCGTCTTGGAGTAAAAGGACAAACACGTAAGTCTTGTTTTAAAATATTATCGTCTTTCTGTCCGAGTAACGATCCATCCGACAGCCTCTTACTCACCAATATTCCTGCTTCACTGATGAGTATTGGGCAACGAGGAGGGCCACTGGAACCTTTACATTTACGAAAGTAATCGTGAAATAATCGCTTATTTTTTGCCTTTAGTGGGCAGAGGTGAAAAGATATCGGAGCAAGTTATTATTGGAACCCCCGGCAAAATGTTAGATTGGAGCAGGAGATTCAAATTGTTCGACCCGAAGAAAATTAAGGTGTTTGTACTGGATGAAGCCGATATCATGATCGCCACCCACGGCTATCACGATCAATCGATCCGAATTCACAAGTAAGTTAGCCTTTTTTTAATGAAATCCCCTGTAAAATTAAAAAGAGAGTCTTCGCCTCTTACCTAGGACATTAGCGAGACATTAAGTTATTTTTAGCTTTTTAAATACGGCCTGCGAGTGGTCGATGAAAGAATTAATGGCTTGTGTTTTTAACAGTCAACTTTCACCCGAGTGCCAGGTGATGATGTTTTCTGCCACTTACACCGAAGAAATCGTGGCTTTTGCCGAATTGATTGTGCCTAATGCAGTTGTTTTACGGCTGAAGAAAGAAGACGAGAGCCTGAACAACATCAAACAGTATTACGTGCTTTGCCGAAATATCGAGGAGAAATTTAATGCGTTAGCGAATATTTACGGAGTTTTATCCATTGGCCAGGCAATTATATTTTGCCAGGTAAGTTTTGTTTATTCGTGTATATTGTAAACTAGTAATCGCGAATTAATTAATTATGGAAAATTAGACGAAAATTAAACTTGTATTTAAAATGTTTTTGTAAGGAATTGTTAATACGCCGTTGAATATCATTTATATTTAAGGCAAAAGTTTGCGTAACGAGCAGAGAAATGAGAAAATACTCATTAGATATTTCATTTCCTATAATAAAAAGTTGAAATATTTTAAATTAATATTGCAGACGAGACGAGCCGCTGCTTGGCTGTCCGAAAAGATGAGAAAAGAGGGACACGCAGTTGGCCTTTTATCCGGCGATTTGTCCATCGAGCAACGAATTGCTGTCATCGAGATGTTTAGAGATGCAAAAGTGAAGGTCCTCATTACGACCAACGTTTGTGCGAGAGGTATGCGAGTTCTTATTATTGTTAAATTAATGGAAATTGCATTCACTTGGACATAATATTAATAAGATGCAATTTTTTTCCATAGGTATCGATATCGAACAAGTTACTTTAGTGGTAAACTTTGATTTGCCCGTCGATCAGCATGGTCACGTGGATTGCCAGACCTACCTTCATCGAATTGGGCGTACGGGCAGGTTCGGAAAACCTGGAATTGCCATAAACATGATAGATGGAAAAAGAACAATGGACATGTTAGAAAAAATTGAAGATTACTTCAGTAAGTTTTCGTGTTTTCTTTAACACGTAAATGTGTGCAGAAAAACAAATGTTTTAATTGTTATACTGCACACTCAAAAATATTTTTTATTTCTCGACTTTTGTTAAATTAATTTAAACAAATACTATAGTAAATTTTTGTATTTTTGTTTAGTAGTTAGACGATTTTTAAGTTTGAACACGAACGAAAATTTTAAACGTTGCGAATTTTCTGTTTCAGAGCGCAAGATCACCCTATTGGATGCCGAAGACGTGGACCAAATCGAAAAACTCGAACAGGATTGAGTCCTCGGGTACGACTTGAGCCGTAAAATTTTGCATATTTTGTCAACTTTGTAAAAGGAATATCGTTTAAAAACAATAGAAATTTCCACGTATGGAATAGAGCCGTGTAAAATAGACACGAAGGATGATCCCGAAGCTTTTTATATTAAGTGCATTTTTGTAAATTTCGAGCAACCTCGAGTTGGCATTTTATACACATAAGCACATTTTACGGATTCTTCTGAAATCATATTTCCATGTTTGATGTGACGAAAGCGTGCAGAGTTTTAATTTGTATGTGATTACCAGTAAACAGATAATCTAAAATAATCAACGTTATTGTTCTAATACACTTTCCGGTGAGAAGGTCGCCTTACAGATGCTGTATAGTGTTTTTTACTGGCAAAAAACTGATGTTTAGTTGTAAATAAAATTATTGACTTTGATGACAAATGTGGCTTAAGTTTTCTTAATTTTTTTCAATATTTATTTAGTGCAAAACAGAATAAGGCGCAACTTTCGAACACCTGCATCTAAATCAGTAATTGTGGATCTTTAAATTTCTAAATACTTTTCAACCTAATAACAGTTATTTCCATAACAACACTTAACCTATTACGCAATTTAAGTGCAATTTCTAATTTATATCGCTTGTTCCGGTAACTTAATTTGTTTTTTTAATTTACTAATTTCAAAACGAAAATACCTAGACGTGAATCTAAATATACGTTATGATGTTTTCTGTCTTTAAGCAGCGACGTCACGTATGCATTTGCTAGTAAACGAGGTTGTCCGTTATGCATTATTGTGAAACACCCGTAAGTAATTCGAGCAGTGTTATATTAAAGTAATTTTAATTAACGTAAGCGGGAAGAAGACAGATCGTTTTTCCGTTGACGAGTGGAAAACCAGTTTGGAATACGGGTCGACGACATTATAAATGTATAAATAGAGGTGCCATTGCGTCCAGCATCGGTGGTTCAGTGGTAGAATGCTCGCCTGCCACGCGGGCGGCCCGGGTTCGATTCCCGGCCGATGCATTTTTATTTTGCACAAGCAGAAGGGTCGAGAGATTGTCGGGAGGAACCCTGTACATAGTTAATCCTGCCTTTTTAATTATCTTAATGTTAATGGATTAATAATTTATTTATTTAAAGCAGTGATTCTCAAACTTTTTCGATCCACTGCCCCCTTTGTTCCATAAAGTTATACCCAACGCTTCCTAAAGCCCTGGTCACACTATGCGATTTCCAGCCGCGCAGGCGACTGCAACCGCAACAAGCGCGAGTCGCGCGCGTTTTCTCGTGGTCACACATTGTTCGTTGACGTTGCAACTCGGAACACGTGACCCTATAATAAACCAATAAAATTACGGTAGCTTGTTTTTGTTTACTTTCGTGAGTTTACCGACATTTTACGTTCTACTTCAGAGTATTTACGGAATTTTAGCCACTTTTCTTATTAAAATAGCAAGCAGTTCCTTTCCTGGAATGAATAAAAGAAAAAAGGCGATAATTTCGTTAGAACTGGCGAGAATATAGTTTAAAACAAAATCAGTTTTTCTGAAAAACTATATATATAAAAACAATGATTTTTACTATACAAGATGGTTTTAAAATAAGAAACAAAATAATTTAATAATGCCGGACACGTGTTATTTTGATTTACAGCTTTCAAAATATATTATTTGTTCTCGGGGAGTCAAAAAATGCGAACTCTTAGAAATAGACCTTTAACATTTATTTCAAAGTGCAAAAGGAATTATAATGCCAAGTGAGGAAACAGAAAATCCCTCCTTTCTAGCAATATGCAATTTTTTTGGCTTATGCTGGGAAAAATTACCTTGGTTGGAACTGAAAAAAATTTTTTAAGACATTATACAATCAAACAATGGTAAAAGGTCGACTTTGTAAAATGGTAAGGTTTATGATGGTTTTGACGAACAGTAATGCAGGAGAGGCTATGCAATGCTGTATGGTAAAAAGAAAAAATATTCAGTATGGTGAGAAAAAGACAATGTACCTTAACAAAAGAAGTATTAACATAGCAAAACGTCGTACAAAGGCAATCATCGTGCAATATCAATATTCGTGACGCATCAAGATGGAACACATCATAAATCTCGGTATAGATCAGGAGTGTCCAACGTTTTTGTTTCTCTGGGCCACATTAGAAGAGTCGTGGAGTATACTTGTGGCCCAATCCTTAAATATACTTGTATATTTAAGGATTAACATGTCTAGATTATAGTAATAAGTATTAAAACTTTATCACGAAAAAGGATATTTTAGAAAATTACTTCTACAGACACTTTCAATTTTTACTTAGAAATACTGTAGATAAATTCATTTATTTTAAAGGAGACAAACAAAAATTTATTTGAAAAAAACAAATATTTGTTTTATTTGGGTCTCTAATTAATAAAAAACGACGAAACACCATTTTAAAGTGCATTTTTATTCAACTAATATATTTATAAATATGTAACCCAGGAAGTATCCAATGCGCCAAATGATATTTTTTTTACGCCAAACTAAAAAAAAGATAGCCAAATTTTGCAACGCTGGAAGGAATACTAAATAAAGCTGGAGTTGGAACTCAAAAGATTATAGGCCCAAATGCGGGGAAAGGAGAGAAAAAACAAAAGATGAAATGAAAAAGGTTGGAAAATTAAGGGTCAATATTTGCATAACGGAAGATCTATTTAACCTTTCTCACTACTTTTTATCTTTTGGCCTTTCTCTCCTTTCACCGAATTGGGTCTATAATCCTTTGAGTTACGACTCTAGCTTTATTTAGTATTCTTTCCTCATTCGCACATTTCCAAGTATTTGAAAACATTTCCTTTCCACTCAAATATAAAATATTTATAAAGGGTTACGGCTTTGCGAAACTTCTTTTTTGAGTTTATGCCGTTAAAATGAATAAATAAAAATAAAATTTCAAAAATTTGTCGGTTTTGTTTACGCATTTATTGAGCCGCGGGTTGGGCACCCCTGGTATATATTTACGGTATATACAGTAAAATATACCGGAAAATACCTAAACGTAAATCTAAATACGTTATGATGTTTTCTGTCTTTAAGCAGCGACGTCACATATTCAATTGCTATAATGAATTTTTCTCGTCATTTGCGGAAACGAATTGAATTTCGGGAACTTTTCTATAAAATTAGATGTAACAGGACCATAAAAGAGTATGTAAATAAACCCAAAATGAATGATAATTTTATGGAGAACTCGAAATTCTACTACAAATTTCCAAACAAACTCGTTTATAAATAGTACAACACCGCAACAAACAAAAGTTACATTTTGTTTATAAGATTCAAAGTTTCTGATCAGAGAAAATGTAATTTTGAATAATTAGATCAATTTTTTGCCATTACACGAACGAAAACATTTTCTAATTACCAATATAATAAATAATGTGAATAACCTATATCGTATCTCCGTTTTTAACGAAAACTACAGTGATTTGCCTAATACGAAAAAAAAGATACGGGCTTAACACGGATAAACACTAAATCCAAAATCTCCATTATTGTAACTCTTTAATCAATCCTATCTTAACGCTAACATGTCCATAATTAAATGTGTATAATTCCCATCAATCCCTTTTCGTCCCGAGTTCTCGGGAATCTCGAAGGCATCCCATATTAATAATTTATGTACAGGCTTAACTATATATATTTTGACTATTTTTTCTTTCTTTTTACGAAAGCTTCCAAAAATGTTTAAAAATGAACACAAACTGTCTAATCGATTTAAAGTCTAAAATCGTGAAATATAAATATTAACCCCGGAAATCCCGCAAATTTCTTAAAAGTTCACTTTATTCTTATTTTGTGTTAAGGTTGAAAACATTTTGCAAATAGAAAGTACAATTAAATCATATACTGTCAGAATACATTTGTATTAAAAAGTAACTAAAATAAAATTTTTCTTTGTTGACCTAAGTAGAAATTGACTTAAAAAAATTTTTTTATATTACTTGTTTAAAGGTGATGTTCCCTTTTGTTTGTGCTTCTTTGATGTTTCTCATTACATCCACTAACGTGAAAGTTCGTAATCCATTAGTGTGCAAATGATATCGTGCAACATAGGGGTGTAGTCTTTTTTTTTTTTTTTTTTTAACTCTTTCCGCTTTGTGGGCACTAAGAGGGCCTCTTTTAGTAGGCCCATTATGGGTTCGGCCAGGCCCACAATGGGGCGACCGGGTGGTGAGGGACGGGGCCCGACATATCCGAACGGACCACCCCCCGAAAAATTCCTGGGGATTTTTCGACCCGTTCGGATTCGATCCCGGGTCCCCCAGAGCGGTAGGCTGCCACCTTAACCGCTCGGCCATCCGGCCGCTACAGGGGTGTAGTCGTGAATTAAAAAGTCAGGATTCTAACCGGCGCCCAGAGTTTGAATCGCCACCGTCTGTAGAGTTCTGTGTAGGCAGAGCGCAACTTTGTGGTGCAATAACTACAAAACGGCTTAAATGAGACAAAAATGATTTATGTATTCATAATCAGCGCAAAAAGCTGTGCAAGAAGTAATTTTCTCAGTTTTTTGGCCGAAATACACAGTCTAAAGTTTAACCTAGATGTTCACAAAGTAAAAAGCTTCACCCTGCTTATAAAAAAGTACTAAGGCACCGCCCTGGTATGTCCTAGCATGACTGCAGCGTTGGTATAACACCAATATGTAATTTAACCGGTTGTTATATTAAAGTAATCTTATAAGCGGATAGAATATCGTTTGCTTTTCTCTACAGAAAAGGAAAACAAGTTGCGGATACAGGTCGATGACATTATAAATGTATAATTTGAAAGAATGTTATTCAAGCATCGGTGGTTCAGTGGTAGAATGCTCGCCTGCCACGCGGGCGGCCCGGGTTCGATTCCCGGCCAATGCAGTTTTATTTTGCACAAGCGCACATGCACAACAATTTTGACTACAAACAGATTTGGATCGGTCTTCGCGAATTTTTTGCTGGAAATATTTCTGTAAACTTTTAATTTCTTTGTTACCAGTTGGAAAAATATTAATACTCTAATTTATTACCGGTAATACGAACACAAAATCAGCGGGCGCGCGAAAACAGTTTAAGCAATGTTTTTACGAACATCGGGTATGAACACGTGTTTAAAATGAAAAAAAAAATGGCCGCCGTTTACAGGGTGTAGTTGTTGGGAGTCAGCCGTTATTATACAATATGTTCGATTATGTTTATATTATTAAATGATTTTCTTAAAGCTTTAAGGAAGTAATTTAAATATTGTTAAAACATTATAATATAACATCACGAAATTTATAAGCTTCTTTGTAATTATGTAATCAAGGCTCAAGTGAAATGAAATAAGGCCCGTAACAAATGTCAGGCCTCATCCATAAAAATGTATGTTTAAAATCAATATAGAAAACTCTGTTTTGCAACTTTCCCGAACTCCTGTTTGCAACTTTATTTACACCACTTTCTTACATAAAAGACTAAATTTAAAGGTTTTTTTGTGATCTGGCCGGAGTTTGATGTACTGCTGGCCAACTTATTGATTAATTAATTAGTTAAAATGACGGACCAGTTACATTATAATGTTATATTCCCGGCCATATGTACTACATTAAACTGTCAGATCGGTTACAAGGCAATTTGTAATTCGTTATTTGCGAGTAATATCATACAACACCGATAACACTGCACAACAATAAAAATGTTTCGGGCTCAAAATTAGCGTATTCTTATGTATTTCCATCTGCTGAATTCAAAAATCATCAAAAAAAATGACTGATTAGCTCTTGCTTTGGAGATCGGTGACATGTCATTTTTTAGTGTTTACATTTGTATTTTGGGGGAAAATTTATTTTTTGGGAGTTGTCACACCTCTCATCTGACATATCACAACATTCTTCATATGTTTGTAGGTTATAAACATAATAAATATAGCTATGACTCTGAGTTTAATATTGTTTCTGTTTTTCTTTGCTAATATTCCTGGTTTTGGAGTGCTATTGAAGTGTAATAAATACTGGTTATACCAAAATTCCACGAAAATGTGTAAATTTACTGAACAATTTTTGTTATATTTGTAGTGAAAAAACATTTTTGTCACAGAAACGCAATCTGACGCCTCTTGTGAAGACTGCCTATCACCATTATTTTGGTATGAAGTAGGGGACCAGGATATGTCATGGGCTCCACATATATGTTGCAACTCTTGTTCCGTTATACTACGAGAATGGCTGAAAAAAAAAAAAAAAAACGATTTATGGCTTTTGCCGTGCCTAAGGTTTGGCGGGAGCTTACAAACCATACAGATGACTGCTATTTCTGCTTGACTCTACCTATAAAGGTAAGATTGTCAATGAAGAAGAAAGAAACAGTTCAATACCCAAATTTTCCATCTGCTATTCGACCTATTCCACATTCAGATAGTTTACCAGTTACTACTCCACTCCAACATTATGAAGTAAAAAAATGAAGAAAGTGTGGGAGAAGAAGAACCCAACAAGCCTTCCATATTCCATGACACTGATTTTAAGGTACAAGATGATACACCACACAGACTGGAATTGAGTGATTTCATTAAAGACCTAGAATTGTCAAAGAATAGGGCGGAACTTCTAAGGTCAAGACTACAGCAATGGAATCTTCTCCAACGTGATGTCAGGGTCTCACATTACAGAGAACGTCAGAGGGATCTGCTTCCTTTTTTTGAGGAAAAAAAAACAATCTGGTTGTTTGCTGTGACATTAATGGCTTGATGAAATGTCAAACATTTTCAAAAATTCAAAAGCATTTTCAATGTTGTTAGCATATGTAATTAAAACGTATCATTTTCTCTTAAGCCATTAAAATCACATACTGCCACCTATTGTATATCATAGAAACTAGAGCTAATAAAAATTTTTCTTTGTCATATTCGACTTTCTCACCCCAAAATTAGCAAGATTTCACTCATGAAATAAAGGAAACATTCAAAAACATTTGTTTATGTTTTGTTGTGCAGTGTAATTTAACCGGTTGCTATAACTAATGTTAATATAAGCGGGGGAAAAACGGATTATTTTCACGTAAAAGAGAGGAAAACCAGTTTTAAATATTGGTCAATGACATTATAAAAGTATAATTTGAAAGAATAATATTCAAGCATCGGTGGTTCAGTGGTAGAATGCTCGCCTGCCACGCGGGCGGCCCGGGTTCGATTCCCGGCCGATGCATTTTTATTTTGCACCGGCACAAAAGCTCAAAATTTTGTTCGTGCAGGATTTTGCGCGAGGAAAAAGTCAAAAATAAAATAATTCAATAAATTTGTCCAAAACATTGTTTTATCATACGCAACACGGTTTTGTTATTAGTTTCTAAGTCAAATGAAAAGGAATGAAACCTAACATATAAGTAACAAACAGCTAAGTACACAAACCAATAGAGTAGTCCGTTTCACACGAAACTAAGCAAGCAAACCAATAAAAGAATCCGTTGCACGCGAAACGATTACACTATTGGCTCGCTTACGCATCCACGATATTCCTCGCCGCCATACAATCGATTTTTTTTTTAAACTTTCTAAAAATTAATACTTTATATTTATAAAATTTGCAAATTACGCGTCATTAAATAATAAACATTTATTATCTAATGTTTTGCAAGTAAAAAATATTCGGAATATTTATAATATTTGGCTATTTTTACCGATGCTATCGTCTGGTCACTTCGTATGTGTACCGTGCAGCAGTGGGTGGATGATAGAAGTCGTTAAATGTGCAGGTTGCGATGTTTCTTCCGTAACCTCGGAGTAAACCGAATAAATTATTTAAGAAATTAATCAAAATTGTATAATAACTTACGTATTTATAAAATGGTTCGTATAGTTTATTATATATCCGTTACCCGCTTCAATTATGCTAATTAGGAAACAGTATATGTGTGTCAGTAGGTTATTTAATCAGGTTTTATACTTAGCACACGCAGATACACTTAGATTTATCCCTCAATTTGCATAAAATATTACTTAATTAATATATATATCATCATTACGTTACATATTTTATTCTTTAAAGGTTATATGATTGCAATTTAAGTAATGATGATTGCAGTTCTGAATGAGTTGTTTGGACCCCCAAAATTTTACAGTTTGTAACTCCTGTGGCTCTGGTAAGGTTCCAACTGCAGTCATTACAGAACTGCATTTGTATCCGACTTCGAAAGAGCTAAGAACTGAGATGGACACCTTGGAAAATTAATAAAATTCTTATAAATAATACTATATTAAAAATATCCACTGAAGAGGCAAAGAAAATCTTGCGAAATGCATTTGGATATTTTGAATGATAACGCATGGTTGGTGAATAATAAAGTAAGAAGTATTTATTAATTTCCAAGGTGTCCATCTCAGTTCTTAGCTCTTTCGAAGTCGGATAGAAAAGAGTTATTTTTACAAACTCGTTTATTTTTCAAGAAATATTACTTAATTAATATATATATCATCATTACGTTACATATTTTATTCTTTAAAGGTTATATGATTGCAATTTAAGTAATGATGATTGCAGTTCTGAATGAGTTGTTTGGACCCCCAAAATTTTACAGTTTGTTACTCCTGTGGCTCTGGTAAGGTTCCAACTGCATCATTCAGAACTGCATTTGTATCTGAGCTAATGGGAATTATGGTAGAAGTTACTGTTACTGGTTGGTGCAATGAGAGATTGCGCTAACCGGTCTGGTTTTTGGGGAAGCGGGACGATGGGACGGGATGATTCCGTCGAAAATTTTCCCTACTGGTTTTGTTTTAAACTTCTTTTCGGGGCTTAAACTTGCTTGGCGCTTGAACGTTACCATTAGCACTGTAGACTTTCTGAACCTTCTTCCCGTCGTCGATGTTTTGTCAACTCTGTAAATCTGTGTGTGTTGTGTACAGTTTTGCCGGCCTGGCATAAAAAAGGGAGGCCCGTCTAAAGGTTTTCCTTTTTTCAATGGAGGTGCTCCTTATTTTGGAAAAAATTCCGAGACTCTCTGGAAAATGGTCTTCGTCGAAGTAACGACACATGTGGCCAACTTTAAATCCGTAATCTCCCCTACTTTCCCAATTATCACCCAGGTTATAAAGGGTTTTTTGTCTATGCAAATGGTCTTTATGAAGAAAATTGATGTATTGTAACATAAAACTCTTATGGCATAAGTACTCTCGTACTTGCAAAATTACCACGAAACTATCTTGTCCTGCCACCATATCTCCCATAAAATGGGCATGGTTAATATTTATAGAGTGCAGTCTCTTGTTGCACTGATAATACAGGTGTATTGTCAATTACATTATGTTATCCAAAAGTAACCAACTAATAGTCTAGTCTATAGTTTGTCTATTTTAAAATAATAAGTTTTAATTTATTCATTGACAGTATCTTATATGTGAAAGTGTTTTGAATGTGTCTTAATTTTTGTACATAGCTGGCAAAATAAACGAATATAAATCGAATTTCATTTATTTTGCTGATTTGTGAGTTTAATAATTGATTATAATTGAAGTTTTTTGAGATGATGAAATTTAAGGAGTTGAGGAGGAATTAATTTAGCTGACTTCTTTGTACAAATTGTCTAACTTGTGTCATTTTTACTTGCTGTTCGTATTTTATTTTGTTGAGTTTTCTAACGTACTTTAATATTGGATTAAATTACATAAAAACAAAATTCAAATATTTTATTTAGAACATAAATTTTGTGCAAGTTTAATTTATGTATGCTCATTAAGGTTATACAGTAAGAGATCACTACTTATTGATGAAACAGTTAAAATGCTCTCATAAGAATAGAAACAACATCAATTAATACATATATAAATTACATAAATACATAAATTATTAAAAACAATATGTAAATTTTACGGAATTGTTTAAAGAATTTCATATGTATTGTTTCAATTATTTTCACGTTGTTATAGCCCATTTATAATAGCTGCAACTTTAAAACTTTGACACTAATCTAAAATAGAAAAACTTAAACAAAATTGATTGCGTTTTGTTTATAGGTAAACAGCAGAAATTCTCTACTTTTTCGAGTCTTTCCAGAGTCGGTGTACAGTTTAAGGGGGAGAGGGGGGATGCAAAATGTACTGTACATTGTATTGTACATGTCGCGAGCGGAGTCAAAAGTGGCTCGTACTATACACAATTAATGGATATCCCCTTAAATGAATTTAATATTTCTTGACTTTGTTATTTATATTTGAGTCTAGTATTTAACTTAATTTTCAATTAGATATAATTTTGTGATTGGTAACTACGAAACGCGGCATTTTAACAGAATTTTGGAATTTATCAGATAATATCAAATTACTGACAGATATGGTCTCTTGCATGAAAACATTTGGTTGTTATATTTAATTCAGAGTTGTTTCGTAAGAATTTTGTACTTTGAACATGTCACTAAGCTTTTATTTTCTATAAATTTTTAATATTAGTCTGAGAATAAAAAAAATTATGTTAAAATTGAACTAATTCATTTGCTATTGGATTGTTGATTTCTAGTAATAGAATTCAGTAGTCATTTCTGAGATAAAGCAGTTCTTTGTTTACAGTTTAAAAATGGAAGTGAATGACCAACATTTAATTTTGTTCATAATCCAAAGTTTAAATGGAAGGGGGGAAAATAGCTACCTATAAATATTCTGACTAAATTTCATCACACTACTGTTTAGTGACTCAAAGGTATTATTTTATAGTCTTTTGGAATGGGTTGAAACAGATTTTTATAGGTTATTACAAAAATAAGTGATGATAAACTTCCAGAGAAATTTTTTCAAAATCTTTGTTAGAAAAAAATTCATAATAATTACAAAAATCGCTTTTAAAATCTTATTTTATGTAGTTTTATGTTTTACTAGTGATGCAAGAGAGGGATGAGAATGAGACCGACGTTTAATTTTTGTCGTTGAAATTAATTGCTGTTATTAAAATGTAAAAAATGGAGGTGGTAGAAATGAATTTTATTTATTAAGAGGATTATTAATTATTTGTAGTTTTATTTGAGAAATATTTTACATATTTTTGTCTTAAATATATGGAATTATAACTGAAATGATAAATGTTTGTCTATTGGTTTCCAACTTTGGCAAGGGAAGTGCCTGAGATTACATTCAGTTTTGCTAATGAATAATCCTTTAAGGAAAATAAAAATAAAAACAAAATATACAAATTATAATTTATCAAATACAGTAATTTGTTTTTTGTGATTAAGCATTAGCTTGTACTTAATAGAATAACTCTTAAAGTTTTACATGTAACTCATTTTTTTTATATAATTTAAATACTTTTCTGTTCTTAACAGATAATTTATAAGCAATTAACAAGCTATTAATTGCTTATAAATTATCTGTTAAGAACAACAAAGTATTTAAATTATTAAAAAAAATGAGTTATATACAATAAAAGCAATTTTGAAAGAGACAAGAAGACAAACATACTTTTTAGATATTTTATGAAAAAATTTATGGCTTTTTTTCCTGTTTCTTCTATTTTTGCCATAAAGATTTAATTAATTTTTAATATACCATCAGAGAACTCTATTTGGAGCACATTTATAGGACAAAAAATTCTCATAATTAAAAAATGAATTAGTGGAGAAAGCAAAGCAATATTATTTTGAATGACCTAGAAAAAACGACAGAACAAATAGAAATAATCTCCTCGTAGCTTGGATAATATAAGATGTCAAAAATATTAAACTATAAATCGTAGTATGATACTAGTCGGTTCAATAATAATATAGATGCTTTAAAAAATAAAGTAAAAAAGATTAATACATGAAGAATATTAGTTAAAAAGATTAAAAGAGCATTTCTAAGTTTTAAACTTAAAACTATTGATCAAGAAGTAAGAAATAACAAATTTAGACGACTGCAGTTTTATATGAAATAACGATTGTAGTCGCAGATTATTTTCAAAACAAAAATACAAAATTAGACAATAAATTTGTAATCTTTCATTAATATTATTTAAATATTGTAATGTGTAAACTTTGAACTTTCGCACTAGCATATTTAGTCAAAGAATTAAAAGAGAATATGAATATCTATTTTATAATAATACTAAAAAAAAACAATTACCAAGAACTTAAAATTGTGTGTATAAATTATGTAAAATATTAAGTTATAATTTGATTTTGTATTTAGTTTTTTAAAAATATTTTAATGTCGACATTTTGAATCTTCTGCAGATGAAATTTCTAATTCGGAAATATTTATGCGAGTAAAAGGTCGTTTAAAAAAATTTTAAAATATTTCACAGTTGTCTTTTATTTCCTGATAAACAATTATTTGTTAATTTGACTTTTATTTATTTATTTGCAGAGAATATTAAATATAAATTTGTGAAGTTTCTGATGTCAGTTTTATTTTTGAATATTTTTTGTAATGCTGATAATTTGATTAGTTAATAGGTTTTTTTATATTCTATTTTGAGTTATTACATATCTGCATTTTAAATTTTATCTGCTTATACAGTTGTACAACACGTAAACAAATCTTTGAAAAAAAAAAACTAATATTTCACATTGATTTTAAAATGAATTGTGTGTGTGAGAGATCATTATGCACAATTTTTATCATATAAACAGTGTATCCCGATTGAGACTGACACATTTTAAATCGCTCCCAAATTTCAGCGCATAAAGATAAATGCATTTAATGTGTTTTGTGTGTAAGAGCAATTTCATAAGTTTTTCCTAAAATTGAGTTGTTGTGCTATATGATCCTGGTATTATTCATCCAAACTTCCTCCTCTAAGAATAAGTGAAGTACAGGGTTTATGCTGGCACCAAAATCAGTGACTGCAATGAACTTTGTATATGCATATAGGATGCTGTTGGTTCTATGTCAAGGAATTGAATATTTAGTAGATATGAGAGGAGTACATATGGAGATTTTATAATTGTATAAAAAGTTTGTATAATTGTGTTTGTCTTCAAATTGTAAATCATAGTTCTGTTGTAGTTTATACTAATTTTACTTTCAAAATGTCACTCAATCGACACCCTGTACAACGAACGAGAGTGCATTTTTGCTCTTTTAGTTGTGTATATGTTGTCGGAAAAATCTCAAATAGCAGGATTTATTTCTATAGTTTAGCAAGAAACTAACTGAAAATTTTCTTGTGTAAAGAGACACAGTTTTAACCAACCAACTGAAGAATTGTAACTTACCAGATGTGATGGATGTGTTGTTTGATATGTTAGGTAATACGTTACACACTTTACTATGTTAAATAATAATTTTATAGTTAATAAATGAATATTTAAACTTTAATATATTAAGAATTTCAGCAAGTCAATTAATATATCATTAATTGATTCATTTAATCTTTCTCTTCCTCTAAAGCTCTGGAAGCAGAGATTGGAGGTTTGCTTAGCATAACTGGCAATGCATTTGCGTAGTAAGCAGGAGTTGCGGGTTTATGTCTCACTCCAGGTTGATCTTTCCTTCCGGAATATTCAAAATTGAAAGTTAATTTATATCTAATTATTTAACATGAGATGATTGCTTCATTGCCTGCTTCTAGCCAAATTGCTCTGAGTCTGATAATTACTTTTATTATATCCCAATAAATAAAAATCCAGTGGCTTATTTGATGATATGTCTTTTTATTGCTTAGCAAAATATCTGGTGTCACATTTAATTTGCTGTTAATTTTTGTTCAATGATTCTTGAATTATTGATTTTTATTTTATTAAAGATTATTAATAAACACATTATGTACAGTATATTTTAATTATCATTTTGAGTTTCAAAAACTTATTTGCTTAATTCAATTGACTATTCTAATGAACAATAATATGTAATTGAACTGCATATAAAGTTAATCAAGACCAATTTAAGGTCTTTATAATGTATTAATTTACTAAATATGATAGTAAAATCGCATGGTTATAAGCTCTTGATATTACAGATGCCTTAAAAAGAAATCTTCCCCCAAAGTAGAATTTAAATATGCATCCTGTTAATTGCAAAACAAAATTTTAATGAAAACCACTTTGTTTAATTTTAGAATTTATTGAAAATTAGTATTTTTACGATTGCGAAACATCTATTAACTTTAATAAAATACTTAAAAATATTTTTTTCTGTTTCAGGAAATGAATTTCAAAGAATTAAGAAAAAGACACAGAGACAATATCAAATCATCCGAAATGCAATTTTTATAATATAGATGTTCATATTCAGTGTTCGAATGTATTTTCCTATAGAAAGAATAATGTTATAATCATCTAATTACTTTCTGAAGAGAAACATGGGAACTGAATTTCATTTTGATACAAGAATTAGACGATGCTACGTTCCATTAATTACACAGCAAGTGAGTATTAGTGATTACTTGATTCAAAGTAATGACTAGAAATATATGTAGATGCTTTGTCTAGTGTGATTTGATTTGTTTTATATCAATTTATTGTCATATTCAATTCATTATTAAGGCTGTTATTCTTTTTAAAAATGGTGATATTTTGATATACTGCAAGTCTTTGTTTAATGTTTTCAATAGATTCTTGGAAATTTTGGTGTAAAGTGAAACATGTAACAAAACCAATTTTACCATAGACTGAATGATATTGAGTTGTTGCAAACCTACCGTACTTAATTCCCATCTTGTAGAATCAATTTATTTTTTATAAAGAAAATTTAGCAGCAATAAAATTGTAAATGATTACAACAGTACTTTCCTCAACAGTATAACAAAATGACGTTAAATTAAATGATGTTTAGTGAAGATTTGTTGTATTTGTATGTAATAACAATCCTTTAATATTTTTATTATGCATAGTTTATTAACCACGATGTTATTTCTTAAATTTAGAACCAATATATTATTTAAATTCACTTCAGTAATAATTTAAAAACTTTTGAATTATGATCAGTTAACAAATTATAAAAACTAACATTATAAGTAATGTTGTTTGTTGCATAGAATTTATCAATAATAAAAAATAGCTTAGTAGATGGACAGCTGGCCAATGTGGTTAAGGCATCCACCCTACTCTAGGGATTGGGGATCAAATCTAGATGATTGAAAACCCCTGGAATCTTTTGGGGATGGTTTGTTTTGAATTTGTCAGGTCCTCTTCCTCACCACCTGGCTGCCTCCAATCTGCAAACCCATGATAGGTATGAGTTAAAAGGTGTTTATGAGGTGGAGTGTCAACAAAGAAACTTAGTTGTCATAAAAATAAATTTTTTATTTAATTATCAAAATTTTTTCTTTAAATAAGTCAGTTCAATTTAAAAAGAAATCGAAATAACATAAACAACTCACCAACAACTGCTGTAAATCATTAGGCTATAATTTGGAATAAATAATTCTAAATTACAAATGAATCTGGCATTGTGGATGGCATCTAATAATACCAAATACTTTCGTAATTTAGAATTATTTATTCCAAATTATAGTTCAACGATT
The DNA here is from genome assembly GCF_030686945.1 of Centruroides vittatus. Taxonomy (NCBI): domain Eukaryota; kingdom Metazoa; phylum Arthropoda; class Arachnida; order Scorpiones; family Buthidae; genus Centruroides; species Centruroides vittatus. The sequence continues at coordinate 131,079 of NW_027121419.1, read as the reverse complement.
TACGGCAGGTGTTGGTGAGTTATTGCATTACATTGGGGTTTGTAGGGATGTTTATATGTATAAACAAACAATAATCAATGCCTGGATTAAATTAATCATAAATTTAACTGTTGGATTTTCAGTCTATTTTTAATTAAATTAATTACCAATCTTTAGAATAAATTTCATTAGCACGCTAGCATCTTAGGTTAAGATTAATGTTTATCAATTTACTTTGATGTAAATTTAACCCATATATGTAATGTCTGCATGCTGTACAGAAGCAATACCAGTTACATTACCAAGATTGCTGGTAGAATAACGGTTTCTAAATTAATTAAATTCAAAAGTTTCCAATAAATGATCATAACTTAAACTGGTATGCCAATCTACCTTTGGATTGCTACAAATTCAATCCAGATTGGATTGTGCAAAGGTAGCTGATGGAATATTCATCTGCCTTTCAGCTAAATTCCATAAATATTTTTTAAAATTAATGTGTGTTCAGAAAAATTAGACAATTTTTATAATTATGAAAATTACAAATGTACTCTCTTAAATTAACTTTAATTCTTATGTATATTTTTTCAAAAACTTTACAAAAACTTATAAATAAGAAATAAAAATGCTTTGACAAACTATTTACTTGCTAATAGAGTAATTATCAATTACCAATTCAGTAGTCTCGTTAACTATTTTTTCTGTATTGATGATAAAATCATTTATGGTTTAGAACTCCCTGCAGTGTGGAAGATTTTGAATTGTCAAATATTTTCTTTGTTTATTTGATAAATGCATCGAATTATGGCAATGGAAAATTTGTTAGCTTTTGTTTAATACTGGAGAATCTGTTAGATTTAGAGACAAAAAAGAATTTTATAAATATATTTACATTAATGAAATTTTTTACATTAATTTACTTAAAATTAAAAATGTATAAAGAAACAGAGAAAAACTTAATTGTGTTCAGTTTTAGTTTTGTTTAATTTGAAAATTAATTGTAAATTAATCTAAAAATATTTTAAAAATTCCTTTAGATTTCCCTATAAAGGTGCAAAATTAAATTCTTTTCAGCATTATTTAAAATCAAAAATACATTTTTCTTTGCTTTAAATAACACAAAATATTTGAAATTTTTTTGTTTAATAAATTAAATGAAAATATTTTAAATGATGGTTTTTATATTAGCGAGGTTGAAGTTTTAAACACGAAAACGTGTACGTCGGACGTTCAGCATTGCTTTCCTGTAAGCCTAGAAGTTTGACAATGGTGTTTGGAAAGTCGGTGGAATCATGCTCGACATTCCAAATGCCACTGTCAATCTTCTGGGCTTACAGGAAAGCAGCGCTGAACGTCCGACGTACACGTTTTCACGTTTAAAACTTTGGCCTCAACCTCGCTATTATCGAAACATCGATAAAGTTATTTCAATCATAAATTTACTGCTATTTTTAATATATAAAAATTATTAATCTATCCCTTTATAATTTAATTAAGTGCTGTTACAAATTATTATTATTTTTTTTTTCCAGCATCGTTTACATCACTTGCATAATATTGCTTTGAGAAATCTTTCACTACCCTCTCATACAGCTGACTGTGATTCAAAAACTGGGCTACATTTTACTCTACATGATAATTGTGTATCACCAGGTAATCAAATTTGATTAATTTTAATTAAATTAATTATAACTATCTGAATTACATTTTGTTTTTAGGTACAATTATTGATCACAAGGAGATAAAATATTCTTATCTTTGTGATCATGTGGTTTTTTGTGATAAAAACTTGATTATCTGATGGAAACTATTAAATTAAATCACAATTTTTAATGAAAAACACCATAAGATTACTGTCGAGACCCTAAACCCACTATATTTATAATCTAGAACAGAACAAACACACACGAATAATATAAAGTGATTTGTACCGTTATTAATTTCTGATGAAAAATTCTACAACTAAAAATAATTTTTGTAATTTATTTTTAAACTCTGTAATAAACTAAAATCAATAAAAGGAAGGTTGCAAAATATATTTTCAGAATTAACTTAACAATTTTATCAGATTCATCCATACACACAAAAATTGCTAATAGTAATAACAGTTTAATAGCAAATCAATAAAATAATAAAAATGTGGAAAAAATTAATTAAAGTAGGGTTTAATATTGTCTTGTTTAACTGTTATGTTAATATATAGTGTATATTTTCTTTCATATGAAGCTATATACTAAAATTATTTTCAATTTGTTAATTCATTAAGTGTAAGTTGTGTTTGATAAGGTCTTAAGTATTTAAAATATAAAATCACTAAAAATTCCCCTTAATGAGTAATCATGATATATGATTATATTTGTGAATCATCATTTTTTAAATTCAATATTTAGTTAGAAAGTTTAAAAGTTATAGTTTCTTCTATATTAAGCATGATTCATACAATTAATTTACAAATGGTTCTTTCTGCAAATGGATAATCTAATGCAGACAGTGTAAAGGACGATAAATAATTAGGAGTTTTCAGTTTCGTATTTTAATCTATTTACTCAAAATTTGTTTTAATTCACTATTTTTATAGAATAAACTTTTCGGTGCTAAATTTAAATAATCTTAAAATTGGATTCCGAAGCATGACTATTTTATTTTGATTATCAAGGATTGAACTAGGACATGATTTCTTGCACTGAATAATACAAATTTTAATTTCTTTTCTACTTTTTTGGAGGATTAAAGTTTGAATTTTGGATCATATTTTCAGTTTTTCTATTTTTGATTTGATATTATTTTCAGTAGATACTGTATAATCCAATTCACTGTATTGGATTATACTATAACTACTAAAAATATCAATAATAAATGTACTTATAACAGTGTTTTCTTTGGAATGTTTGGATAATTATTTTGTTACATATTAGTTGTAAGAAAATGTGAAGAACATTAGTAAAGAAATCTGTGGTGAACTTTTAAATTTGTTATTACAAAGAAATACTTTTAGTATTTACAAAGAAAGGTACTTTAAAAAGTACAGATATACTCACCTGATGCGTTCGGAAATATTACCTATTCCTAAAGATAGGAATATAATGCATAGAAGAACTTTTTGTTGAAAATTTTCTACTTAAACATAATAAATAAATAAATTCTAGTGTCATAAACTTTTAAATATTGCATCGATAAGAGAACTAAACATCATTCAATGAACTATTCTTTTCATATTCAAGGTATCCATATTTTAAATCTTAGTTTTAATTTGATTATTTTATTCAGTCAGTTATTTTTCTGTTATAAAGTTAAATTTGAAATTCAGTACTGAAATAACATTACTGTTGTTATCAGGTTATTAATCCATCATCCTTGTAACAGTTTCTGTAAATTGTCATCATGTGTGTTTAATTATTTAATTATTCTATTAAGAATAATTAAATAATTGAATAAGAATTATACAATAACAAGATGTATATTTTATACTGTTAAATTCACATTATAATAACAGTTTCTTTCTCTGCAAAGTGTTGTCTTCACATATGTAGCAGTTACAGACAATGATGAATAAAGTATTTGATTAATAAACAGTAAGATTTTAGTTATGAATGTTAAGAAAGTTAAAGTAAGTAAAGATTATTCTGTATTTATGCATAAATTTTGCATCTGATACTAGAAAAGTAGCTTTCTATTATTTTTCTTTTAGAAGTTTTAACTGAAATGCTGATATTTTCAAATATATTATCTTCAGCAGGACTAACAATCATCAATGAAGTACATGTTTTAAGTATTTTGATCTGTATGAATGCTAAGTTAGAATTGATATTAATTTTTGCTACATTATTATGTTGTTAATACCAAAGAGTTATATTTAATACTTTAGATATTTGTCATTTAAACATGGGAACAATGACATGTAACGTTTAAAATATATTTGATATTTAAATGCTTCATTAATAACTGATTGAGAATTTAAATCCATAGAATTGCAATAATCTGACAACCAGATACTAGCATCTGGTGATATGCCTCATTTATTCCAGTATCTTGGAAAGTTTTTAATTTGACTCAAAAATTTTTGAGTTAAAATTGAGTAAAGATAGTAGTATTGTATTGAAAAATATCAATTTATTGTCTGATTTTTGCTAAATGTGTTAACAATTAATTGATGATACATTTAGCAAATTTTAAATATTCTGTATTTATACAGAGATAACTCATAAGTAAATAGATACACTAAATTTCAACAGTATTAACTCCAAAATATACATTGCCGTATTTGAGAAGAGTCTTCTGCCAATATTCTCTGGTGGGCCAATGTCCATTGTTTACAGATGACATAGCTTCTCCTCATGCTGCTAAAAAGACCTGGAATTGGCTGGCAACACAAAACATCTGTAAGCTTTTGTGGGCCAGTCAGTCACCTGACATGAATCCCATCAAACACGTCTGAAATCTGCCAGATAGTACAGTGCAATGACTTTCACAAAAACCTGCTTTCTGTGGAGAGCTTTTAGATTGTTTGCATGCCAAATGGTTCAACATTCCACAAGCCAAGATATCAAGATAGCAGAACTCATTGTTTCCACATTTGACTGGATTGAGACTTTGTCCCCCCACTTGCTTTCTTCAACTAGGTTTTAATATGCATGTGTTATTTGTATCAAATAGAAACTGTGAGATAAGACTGTGTCTGAAAATAAAGGTGTCTACTTATGGGTTGTCTTTGTATGTATGTATTAATATACATACATACAGATACATTACATAACATGTAATGAATGAATTATTTGTTAGAATTTGTGGAATTTTCAAATATTTGGTTGAGATGCTAGTTAATTAGAAAATTATTAAATGAACATTTTTGAATTGTTAAGAGTCTGAGATCTTTTAGATTTTAAAAAGTATATGATTTATAACAAGATTATTTTCTACATATTTTATTAACATTAAATTTTTTTTCTAGCTTGTTATAAAAGTGAAGTAATTTATAATTCTCAGGTAAGTTGAATGTTAAATATTATTAATAATTAAGAGACTTCTAAAGTGGAAAACATTAAAATATACAAATAGACCACAGTTAATCAAGAAATTACTCTTGTATTTGAAACAGATAGATTAAAACAAGATGAAATATTTGTTTTCAATTATATTAGTTATTATATGCTTCATTGTTATCGTAAAAACACTTCCATCCATATCAATAATATAACTAATATTACATTAGTATAAAATGATAAAACATTTAAAGGAATTCGTGAAATATAAACAGGAAATACAGTTTCAAAGGTAAAATCATAATATATTATGATTTGAAGTTTGACTGTAATTTTTACTGTAAAATTATATTATGCTGTATTTTGTAAGTTTTAAATTATTATAAAATTAATTATTTAGATTAGAAGTGTTTTAGACTAGTGGTTCTCAAATTATGGTCCATGGACCACTGGTGGTCTGTATTGGGTAGCATTCACTGCTAACTGAAATACTTATTTTTCAAAAATGCAACTTTATGCTATTAGAGGAAAGAAAATTTTTATGTATCGCACAACTTTTATTTTAGTTTACTGGCTAGACAAAATGAATGACGCACATCTAAGGTGGTGATTACAGGATAAGAAGTGAAGGGAGCGTAGGTGATTCACGGTTCATCTGTGACTTGGTTTAAGTGGTCCACAGATCAAATAATTTTGTGAATCATTGCTTTAGATTACGATTTGAATGTATTTAATGTTGGATAGGATAAAATAATTTTTTAAATATGATGGTTTTTAAAATTTATAGTAGATATTCTCTTAATTCAGAATCCATCTTGGAAGAGTTTTGAAGTATCTAGTTTTCCAGACAATGTGAATAAAACTATATCTTGTATCCTTTAAACAAAAATATTGATATGAGTACATTATTATCAAATCATATTGATCTATTTTGTTAAAAATATAGTGAAACTTAAAATTATTTTTTCTAATATTTTATAATAGTAGTAGTAGTAGTAATTAATAATTTTCTGAAGTTTTATTCTATAGATTTTGCAATCTGTAGAGTAAAACTACAAAAAATTAAAATCTGTAAAGATTTTAAATATCTAGATCATATAAATTATCTTTTGATGATATGATTAATTTCAGTTTCAGATCCAGAGAGACCAAAGAGAAGACTAACTCAAAAATATTTGTATACCGTATTTTACGGACTATAAGATGCACTTTTTTCTTCGAAAAATTGCTTCCAAAATTCGGGTGCGTCTTATAGTCCGTAAAATACGGTAATTATAAGTTTGTTTTATTAGCATGTGCAAGTCAGTTGTATTGTGGATTGCCCAATAAACCAAATTTGCCAATGTTTTTTAAAAATATGGTTTTTAAGTTTTCAAACAAATTTTTAATTTTTTTTTTTTTTTTTTGTCAATGAGAAGGGCTTAAGCATCTGTGGATATGCTCCTGATTACATACAAATTTATCCATATATTATTTTCAGTATACTATGACTAACACACGCTCACACACATGCACTACAGAACATATATTTAATAGTGTATTCAATATTGAAATTATATCCTATATCGTTTACTAATGTTATAATTCTTTATTGTCATGTAAGAACTTAAATATTCATATTTTTACAAAAAGAAAGGATAAATTACACACAGAGATAAAATTAATTTGTAATGTGTTCAGGAACAGATTAAAAATATCTCCTTTTTGAATTACTAGAGTTAAGCAAACAAAAACAAAACCTTTAAATACCAGTAACATTACTTTAACAAAAAGTAATGTTACTGGTATTTAAAGGTTTTGTTTTTATTTTTCAGGAACAGCTTTGTCAAATTAATAAACCCATCTATAGAGTTGTGAGTACTCAATAGGTTTTATAACATCATACATAAATTTTTAAATGTTGATTAGTCAAAGAAGTAACCTTAGTATGAAAAGTAAATGCTTTTTGGACCTTTAACATTCCATTTAAATAAATAATTGAACTCCTCAAAGTTTTTAGGCATTATTATTATTATTTTTTTTTTGTACAGTTTAAAAAATGGACAGTTAGATAAAATTATAAATTCTTATATATGTAAATATATGCTTTTGTAATTTCTGAAAAAAATCTCGATAAATTTTTATAATTATTTATCATTTTGATTTTTTTACTAATACACACTTCTGGAAATGTGTATTAGTAAAAAAATCAAATTGTATGAATCATTAAATAACATTTATATGCCATTCTTAATTGTAATACAAATTCATTATAATCATTTCAGTTGTGATAGTTATGATATTTAAATTTTACTAATGAATTATTTATCTTAATTGAATATAAGATATAACAGTCAAAGTTTGGTATCATAAGAATGATGAAGTCTTCTGTTTAACTGAATGGACTGTGCATTTCAGTGGTTTATCATATATTGGGGAACAAGTATGTACTTTTTTAAAACTATAAATAAATATAAGATAAATTTGAATTTATCTGATTAAATTATAATATATTAAACATCATCACTGAACCGATATATTAAAGCTAAACGCCAACCAAATGCCGAAATTCTATCGGGCTAGTATAAGGCAAATTACTAAATAAATTACTATTATTTATTTTAATTAATTAATTAAAAATTATAATTATTAATGTTAATACAAGATGGCGCCTAACGCTTCCCTCTAGAGTCAAATTGCTTACGTAATTTATTTAGTAATTAGCCTTATACTAGCCCGATAGAATTTCGGCATTTTGTTGGTGTTAAATTATAATAGTCGATGATTACAATATGATTATTATATTGTCAATTAAAATTTATCTGCTTTTGTTATATTCTTATAAATAAATAACAACTAGGATCACATTCATTGTTTTTAATGTCTGCAAATTGAACTGAGTGGGATTTATGCTTAAATCTAGACTTTTTTTAGCGTTTCAAAATAGATGTAATATCTGATTTGGTGGCTGCTTTTGGAAACTCTATTCCTTTCAAACTTCTTTGGAAGGACTTAATTCAGTTTTTGAGCAATTCAATGTTGTCAGTCAGTGATGTTTATGAATATACCAATGAATATAGAACTGTTAAGCTGGAGTTCAATCAAAGCTAAATGATTTTCGTAATGAATTGGGCTATTTTCTGCTATGATTAATGATTAAATTCTAAATTTGGTACTAGTGGTAGATGTTAAGCTCCATCTCTTATTAAATTTAATAATTATAATTAAATTATTTATTAAACAATTTAATTAGGTTTGAATTAGTTAATTTAATTAGATAGATGTTAATTTAAATTATTAAACTAGTACCAAATTGTTTGGCTTTAATAACATCAAGCTTTGAGATGTTTATACTTTATATGCTGGAGTTTAGACTCAATTGTCACATTAAATTGTTTAAAAACTTGAGGAATGTCAAGACAAAATTGAATGGTGTGTGTGTTCGTTCTTGTAAACAGAACTTGAACTGCTGTGTGCACTTTGTAAGCACACAGCAGTTCAATATTCCAGCTTAAATCTATGGCAGATTTTCCTTTGGTAGTCCTCAAGGACATGATCTGATTAGGATTCCAAATAGCCTACAACATTCAGATCTGGACTTGACATTCAAGTAGTTTCAGTGGAGTTTATTTAAATCCAATGACATTTGAGTATAAAGAAATGAGCTTTATTCATTATGCACACTCAGCCCAAGAATTTTTTAACATTGACATTTCTACAGTGAATTTAAAATTAAGTCTGGATTGTGTATACATGTCATAGCTACATGTATACACAATCCCAATTCTGAAATTTGCCAATTCAAGAAGCTATTTCTGGAAGTTCTGACATTTGTTTCCAAATCTGTCTAGTTTTTTTGGTCACTTTTTGAGTGCTACCCTGATTTCTGCAGATGTTGAAATGGGTTTATATTTCAGAATCTGTCTAATGAAACTATGCATTTTGTATAATTTGCAATGGCTTATTAGCTACATGGCATAAATCAAAACAGCTGAATATTTCCACACTTCTGTAAATTATAACATGCAGATTCCTGAATAAACTTGTTATCAATAGGAATTTTCACATTTTAGTTTTTAAAAGTTTTTGGCTTGTTTTTACCCTGCTGGCACTACAGTCTTTTTTCATATTTGTGTAGGTTTGGCCAGACCCACAATAGTAATGACTGAATGGTTGAGGGACAGGGCTCGACATATCTTGAACTTACTTTCCTCAATAAATTTCTGGAGTTGCTTATCTAGATTTAATCCTGAATCTAAAGTGTTAGGCTGACACCTTGATCACTTTTGCCATCCAGCTGTCACATCTCAGACATTTAAATTATGTGGTCTATTTATAGCTTAAGAAAATAAGTTGTTATACATTATACAGAATGCCTAGTTTTGTGAGACAGATGTATTCATCTGCTTTAACATTTGCAGGAATAAGATTAGCATTTCAAGAGGTGATCAGAAAAACTAGACAAATTCTGAAACAGATGTTATTACAGGTTGTACTAGAGCTTCAAGAAATGGCTATGCATTTCTTGAATTGGCAAATTTCAGCATGTAGATGTGACATGCATCCAATCCAATCATAATTTTAAATTTACTGTAGATAGCAATGGCAACAATTTAACTTTTATGGATATAAATTACAGATAAAGATATCACTGAAAGATCTATAACATATTAACTTTAATCTAAATATATGTTACCGGTTCAAACACTTATATTCTAGGAATTATCACATCCACAGACTGTAATTACTAGTTAATCAACAACTTTATTTTAAATATAGTATGGTTGCTGTTTATTCAATTTCTATGTATGGATATGCATTTGTACATGAACCTGAAATGCATTTGTAGTTCAATTTTTGAAATAAAGCTGTAGTTTTCTGACCAGAAAGCTGTGAGATCGTCTACCAAGAAAAATTTTTGGATTAGAAGGACATAGGAACTTTATTTTACTCAAGTGAGAAAAATAAAATTGACATATTGAGATTAAAGAAGTGGAATAGAAGCAAAAGATAAATTATATTAACTTTGCACTAGATGATTACTAAGCTGATGTCATGAGACTCTTCTATGGTAAATGAATGGTCTTCTATGGTGTTTTTTTTTTTTTTTGTTTTTTCTATTGCCTATTTTTAAAATTAGCCTTACCTTGTTAGGAAATATAGGTAAATTGATTACAGTAGATCTGTTTTACACTTTGACTTTAATATCTGTGAAAGATCAAGCACGACATCAGCATGGAGAGAGAGTAAAAACTGGGGAAATATTTGACAGGTAGGAGGTAGGTAGTCATAAAGGACTTAAAATTAGTGACATCATATTTGAATGATCCCATTAGCAAAAACAAATTGGAAAAGAACAAAAATTAGAACAAACAAACTTTTGGAATGCATACACTTCAAAACAAATACAAAATTTGAGTATTTGAAATGTGCTCCAGACACATGAAATTCAAATGAGATACAAATTAAATTCATTAAATATTAGAAATGAATAATTTTAAACATTAGCAAAAATTGAATAATTAACAAAACACCCCTTCCCTTCCTGGAGGATTTATATATTTTCAGTGTGTTTCATACTCTTAACTGAAACAATGTGTGTGTTGGATAAGTTGCTTCTCTCGTAACTTGACATAAATATCTACTTCTAACACAACATAGTCAATATAGTTCTCTTGTTTACCTTTTTTGATTGTATACTTGTTCTCTGACCTTCACTCATAAAGATTATGATGTAGAGTCAGTGTATTTGAGGTTTTATCCAAATTGGATGTCTAACTGGCACCCTATAAATTCCCAGAATTTGCAATATATCCAAGTGGCTCTTATCAGTTCTGAACAACAAGAAAACCATGGAGTTTCTTCTGTATGTGATCCAGGCACCTGTGATCCTAGTCATTATCTCATATAAATACTAAATTTTTGTTATAAGTTCTGTCTATGGTCTCTGTATCCTCTTGGATTGCCACTGCTGAACATTTTTTCCTTTATTGTAATATTTGTTGATGACACCCTGAATTAAACAGTTTATATAAATATGTTGCCTTGCTACACTTCAGAAGCATGGCAATACTTAGAAACCAGCTTAAAATTTCCATCTTCTCATGAATTAAAACATATTGATTAATTACTTGACATTGTACACCCTATAAATCTATATGTAATTTTTGTTTGAAGTTTTATTTTTAATTCTTACTATAATAATGTCTGATGTATATATTCACTATATTGTAATAAATCAGGTATATCTTTATTCAGTGTTAATTTGTATTTTATATATACATTATCGATTACAGAATTAAATATCATTAATTTTAGATTATATATGAATTTATATTACAGATTCCCAAAGAAGGGAAAAACTTTAAATCAAATACATTACTGTTTGGAATGCTAGAAGGATATTATGGGAGTAGAGATAGTTTTCAGGTAATTTTTATAATGAATTTTTTCAAATAAGTTAAAAAAAAAATGAAAACTTTATATACTGGTTTATTCAAAACATTATTTAGCATTGGCAAGATGAAGAAAAATGGGAAAATCCAGGATATTATATGGAAGTAGATCCTTCTATTGTTCATACATCCTATTCAGTAAATACTTTAAGAAGGTAAATAATAAATCTTATTTCTCCTTTTGTTTAGCAAATCGAAAAACTTTTAGATACTGATGAAAAAAAAATCCTTAATTATATTTACAATAAAGGATTCATTCAAAAATATATGTAGTTATTACAGTTTAATAATTTGGATCAATAAAGGTCCTATCTGCCAATAGAACTCAGTTGGGGCCTGCAAGTTTGTCCTTTCTCTGAGCCAATAAATGAACTTGCTGTGGGTATTCAAACCACATTGCTAGGATTTACCAGTAGACTCAGCAGTGATAATTTTGAATGCTGCATTCTAACATTTTGCAGTAAGTAATTAGTAGAAACTGTTATTAAACATGATGCTTATCTAACAAAATTAGAAATAACATGTTCATTATGTTTTATTAATCAAACTGTCCACTTAAAAACATGTTCGGATTAAATCAAAAAAGAGAAACTGAAAAGAATATATCCAAACATAAAGCAATGTTAAAGGGCAAGTTATAACTCCTGAACCTCAATGACATTTTGTAATTTACAAACTATTTCCTACTTGTTGGAAATTTTATGTTCAACATGATATAGAAAACAATCTGATCATCATCACATAATGCATTTTTGTTGATGCTGTTGATACTCATTATAGATGCCAAGCATGGCACATATCTGCCTGATCTTGACATAGTTTAGGAGATAGGTTTGATGGTCTTGCAAAGAATCCCTTGGCATTCGTAGATTGATTAGCTACTTTGGTCAGTTGTGATTTTGAAGATGGCAGGAACATGCATACCCACAACAATCTCAGTCTGACATTTTAAAAATGTACAAATGTCCCTCTTGGTTTTTAAAGTTCACCATATTGGAAGAATATAAAAAAATATTGTAACTAACCAGAGGCCTGCTTGTATGACCTAATCAAGAGGTTATAATTATCAGTTTTATGGTGTATTGGAAATGTTCACCAGTTTTTGAAGTATGCTCTTTGTCCAATCTATGGTTAATTCTCTGAACAGTTGCATAGCATCATGATGATGCCAAATTGGGCAGAATCATATGACTGGACATATTCAGACAAGTGTGGGGAATTACCTTGAAATAATGAAGTGATCAAGTCAGTTGTTGAAAGACAGTATTAAAATCGTTCCTTTCAATAAAAGAATGATTGACAGGAATTTAGAATAGCATATTAATACCAAATTTTGTGTAAAGTTAGGCAGAAGTGCAAGTGAGACTGCAGACATGTTAAAAGTGATTTATGATGATAGCATGAAGAGAGTTCTTGGAATGAGTTGATTTGAAAAACAATGTAATAACTGGGTAACCAAAAACTCAAACAATATTGCACACTTTCTGCATTTTCAATTTAGTTTGATGTAAATTTACAGCTGAAGAACTAAGTTTAAACATGTTAAAATCTTCCTCACTGTTTCCAGGATTTGAGAATGAAAAATTTGAGCAAAAGTGAATTTTGAGTGAGGAACAAAAGCAGTGACAAGTTGGTATTTCATCTGATCCATCTTCATAATTGGATGCTTTTAACAGAAGTATGATGAAATTTGGTGCTTTTAGTATACCCTGAAACAAAATGCCAAAGCATGCAATGGAAAACAGCATCTTTAAGAGCAAGAGAGGTGAAAATGTCATCGCCATAAGTCAAGACAATGCCTATGTTTGTGCTGTTACTATCAAAAAGATATTTCAATTTAACTAACATTACTCTATTTAGAAATAATAATAAGGTTGATGTTCATCTTTAATGAGACCTGAATTTTGGGCTAACAGTTGGATCTTGCATTGTGATAATGCCTCATTATTGATGAAATAGCTATCTGCAAGTTTTTGGCTAAAAAATAAATTAGAAAATTTAAGCATTTTCTCTCTTTGCCAGACCTTGCCCCTTTTAAGTTTTGACTGATATCTGCACAAGGAAGTTATTTTGAATATTATAATAGCTGCTAGTATGTAAGTAAATGTAATTTTTACATGTACATTCCATGAATTAAATTATTATAACATATATTCTTTAGGGATATTTCTCTTCTAATCATTGTCAGAGGAAGTAAGAGTAATTGTTATATTTATGAACTAGGGAGAGAGATTCTTAATCTATATATATATAATCGAGACGAGTTGATAATAATAATAATCAGCTCGGAGCCCAAACAATTAGGAGTTGGAAGTTGAAATTTGGTACACAGTTAGGGTACGTCACAAGAACGCACACTAAGAAGGGATTTTTCGAAATTCCTCCCCACGGGGGAGAGGGACTGGATTAAGGCTTAACACTTCCATCAACAATAGATGTGTTACATAACAATGGAAGCGTTAAATGACAATGAAAGTGTTACGTAACAATGGAATTGTTAAGAGAAAGCGATGTGCAAGACGCAGGTGCAGTTTTTTTCGTTTTTGTGGGAAATCGAACATATTTTTAGACCCATCTAAAAATTCTCTAATTAGTCTGGAAACAAAGGGACCCAATTCTTGCATTCTGTGAAAACGGGTAAGGTAATATTTTTAATCTTCGTATCGGTAATCTTCGGTATCGTTACTTTTGCCCGAGCAACGCCGGGCCCACCCGCTAGTAGATTAATATTTGAGTTTAGCATAACTTTCAGTTAATACGATACAACTTTTACAAACTTTTTTGAGTTGAAATTTGAAAATTAATTTGTTTTTTTCAAGTCAGAATTGATTTAAAAATCTGTCAGAAATTAATAAAAATGATCCAGAAAATTTGCAGCATATAAGTAATTTATAAGTGAAAATTTTTAATACTTTGATTTAATTTTGAAAGCAGCAGTAGTAATTAAATTTTGACTATTTAAGACAGAGAATAATTGAAGTTTCAAAATTGTGAAGCGAGTTATTTTAAATTGTTTAAAGAGCTTGAAAGTTTATTTGAAGTTTAAGCTTCTCAAGCAGTTCTGAAGATTTTATGTAATTTGGATATGTTGTTGTTATTGTAAAGTTACATGTAGGCAGTTATATAGAAGTATTGTGGCACCCTGATTGTAAACCCTGGGTTAAGCTATCAGCCTGTTGCTTTGGGGTCTCAGAATAAATATAGACAGATAAAAAATGCCCCCGGGAATTTTTCAGGTGATGGTCCATTCGGATATTTCGGGTCCCATCCCTCACCACAGTTGTGGACCCGGCCAAGCCCATGATGGGCTTGATTAAAAAGTCTCTTACAGCCTACAGAGCAGAAAGATTTAAAAAAAAAAAAAACAGTTAAATTTTGATATTGCAAATGGATATATCAGATAAAAATGCAGGAAATATTAAACATAACTACTAAAAAATATTTGTAGCTAATTGTCAATATTTTCTTAAAATTTACATTTTTATATTTTGAGATTAATTAATTATCAAATTCTAAGTTTAAAAGTCATATTTTGACTATCATTGAACTTGGATACTTTATTATATCATTTACATCCATTTTGAACTTTCTATATTTTTCATTAGAATCAGGACAGTCGAAAGAGCTATCGTTCAGACCCAAGCTTCGGTACAAAGGATTCGAGCCAAGATTGAAGAAAGATTAAAAAGTACAGGAAATTTACAGCTTCTGCAGTCAGAAATAGAATTATTAAAATTGAAAATAAGTATGCTACGAGCAGAACTTTGTACGCAGTGCAAGAGGATCGAGAAGCTTCGGCAGCAGAAAAGAAATCTGGATCAGCTTGGAGAAGGAAAACGTAAATTTTTTTAACATGAAATATTGATTAAAAATTAGATTATAAAACATTTTAACAAAATAACTAACTAAAAAACACATTTTTGATGAAACTAAAAATGTTTACTAAATTATTTATTTATATAAACTGATAAGTGTCAAATTTTAATGAATTAAAAAGTTGTTTATAAAATTTCATATAAATTAACAATATGATTTGTATTTACAAAATAATGATTTTGAATACTTTTATTAATATTTATGATAGTTATTTACAGGGACTGGATTTATTCACACATTTTAAATTGTAATTAATGCTCATACATAGGCGCACAAAATTGCCAGATATATGCACAGCTACATGCATGTTAAAATACCTGAAGAATGAATTAGACATGTAAAAGTACCAATAATATACACAAATTTGTAGGTTGAAATGCATTTATTCTTCTGTCTGTGAAAAATCTTACTAATGTCTATTACATCACATGTTTTAGGTAGGAAGGTATGTGTGACAATAGGTAACAAGGGATTTGAAAATGACTACTATTCTGACATCATAAAACATGAATTAGAGTAATGTTTCATATAGTAGTGTGCAAACAAGTCAATTATGAATAAAATTACATGCTCAATAAAATTTTATAACTTTCTATGCTATCTAATCAATCAATCATTGAATTTATTGCTATATACAAACATTCTTTACAAGATGCTTGAGGATAACTGGGTTAACTTAGTTAATCTTCTCCTGTAGTTTTGTCAGTGGTTTAAGGTAGTCATTATATTTTTGTTTATAGTCCTGTAAAAGTGATGAGAAATGAATAAATGCTCTTATTAAGTTATTAATTAATGGTAGATTTAATGTCAAAGTTGATAGTGATGTTTTGTTTCTAATTCATGTCATAAACTCTACTACAGTAAGTAGAACTTTCCTGTGGCTGTTTTGATGCTTCATATTGCACTGATGGAAGCACTTTTCAACACTGAAACCATTTTTTAACGGGATATGATTTGTGGCATATATTACAATAAAGAATTTTTCCACATTTATAAATGTGTAGGATCCAAGCTCCTGTATGTATTTTCTTATCAGTTCAGTGTAAGTTTTTGCTATTGTACCCATATTGTTGGTTGAACAGAACTCTATATAATAGAACTTTTTCTTTGCATGCCGTGTGTGTGAAAGTTTGATTACTTTACTGGCAAGAAGTGATATGCTTTTTATTTAATTAAGTATTATATTTGCGATTTTTTTTGAAGATGTTAAATTGGACATTATTAAATTAATAAATGTAACATTTACAGTAACTTTAGTCCAACTAACTCAAAGGATTTTGAGAATATGAAAAATGAGAGATTTCTGTGGCAACCAAAACGTGGCTACTTGTAGGACTTTAAAAGAATACAAGTTAGATGGTTCAAATTTAAGACATTTGAAATTTGCAACCACATTTGTGATTAGACGGCAGGGTGATAAATCTCATGTTAATTGTACATGCTCAATAAAGATTCAATGTATAGATAGCAGAAACAGTAGTATTGTAATCACGCAACAAGTTTATAAACTACTTGTTTAGTTCTGAAAATGGTGACATCTGCAAAATATGCAATAAAAATCATAAATGCATGTTACATGCATTATCAGATAACTTTAATTTGTCTTGGACTCAAATCATGCTTATGTCGAGGTTTTAACATAGTATTTAACAAAACAAAATGCACTCACGCAAATCCATCCCTTAATTGTTGCGCAGTTTATATTTTTACTTCTATAGAATTTTATTAGCACATTTATAATAAATTTTTAAACTAAATAAAACATCAAATCTTTGTTTTTTAAAAAATGAGTAACAATTTTAAAGAGTTTGGGAGTCAGTAATTTATTATACACAGTATCAAACTTTTTCAGGTCTTAATCTGTGAGACTTCTCAAATAAAACTTGATGTAAATCTGTTTTACTTGAATAAAATTACAAATACTTTAGATTGTTAAATCTAAGTTAACAATTTACAGAAATTTTATTTTACAAAATACTTGCCATTCACACCTAGAAAGTTCATACAATGATTGTTGTAAAATGTTGGAATTTCTTAATATTATTGTTTTGGAAATTTACCCGAATTTTTGAGAAGTTCTATATATAACAGCATTTTAATTTACAATTTTATTCATAAAAATGATGATTTCCTTTTTAAATTCTGGAAATCTGTATAACTTTGTAGAAATTTCTCTGACTTGTTCTGTTTCTGATTCACTGGAATTTATATTTCAATAATTTCTTATTAATTCTGAGAAATATTGAAATCCTTGTGAATAAGAAAGTCTTAAAACCAACAGATTGCATATAATTTTACAAAACAAACTGAAAAAATAATTAATTTTTGTTGCTTATCGTTAAAATAATAAAGAGCTGATTTTATTAATGGCATGTTTACGGTTTATCATTTTAATGAATTGCTGTTTGAGATAAGAATCTGAATATGTTTTACTATAATATAATAAAGCAGGGGTGGCCAACTTTTGTGCACATAAGATCTACTTTTTATCGTAAAAATGTATCGCGATCGACTCGTTGTCATAGGCATAGTCTAAGTGGGGAGGGGAAAGTGTGAATGAAATACATACTATGTTTATACACTGTTTCAGTACGAAGTGCACTCACTGCTTATGAGTCGAGTCATAACTGCGTGCATACAGTTGCGTTTGGTTACAAATATAATACATTAAGTCAAGACATCGCTAGCGATCGACCAAAATTGGCTTGGCGATCGACTTGTTGGCCACCCCTGTAATAAAGGATCAAAACATTTATTTCTATAATTATAAGTCACACTTTGTTATTGAATTATACATTTTTCAGAACTGCTTTAACCCACTTTTAGATCTGAACACAAAAAATTAGAATATAATAAAATTTTAAAGAGAAGAAGAATCACTTAAGAATCAAAATTGTTATGTTATAATATAATAATTGTTTAACTTATTTCAGGTTCAGATTTATTAGACAGACTTCAGCAATTACAAAAAGATAAGGAAAAATTAATAGAAATGCAAAAATATCATACCGAATCCAGAGAGAATCTTTTAAAAACAAATGCAAAACTTTTATTCCGTCAAAAACAACTAATATCCGAATTATCCGACATATATCCAATGGTGCAAGTAAGTAATGTTTTTATTTAGAAAACATTTGATAGTTAATTTTATCTTGTAGAATAATAATAATTTATAAATTTTAATTTCTTAATAATCCTTACATAGTGAATTTTCACAATTAAATTTTTCTATTTTAAATAAACATTGTTTGAATAGTAGAAAAATGTCTGCTTCAGTAACAGTAAAAGATTCACCTTGAATATATTCCATTTGAAAAAGTATAATTTAAAAGAAACATATTGTACATCAGTAAATGATTCCTTAGGTTTAAATCTGTCAAAAATAAAAGTTAAAGAGCAGTATTAATTTATCATTTTTAATTCTTTTGAAATAACTCATCCTCGTTACTATAAAGAGCTTGTGAGATTTTATTCAAAGCAGGAAAAAATTTTTATACAGAGCTATAGTAAAATACTTTCATCTTGTTACAATAAAGTATTTTAGTTATAAAACTATATTTTTTCAGGTTTGATATATTCATTTTGATGGAAATAAAAATTGCATTTATTTGTGGTAGTCTTTTGCAATGATGATAAAATTTTTGACATTAATAAACTGAATTTATATATTGAAATATTTAAATTTTATTTTCAGTTTCCTGACAAAAAGAGTTTTAGTATATGTGGTGTTTTTTTACCTGACTCTGAAGATTTTGCAGGTATCCATTGTTGTTGGTATATATTTTTTTTATTTTTGTAAGTGTGTTTCTATGGCACTTAAATACTAAGCCACCAAATCTATTAATAAATGGTACCAATATCGTACACTCGAAGATTGTAATAAGTTCAAATCAGAGTACAGATAAAATTTATTAGATTATTTATTAAAATAAAAGCTTTATTTATTCAACATGATGAAATGTGATATTTACATGATACTAGGCTTTACTTGAATATTTTCTTTAGTATATTTTTCTTACACTTAAGTTTCATTTGTTTAGCTAGAAAGCTAAGGTAATGAAGGTATTTGGCCTGCTGCCAGAGTACCTTTCTTGCCTCAGACTTTACCATACTGACCCAGAATGGTAAAACCTGCCATTCTGGATGACCTAGGTCAAAATTTCTGGGAATTTTCCATGTTATGGATGTTGGGTCACATCCTTCACAATTTTACCATTTCCATTGTGGGCCTGGCTAAACCCATGACAGGTATGAGTAAAAAGGACCTCTTGGGCTCACCAGTGGCCAAGTGGTTCCTTTCCCTGAATGCTGGTAGTTCAGTTGTGGGTTCACATCTCGCCAGGATGGGATGGCCATGTAGAGTTTTTCAGGTTTTCTCCTCATCTCTAACACCTAAATAGGGGCCAGTTATCCTTAAAAGACCTCCCAGAAGGCATTTCCCCTAGGCAAATTGCCCAAGTGTTGCATTGCCATAATTAACGAAAAAAACACAAAAAGAACCTCTTAGTACCACAAGGCATAATAAGTTAAAATAATGGACAAATATTTATTAAACTTATCCCTCTAAGTTAGCGTATTCAGTTATCCTTCTTATCAGACAGTTTGTTAAATGTGAAACATTTTGTTTGCATTTGATATAAATTTTCATATTCTTCAGTTTGTAATCAATAATAAACATGCTGTAATTAATGATGATATGCCCTATTTTTTTTTTGTTTACTTTTGTATGCATTAATTCAAAATAAAATTCATAATTAAACCTGTTATTTTAATTGAAAATTTTTATATAATATAGTTATGAGACTTGGAAAAAAATGGCTTTAAACAGGAAAATAGCCAAGACTTTAAACCTGTTATTATATAAGATTAAGTTTTTGCATTTTTCTAACAATCTGGGAATTACTTTTAATTAAAATTTGATATATTTTAAATTTATTTAAGTCCCTTAATTTTAGACCATTTACCAACCTGTGCATAAATAGAATTTTAAAATATTTTGAGCTATTTTTATACAAAATTACAATTAATATTTGTTGTTTATGATATCTTTAATACAGATAAAAATTTATTTTTAGGGAGAGATGAAAAAATGTTATCCGTGGCATTAGGATACGTATGTCATATTATTTCAATGATGTCGCATTTTTTAAACGTGCCTCTTCGATATCCCGTACATCATTTCGGTTCACGTTCCACTATTATCGACCATATAACTGATAAAATATCAATTAAAGAGAGAGAGTAAGATTTTTATAATAATAATAATAATAATAATAATAATAATAATTGTGTAATAATTATAAATTTTATAATGCAGATGAATTTATAATTTGAGTTATATTTGCAGATTTCCCTTGTATGCAAAAGGCAAATCGCAGATGCATTTCAAATATGGTGTATATCTTTTAAATAAAAACATTGCGCAAGTATGAATGACTTAATTATTATTTGATACATTTTAATTCTATTGTTGTTTTAATTAATTGAAATTATTTTCTAGCTTCGACACTATTTTAATCTAAGCACTCAAGATTTGAGAGCCACCCTTCCTAATCTTCACAGTCTTATTGAACTTAAATTAAATGTTCACAGGTATTTATTTCAGTTAAAAGTAACATAAGTTTTTTATTTATTTCTTCTTTATATTTTAAAGATAGTTTGTATCGAATTTGTGTTAAGACATTTATTGTCCGAAATTCAATAAAGTAGATCCTCGATTTAATGGCGTAATTGGGGAAGAGATGTCCGCCATTGCGAAAATTTGTTAAATCAAATGTGCTTTAAAAATGTATAATAATAAACTTAAATGTACACAAGATATGTTAAAATCTTGTTATAATGTGTAAATATGAATAAAATAGTAATACATAATACATTCAAAAAGTTTGCAGAATACGTTTGCTTGTAAGTGGAGTTGAGAGCAACTCGGACTTTTCTAAATTCTTGCTGACTAGCGAGTCACAGTGCATGAGATGTTGCAAACCAATTATGTTGTTACTATGTTAATGCATGCATTTCACGACATGGTGAAAGTGAGATTTCAGAGTATGGTTTAACCAAAAAATGTCCAGTATGAAATAAAAAATAAACGTCAAATTTTGTGTCCTTTTGAAGGAGATACCCCCAACAAACTCGGGAAATATTATCTGCAGCTTACAGGTTCAATCTCTTTCCCTGCACAGAAACATGCACAAAAGGCTGAAAATTTGTCAATGCACACAAGATGATTGCCACTGAAAAGTATATATATATATAATCAATAAAAAATACGATTAAAAATCTTTTCTGCAAAGTTTTTGAATGTATCACACATAATATACATTAAGTAATTTATACCAACCAACAGACTGATTCAATCTTTTAGCACATTGCACTTGCAAATAAAGAAGGTTTTAAAGTTTTCCTGTAGGATCATCTTTTAGTCCATTAAATCAAGGGTCTACCATACTATAATAACTAAAACAAATCAAACATTTTTTAAAAACATATATAAATAACGAGCCTAAAATGTGCAAGATGTGTCAAAATGTCTGTGTTAGGTATCGTGTGAAAGTCTACACACACATGTCAAAGCTAACTAATTAGAATTATTCAGAATTTCTAAATTTCAATAAAACAGATTACAAATATATATAGACGATGCCTTTTGTGGGGTAATTGTTACGCAAATAAATTACCGTATATCTCGGCAGATAAGACGATAGTTGAATCATAAAAAAGGGCCCCCAAAATCCGGGGTCGTCTTAGAGGACAGATACAAAATAATTAGATTGAAATTTATATAAGTTAAAACCATTATAAAAAAACTGACAAACTGTAATTATTTACTAGTAGAGAGTAGGGTATGTGCACAAAATAGAATAGCCCGTACGGCGTTTTGTGAATAGTCAAGGTTATTACCCGAATGCCGAATCAGTGCGAATGTTTGCAACAATCGCAAGGCAGTGCTGCCAGATGCAAGAAAATAAAATTTGTTCATTTGAAAAATTACAAATAAAACATAATTCTGTATACGCTATACAGTATTATTATTCAGATGATGATCGCCGATCTAAAATAAATTCATAGGCCGTTGATAGTTTGGGGGTCGTCTTATGGGACAGATATCGACAGATATATGCTAAAACTGCATATATCTGTTTAGCATATACGACAAATGAAATTTAATCTGTACATATGCTCCTATTCAATATTCAAACGAGAACGATTAAATCTTGAAAGTACCGTATATCTCGGCAGATGAGACGAGGTATAAATTTTCGTCAAAGTTTTAGTTTCAAAAACTTTGACAAAAATTTATACCTCGTCTCATCTGCCGAGATATACGGTACTTTCAAGATTTAATCGTTCAAATCTATACAAAATACATTTTGTGAGATTTGGTTTGTGACAAATCATTGTTCTTAGTTTTGAAGTGAATGATGATTTGTATTAGAATAGATACTGATATCTTTAAAAACAAGTACAGGTTGATTGTTACTAATCTGGCATCGTTGGGATCTGTAGGGTGCCAGAAAAGTGACTTTTGTCAAATAACTGATGCTAGGTTAGAATACACACACCCAACAGCTAACCATCTCATTTTACCCTTAAAAACACCCTGTAAAATCAGTACAAGTTGTTCAATAAAGAAAAACACATATGAAATGAAGTTTCTTGTCAAATAATTATACTGTACACCTGTAACATTGAGCACCCCAAACAGTGGCAGTGGAAAATTTGAAATTATGCTAGCCGAAATTATAATCTGCATGGCAAAAGGGTAGACACGAGTCAGTCTGTTGCAGTTTGGACCGACTGGTATCTACTCTTTCCCTGCACGGACTGTAGTGCCGGATTAATAGTGGAATTGGATCACTGATTGCTGGATTAGTGACAGTCATCCTGTAATTCATACAGTTTGGCAAAATTAAAAATATTTTTTTATATTTTTGTATGTTTCTATTGCACTTAAATACTAAACAACCAAATCTATTAATAAATGATACCAATATCATATACCCAAAGATTATGACTTGTAATGAGTCCAGAATGGACTACATATAAAATTTATTCGAATTATTTATTAAAATAAAAGCTTTACTTGAATATTTTCTTCGGTATATTTTTCTTACACTCTTAAGTTTCATTTGATTATCCAGAAGGCCAGGATGGCAAAGGTGTTTGGCCTGCTGCCAGAGTATCTTTCTTGCCTGGGATTTTATGATACTGACCCAGAATGGTAAAACCTGTCATTCTAAATGACCTGGGTCAGAAATTTTCCGTGTTTTAGATGTCGGGTCGGGTCGAATGGTGTATTTTAGATATTAGACACCTATGTTTGTTTTATTATTATTATAAATATTTCTGTGTCTGCAGTCACGCTATTATTACTGTTTTAATAAAACATTTTTGTTTAAAACTTAAGTTTTAAACAACATACATAAATTATTTTTATGCCTAAATTATTAAAAACTGGAATGTATAATATGAATTCTTGAAATTTCAGCGAACAATTGGTAGGAATACCAGCATCCCTGTTGTACTTGCCCCCTTCGAACGTTTCACTTACTTCCTCGTATTCGGCCAGTCTGCAGACAGATTCGGGTGTTCAGACGTTTCCTAACGACAGTTTCGGTGTCGAGCTGTCGACAAACACCACGAACGAAACGCTGTCCGACAAGGAGAACACACACAGCCAAATGATGGAAGAGCTAAAAAAGGAAATGGAAGAAATGATACCAAAGAATGCACCCGAAGAGAACATTCCTCCAAAATTAACCGGCGTCGACATCAACAGTGCAAACTTGAGCTGTTCTCTGGACAAGGGCCTCAACGACATCAAAACTTTCAACCAATTGCAGGCAAAGAATTGGAACAACAACAATATAGAAAGCGGAAGACTAAAGAGCAAAATCCGGACGCTAGGACAGGGCCATTATCACTCGAGCGTGCCCAATCTGGCTGCTAGTATGTCCCATTCTTCTCTAGAAGAGGAGGCGCTCAGCTCCGGAGACGAGAAACAGCACCGTCCTCCCCCTCTGGCCGTCTGGACCATGGGGGGTTCTCGTAACAATTCGGACGAAGAGCAGGCCCAGGACAAGTCGAGCAACGTGGAAATCGATTCGGAAAAGTGGAAGGAAAACATCTCCGGCCTGCACGAGAGCAACTTCATCCCCCAGTGTGACGACGACAGCTACGATCAGTGCAAACAGAAGTTGCTAGATCTAACGGAGTCGGCGTTCAGCACGGATCTGACCACCCGAACCAGCCAATTGGCAATGAGGACCGGAAGCTTTCAGTTACAGAGAAACAGGACTTCGACGAGCAGCTCGCTAGAAATGGACTAAGTGAATTAATTTTACATTTCGTAATTTATGGTAGGCCCCATATTGTGTATATTACATATACAGTCGATCGTATGTACAAAATGCATATCCGTGTTCATATTTTTAAGCTTCCGTGAAGCTACGAAACCCGGCGCTCTCGGTCTGTAGATTTTAGATGCCTGGAGGCGGTTTCGATATCAAAAAACAAAGAATTTGGCTGGTAGAATCCCCTGTTAATACAATAAAAAGGGTCTTCCCGTATTAAATTGGACTTTTTATTTTAATCTTTTGGTTTAGATATTTCTTGTTTAAGTTCGTTTTTGGTTCGAATTCGTTCGATCAGGACACTTAATTCTGCTACACACTACTTCACAATAGAGCAATTCCAAGTACCCGATTGCTTGCTGTTTTCTCAATTGGTTATACTGTACTGTACGTTCCTCGGAACCAAGCATAAAATTGCTATTCGAGGAACATACAAACAATTGATAGAACAGAGCAATTACGGTTCGTAATGCGTAACTCGAGAAGAGAAAAATAACCCCCACATTCCACGTTAAATCGATTCGTATTTTGCCACCATTTGCCGGGGATTCGGACTCCGATTTAACGACATTTGGCTCCCACGTTTTCGAGACTTCATTAAGAACGGAAAGAATGAATATGAACTTTATATGATTTTCCAAAATTAATTCGAATGAAAAAAAAAACGATAGTATTGTTAATTATATTGTTTTCCATTGTTGTTGTTAATTATAAAATTTAAATTTGTATTTAAAAACTTTAAGTTCATTTTTTAATTGAAAAAAGTGAATTAAAGTAAATAAAATTGGTTTCGTTGTATTTATTCAATTATATTAAAACTGAATTAAACGTTGGCAGCGACGTCATACGAATTGAATTGTGAATCGACCAATGGCACGTGTTTAACAGGGATAGAAATCGAATCGTCACTCCGGACTGGCGATAAAAGTAGCGAGTTGCGTGTTCGAGAGAGAAGTTGCTGCAATTATCGCCGCGATAAGCTATCCTATCGCAATATTTTCCATTTGCTACCGCGAGTAAACGGACAACATGGCGGCCATCGGAGAACATTTAACATTTGAAAAGCCGTTTCATTTTTATATTCCGACAAAGTATTTTGTAACGCAAGTTGCTATATATATATTTTTATTTATTACAATTACGAAATAATGGTGATTATCGTAAATCTCTTCTCGCAAGTGGCCGGCTATGTGAAATCGCCTTTGTAGAAGGCAGGAGGCGATAGGTATTTAACTGAAACGAATGTGTCAACGCGATACCCGAGCCGAATATTGTAAAAAGTGGACTAAATATGGTGGCTGGGTAGCATTGCGCTGTAGGAAGTACTTAAAGTAGAAAATTCTGCCGGAAGAGATTAATTCAACTTGTAAACAAGATTTCTGTATTCCGCGTGATGAGGAAAAATGGCTTCCTGGTGTATTTAACAATGGAAAATCGGTCGTTGCGTTTTTTCCAACAATGCTAAACGCTCTATTATTACACGAATAATTTCTTTTGCATCTTGGTTTCTCGTCGAAGGAAAACATCTTTTTCTGGAGGGATTTCTTTTCCGAACTTGGTGCTTGTGGCATTGCAACACGACGTATGCGTCGCTTCACAAAGGAAATTACGTAAATCGCGTGTTTGACCGCGCGACATCGAACGTACCAATATTATGCGTTAATATGCAAATTAGTCTTTGTGGATGGGACATTTTGCGAAGGATTTATTACAACATTTTGGAACGAATACAAAAATGTTGCGCAACAAAACAAGGTGTTATGCCGGTATAAACGGAGGAATGGATCCAAGATTTCTGTCCAATAGCGTGTAAGTTGAATTTATCATCTTTAGCCAATACTCTATCATTTGTTAATAATATATGATACGTTAATATATCATCGTCGACATATTTTGCTAACTTTTTATCTATTTCTATCATACATATTTCGGCTAGTTTAGGGCCAATCACTGCCCATACATATTTGCCCAAATTTGAGTCTTAAGCCTAGTTTTAAGGTGTGGATATCTAATGCCATTAAAGTTAGTAATTTGTTTCTTCTCGCCTTTTTTTCCCCTAATTTTTCAATATCTCCTTTTATTTGGTGCTTTACATTAAATGCGGTTATAAATGTAAAAAAACGGTTATTTATTCCTTTTAACCTTTAACGTTTCTAAAATTTTAAAAATATATTAAAAAGTAAAACCGCACCATTGATATATTTAATTGTATATTTTAAGTATAGAAAACGAAGATCGGTTAAATTTCCATCCCCGACTTTCAGTTATGGAATATAGCTTAGGGAAAGCGAAAATTATTTTTGGTTAATGTTACCCTTAGTGCCAAGATGGCGGCTCGTCTCTGATTCTATCAAGGAAACAGTGAGACGCACGTTCTAACCTAACAGAATAAGTTAGGTTAGAACGTGCGTCTCACTGTTTCCTTGATGGAATCAGAGATGAGCCGCCATCTTGGCACCAAGGGTAACATTCTTATTTTTAAATACCTTTTAATAGATAAAGCTGACACGATTTTGCACGCGTGAGGTAAAGCTTTCATAATTCTATGGAAGAGCGTAGACTACAATTAACGCTAACGAACGAAATCCTTGAATTTAAATGACTGCTCTCTTAATAATGTAAAAATCGACTTTGTATTTCTTCAAACGATTCGGATAAAATTAACGAAATTAATTTATAACCAAAAAAATTTCACGCGCTTAAACATTACCATGCGAATTAAACGTTGCCCAAACCATGGAGGGGCATGTTATTACTCGATTACGTAATCCGAATGGCGCATTATTACCTTCACTTTTTTAACGTATACCTGCGGCAATACCCGTAAACACTTTGGGTACGACGATTCTGCCCTCGGCAAAGGCGCAGCGGCAATACGAGTGCTAGCAGACGCCATTTTGCCGAAAGGACCGCGACCGGGACTAAAAATGGCGTCGTCCGATTACGGTTTGTCAAATTCGGCAGCGCGTAGTATAATTTTCTATACGCAGCTGCTTTAGTGACGCCACCCCTTAAATGATACAATTAATGTACTAATTGTGTATAACGTACTGTACAAAAGCAAAGACGTAAGCGATACGGTTCGCTACGTCAAACCGGAAGGTGGACAGCCTGCATTACGTAACGTTTCGTAAATGTTCTCGACCCCCTCGTAACGATTACTCGCATATCTCCATCTTTATTACGTAGTTTGAAAATTTTGGTTTCAACTTTTGAAAATAATTACAACGAAAAAAAAAAGCATTTTAACGTGACAAATTAGTAAGATAAAATAAGGAACTAATAATTGTAGGAAATGGAAGTGTCGCATTTTCCCGTTAAAAATTGATACATGCGAGTCTTTCACTTGATATAGAAACTACATCATTAGGATGTGTACAAATTGTGCACTAAATATGCATCATTCTGGATAACAAAAGTTAATTCTTATGTCGTAGACAACCTTAACCGAAGCTTGTTTGTTATGGCAACGCGCACTTGGGCGATCTGCCTGGGGGATGCCTTCCGGGGTCTCTTTAAGGGAAACTGGCCCCTATTTAGGCGTTAGACGTGGTAAATATCACTAGTCTCCCTATCCGAAGAAACCTTTACTTATAACTTTTTGTCATTCGACAATAATTTTGAGGGTAGCGGCGAGTTTTATAAAAAATATTTTAGATTAATTTGTTAAGTCAGACCTGTCTCGAGATAGAGGGGTGTTGTGTCATCTCTCTCTTCCTCTTTAACTTAATTCAATTTAAATGAAATTGGTTGTTGTTATTAAATTTAATGGCATCAATGCTCCTTATACACAAGCTATCGTGCCAAATTTCGATTCTTGTAGATTCCAACATACACGCGCGAAATATTTTTTCATTTTTTTTATTTTTTTAAATACTTTTTTGGGTTCAAGAGGTCTCAACAAGGGTTTTTTGCAAATCATGTTGTGTATAATTGCCAGGGAAGTAAAATTAAGAATGTGAAGTGCATTTCTAAACTTATTGCTATAGGAATATTTTGTCCGGTTTAAGAAATGTCTTGTTTTTCCTTTCAAAATTAAAAAAAAAAACAAAAAAATGACGAGTTAAAACTTCTTTACTTTTGTACTTTTACACGAGTTAATTATTCCAGCTCATTGCCTTTACACAACACAAATGCCACGTTCCTTGACTAAAAGGAAAATGGCGGACGTATATTCAATTTTCTTTAGACATGGAGTGGCTACAGCCACTCCAGGAACTATATTGTCTATAAGTAGAAGTATAAGCCACTCTACGGTTCGTTGGTCCCGACATACCTATTTCTGCCTTTAACCACCAAAATTTTGTAAGATATGACGCGCGATCCTTAAAAGGAGGATGCGCACATGCGGCGTAACAAGGAAAAGCGGCAGAATGACGTCGCCGCAGAAGTCATTTTGTGCCGCTTTTCTCGTGCCCAAGACGCGTTAATTTTGAGCCAATAACAGTTCGTCTGGTAGTCACGTGAGAAAATACAACCACGCGGTGTTTTTAATGGTGGAAAGTTCGACGCGGTTAACCGAGATAAATTTACCCTTTCCTCTTTATTCAGATGTTAACACAAAAAGTCATATATAATTTAACTAATTCAAAGAACAAAACAACCGAATATTACTCGAAATAGTATTCTTTATCGAGAGATCTCGATCGAGGAATAAGCATATTTTGTACACCAGTCCTTTCTCGATCCAAGAAAATCTAATTCAAAATCTTCTAGCTAAATAAAGCAAGCCGTACAAAACAAACTTTGTAAACACGTGGACAGCGGCAGTGTCGGTATCGTTCGCCATCTTGAATACTGAACTCATTCGCAGAAATGTAAGCGGATTTGCCGTTTGTGCGGTTGCGCTGCCGCTTTTCCTTGCTGCGCCGCATGGTGCATCCTTCTTAAGGCTTTCTCGTTAGCGGCATTTATATTTTTGTTTTAAACCGAGCACTTTGCTGCTCGCAAAGGACGAGACTGTCTAAATACAAATCGGACCCGGCAACCGTTGACATCTTTGCTAATCCAGAAAACCTGCGCTGGAGGTAAGGAGAGTAGTAATAAAGTGCCCGTCACGGATGTAATTAAATTATTACGGCGGTACGGATGGGTGCCAACAGTCGGCCCGTCTAAATTGGATTTCTTTTCTTCTGGGTGCTGTGATTTCTGGCAGCCTCGTGCTCGTCGGTAAACTTCGGTTACGACCAGGTGCGAGGGACAATGGGTGATACCATTCTCCATCACCACTCCACGTTGGTGAAGTGGTCAAGCTTACTCGACTATCCACCAGATGTCGCGACGATGTTCTGTACAAATCCAATTTTTACCATTGATTACTACTAGCAACAATTGCTAATTGAACCTTTGTGTTAACTTCAATAAAGTAATAATGTAAAGATTTTTAAAAAAATTATACACGTTCTATTAAAATGATATATTATCTTTATAATTAACTGTTAAATGTATATATTTTAAGCTGGGAAACGACCGATCGCTTTTTCTAATTTTGTCGTCCTAAAAGTCGTGTGACCTCTTAAGGACAAACTTGTCACTCCTGGTCGATGTCCGTCATTATGAACATATTTAAACATCTACATTAATGTTTATCAACATTATTTCGAATGATTTACAAATTTGAAACCCGGTAAAAAGCGGTCGACGTCGGCCATTTCGGGACACGAGCTAAACTTCGATAACAATAGCCCGTGCTATTGTTATCGACCGCGATAATTACGCTCGGAGACAAACCGTAACGACTATTTACGGTTTCTCGCGCACGGCTTTTTACAGTAGTTTACAAAGGAAACAACCCAAAGACCGCGTCACATGCCGTCGGGAAATAACCAGCGTAACAACAGACAGAGCTCAAGTTACTGCATTTTATTTATATAAACCAAAGGGTTCGAGTAAAACGAGTAAAAGAAAAACTTTTCACAGATGATATATCAAAAAGTATGATACATAATCCATCCGTAGAAAGATGAATTTTACATATTATTATAAAATGCTTCTAAAAAATTGATTTCCATCGATACTTATTGATACTTTTTTGGGGGGGGGGAGTTTCTGTCATTCTCGTACACAACTCAGCAAGAGTATGAAAAACTTTTATGTAACATTCACGTGTAAAAAAAGTTGCACTCTATCAATCAAGCATATTTTAAGTGATATTTCTAAATGTCCATAAATTCTAAATTCACAAATGTAGAAAATTTCACCAAGTTTTTTTTTTGTCTCTTTAATAATGGCTTTTTCGTGAAACCTTACGCTTAAATTATACCCTAAAAAATCTTTGGGGAATCGTTAAACCAACGAATACGGTGCATAGTTAAATTGCGGCTATTCTGAACACTACCAACAATAAATTAAAAGGAGTAAAGATAATAAATAATAAAAAAAAACGTGTAAAATAAAATAGAACGTGAATTTTTTTAAAATATAAAATACTGAAATTGGCACTTTATAAAACAACGATATAAATAATATAAAATATCACAGTATAAAAATAACTACTGCAACCGGGCACGACAGTATTGTCTTTGTTTTTTTTTTTTTAATAATACTACTAAATTTCCACCATATGAACAGAAAACCTCCTATAATATAAAAATAAACAATTAAAATATATTAAATAATAATAATAATAATAATAAAAATAACAAACGCATCAAAAATACAAATAAAAACAATAATAAACTCAATTGTAACGAATGCTGCAATGCTGAAATTTCTTTGGGGGGGGGGGGAAATGCTTACGATTCACACACACGACCCAGAAAACAAACCGGAATTTCCGGTTTCTCGATCCACTCGCTGACTATAAAAGAAAATTAATTAATTACAATTAAAAAACAGAGGCTAATAATTACGCTTGACGGAAAGTTCGAGTGGAAATCCCGTTCGACTTTCGGATCCGATTACGCAAACTTTCTGTTTGACGTCACTAGTGCTATTATGATTTCGTTACTTTTTTTAAAGTGTTTCTATTTTATAAACCGTTTCTTACTTATTATATATATATATACATATATAATAAGTATATTTATTTATATATATATATACGAGTAAATACGGTGGAAACAAACGGATTGGGCGGGCACGCGGCTGCGTAATTGCGAATACGTAACAAAATTGGCTTGCATTTTAATTAATTGTTACGACATTAAATATACGTAAACGAGCCTCTATTTACGTCGTACGAGTACAAACGTTCGACAGATTTAAAACGTTTTAAACACTTACGAAAATCCCAATGACATTTCAGCATTTACAGGACGATTACTCTAAAGGTTCGAGATTACGCGACCTTCTTTTGTATATATATTTTTTTCTTTTCTTTCTTTATAACGTATTTGTTAAAGACAAAGAAAAATAAGAGGTACGAATACGTCTTAAAATATCGACTCGTGGTTTTCTGGAATGGAAAAATTAAATACGGACTAAACTAAATTCGATTACCACTTAGCCATTCCCGGCTTACTCAATGACATAAAATATATCTGACACGAAGAACTGCCTTTGGCCGACGAAAAAAACACCTGAAATACAAGAAAACGATGACGTCACTTATAATTATCGATTTAGTACGAAAATATAAGTAATAATCTATAATATGAATTCTTTACCGTCCAAATACAAATTATACGGGACGCGGATGGTTCACGAACCCGTGTAATGATTCTCCACCTAGTGGTCGACTGGTGTATCACCCGCGTCCGATGAGTTCTAAGGCGCTTCGAACATCGGGTTTTGTCTTTACAACCGGGGAAAGCCGCTTTTTAAATCTAATTTTCACTATTTCAATTGTCGAAGCGAATGAAGTCGACGATACAAACAATTGAAATATTTTTCGGCGTATAAATCGAGTCAAGGTCGAAAAGAAACCGCAAATTTTTTGGGGCGGTCCGTCCCTTTTCCGGTTTGTAAAAGGCCGTCTTAACTTAAGTTTAATACCGTAAAACTAAGCGTTTTAAAGAGAGAGAGAGAAAAGAAAAAAGTTTCATACCTTATCATTTTTTTCGCATAGAAATTTTAATCTCTGAGCTTTTTTATGCATGAAGACGCCGTCTAAATGGCCGTTTTCCACGCTCCTTATTTCGATCGCTTTATTTCCCCATCCCATGATTTGCTCAGTTCCAATATAAGCTGAAAAAAGAAACAATAGATTTTTATTCTGTTTACCGGTTACGGCGGTACTCCAATTCAAAGCCATTTTTTTTCCCCCATAAAAAAAGTTAAAGGAAATTAACCCGTTCCCTAACCCCAAAAAAGCCCGTTTTAATTCACAATTTGTGCTGAAATAACGCAAGTAAATGCTCTAGTTAATACTAAACCGTAATTAATTGGGTATTATCAATATTTTGCTATTATTAATAATTAGATATTAAGTAATTTGCCATTGGAGATAGACGTTAGGCGCCATCTCTTATCTAAATTAATAATAATATTAATTTAAATAAATAAATTTAGAACGACCTTAGTTAATGCATAAAACTATAATGGATTTAAAAACAACGGAAAAAGTAATTAATGCAATAAAACGCGTAAGAAATTGGCACGAGTATCGACGGATTTTTCGTTGTTTGTAGCCCAAAATAAAAATTTATAACTTAACCCGATGTGGCAACACTTCAGCGTAGTGAGTGACCGCACTGGAAGGCCGTCTTCGTTGGCGTTCAAGTTTCCAAAAAAAAAGGTTCGACTTTGGAGGCAAAATTCCCCGGAAAAGTCGAACACTTTACGTTTTGAATGAAAGAACGAACCGATTTAATCAAATCACGTAAAAAAGATACCGTACTTACGATTACACGTAACTTACCGACCGACGATGGCATTTCGCCCCACTGCAACACGATGTTCTTGATAACTTTACCGGAAGTGTTGACGTAAATTCCTTCGTCTGTACAAAAACAAATGAATGTTTTCAGATATTATATTTGGATAATTAAAAATTGCAACGAGCGTAAATTCTACTCACTATCGTAGCAAAGTAACAACTGCAGTCCATTCGAATTTGGCAAAGTGACGATGGCGTAGGGTGTAATGGGTCCTTGATTCTACCGGAGATAATAGAAAAGTACTTGAGATTTTATTGAGCCATAAAGAAAATATTTTACAAATTAATATTCCCCCGATAAACGCCGGGCGATGGAAGTTTAGCGCCTTGCAAAGTGCCCACTAGCATTTATTGACGGATTGCAGGGACATCGAGGAGTCTATTCGCCACGTGTATAGTGTTCGATGCCCATTGGCCTCGTGAGCACTTGACCAAACACTACACCCTGGTCGTGTATGCATATAATGATTCTAAGTAAAGAACACTCCAAACTGCAGAATTTCGCCACCAGAAAATCGGAATTTACATTTTAAATATTGCAATTAACAATTTATTAAACGCAATATATTCATCTTAATCACAGGAATAATTTGCTCATAGCAATTTGGTAACTGTAATTAAAGGCAAAAGGTTGAGGTACTCGACATTTACAGTCAGTGATGCCAATTTAAATTTTCCCCCTAAATTTAGAGGCCCTGAAGTGAAAATCTGTTTGTCCGAATCGTCGAGAGACCAATATTTTTTCGATAGTCACTGCACCCGGAGCAAAACTATTCAGGGGGAATCTCGGGTCTGTTTAGGGGATTTACACGACAGAAGGTTGGCAACTTTCCTTATTTCGTCGGAAGGCGCTCTCACCACCCGTTGGCCCATTCACTTTTAGAAAAGCGGCATTCTACGAAGAGCTCATCACGAGTAACACTTTCAATTGTGTAAGAATTTTCGGGATAATTATTACAATTACTCACATGAACCGGAAGATATACGTCGTAGAGAGTGCTGGAATCCAAATCTACGGCGTGGAATCCCGTCTGAGAGCCATAAACTACTTTCAGTCGAACTCCTTCTTCGATCGTCATGTCGACCAGAAGGGGTTTGTGTAAGAGATCCGGGAACGACTTGAAGGCCATGAATTTGTGATATGGTTTGGGAGCCCAGGCGTAGATTTCTATCCTTTCCTTCAGTGCTATCACCAAAAATTTTATCTTCTCGTATTTCACTGAAATATTTCGTTAAAAATTGCGGTATTTAGTTTCATTCGTAAGCGAAATTACCACGTGCAAGAATTATTTGTAAATCGTACGCGGCATTTGCAGAATGGTTGGCGAGCAAGCGGAATTCGTAAATTCCGAGAGAAATTAATTGGGATTCTTATTTTTCGTGTAAATCAAACAACATAGAATAAATTATTCGTAGATGGCTGGAGATAACGTCTGACTCGTGGAAATTAGGAACGAAAATCACGCGTTATTTGGTATACCGGATTCGTAAACCAGTGAGCGTGAGTCCCCGAAAATACGATTTACACTTCACATTTACCAATTTCTACAAAAACTACACGAGAGGCCATTCTCCGCTTCCGGTCGCTGGACAATTTCACTCGTTGTCACGCAACAAAGTTAACCTTTAAGAAAAACTAACACAAAGCTTAAGAACACGCCGATTGGTTTAACCGAAGCGACGTCACGCGTGACGTCGATCTCGAGTCGATTCTTTCCGTAGACAGACTATAAACTGTGGCAAACAAGAACAGTCGCCCCTGCAATCGGCCCTAAATCATTAATGCAGACGTCGTCGTATGTATGGCTTGCTTGCCACAGAAACTCGGCAACAACAGGGGTGTTTTCGTGATATCCGGAGAAAGGTCGCTCGCTCATTTCTGCGAAACGAGGAATACACGCGGAAGACGGCCGGAACCGACACCTAAAATGTTTTTAACGAATAATTTTGGCAATCTCAATCGAGTGGGTCTTGTTAAATTTATAAATACACCTATACGATAACGTTAGAAAACTTATATATACACACACAAATTTTACAAGTATGCACAGGTATACATTCCGAGAAATACGTCATTATGCAACCGTCACAGAGTGCGAGTATTACACTACACGGTATAGGCTATACGTAACATAATAGTAAGTATTTGTGTATAAACAGAAAAGATAGAATGTGGCTAGGAATTTTTTGACTCCATTATAATCTTACGGAACCTTGTTTAAGTAATTCGTCGTTAAGCGATGTACACCTGTATTAATACAATTATTAACGGCAAATAAATAAATAAAGCATTGCAGTCGTTAGTAAATTTTGAAAAGGTAACAATGATAAAAGACAGAATTTATTGTTTTTTTAATGCTGCGTAACTCGATTACGAAATTATTGAAAGATTCAGAATGCAATAAGGGGCCGTCCATTAATTAGGTGTACGGTTTTTGAGTTGCGTACAATGACGGCTTCCATTGTACGCAGCGGGAGGAAGAGGAGGAGAGTAAACATCTTCCTTTCCCTCCTCTTATTATTGTACACGTAATTAGAGGTAGTGGTTTACCTCCTACCTCCAAATTCATGCGCCACTAACACCACCGGAAAGTCCACGTGGCCATACCTCGACCCCTCCCTTCCCTATCGTGTGCGACGACGTACTTTTTGTGTACACCATCCCCCGTTAAACCGTAAACGCAATTAATGGACGTTTTCTAACCGAAAATATACGAAGCTCAAATATAATATGATTTTCAAAGAATAATTATGGTACACTCTCGATAATTGAAACCAATTACGGCACGGTATCGTTCGGATTACCGAGAGTGCACGTCGGCCAGGCAAGAAAATACGAGGAAGACAAAAAATTACACTGTGCTGGAAATGGATAGTAACGCACAAAATTACGTCACAATGGATTCCCGTCACTTCTCTAACGATAAAAATCGACCATATTATAAACAATATCAATTTAATAACCCAGAGTTGACAAAGCACGTTAATAATTGGAAAGTTCAGAGGCAAAGACCACGACTACCAGCGAGATGCAAAGACGTTAGCAGCTATATTATCAATGGGAAATCTAAACAAGAACAAGAATTTAGGACTAATACAACCATACAAATTAAGCTAAGTCAGACGGAATGCCTGGGACGTATTTTGAATAATTGACAAAAATAAAAACCTGCAAGGATTCAAGGCGGTAAATTTTACAGCTTGATCGGCGTTGTGTCTTCATTCCCGTCATTAATTACATTAAGTCGATAATTATATACGATTAATTACTGATTTTGCATGAATATTTTTTTCTGGAAAAACTTAATCTTTGGCTTTAGTGCCCTACTGTACATTTTATATCGTGGTTGTTGGCGCTGCTTTGCTTCTATCCTAAGCTTCTCTGCAGAGAATGTAATTTGTAGCAAACTGTCGCTGCTTATGGCTCGAGAATTTACTTCTCTTCGCGTTTACAAATTCAAGAACAATAAGCAAATTCACTTTAAACATAAATTTTTAATTTACTTTTAACAGTCACAAAGAAAAAGAACAGTTTAACAGACTGTAAAATGCTATTCAAGTTAATTTTGTTAGTGTTTTCCATGTTTTTTTTTTGTTTCAATCATCCTGTGGATATTAGAGGACCTTCTTATCGAATCCCTTAAGGGTTGGGTCAACCCACTACGGGACAGCCAACATCCCAAAGAATATCTGGGGTTTTTGACCCGTCCGGATTCGATGTTGAGTCCAAAAGCGTGCCGAGGATAGGCACAAAGATATATGACACTTAGTTTTAATAGTGATTCAGAATTATGAACAGTACTTAGGAAACATGAGCTATCATACATCTGAAGGAAAAAATCCCATATAAACACAGGCCTTACATTCAACATTATTTCAGTTTAAATGTAAAAACTATGTAACACTAACATTCAGAACAGACACGTAGTATCTAATTATTAATTACATAATGTTGAAAACCCCCGCTTTGTTTGTTAGTGGTTTTCTTATTACATTTTATATGTACACATACTGTACATGTTGAGTATTGGCTGACATGCTCTCTTCTTTCCTTCTATGCAAGCAATACGTGCGCATACTGCAAAGTGAATCCAGACGGGGAAGTACATTTCAAATTCTTTCTGTACCATCAGTTTACACTGTTGCTGTGTTTAATAAACTTGTTTTCAAAACCAAGCTGCATTCTACTTGTCGTTCATTTTGTTTACTGCTTCCCTAAACATGTATAGGTAATTTCTTCATTGCAAAGCTTTAGTTCTTTAACTACTGACAACGAGACCAGTGTTCATATGGGATTTTTTCCTCAAAATATGCCGTAGTAGCAACTTACTAAGTTCTGTTAATACATTCTGAATCACTCTGTATAAGTGTACTTCTGTGTGCATACTGTGTTTCCTGTAAGTGGTTTCAAGTCGGTAATTCAGAAAATAGATTCATAATAAAAAAATTGATAATGAAAGGTTAAAGTTTCCGAGGCCTTCTGTTCCCCTTCTGGAACGAGGGGCAACTTCAAAAGTTCAAATGAATCCAGCCCAATTTTTAATATCTTTTGGTTTCTCTTTGAAAATGTAAAAAAATTGAAATGATTCCATTTGAAATTTTGAAGTTGCTGCATGTTTCATAGTATATAACAGAACCAATGGATGCAAGATACTTCATGTTTTTTAAATATTGTAACTTAAATAGTATAACCAATAGGAAGAATTCTCACCTGTTGTCTGGTGTGCTGATGAAGAGAAGCAGAATCCACAGAAGGAAAAAAAATAAACAAATATAAGAAGAGTAATAGTTTTGATAGTTAAAAATATATATAATTAATTAATAAAAGATTAAGAGCTGATACTAATATTAAAAATTATATATAAAATACAGTAAAATTTGACACTGTGATTAATGCATCTTTTTATATTTCTAGTTCTTAGTGTTCGAATCTTCCAAGAATATAAATTAATTAATAAAGTACTAAGAATATTGATTACAAGGCAAATGGCATTAATTACCAACTTATCAGAATGTTAAACTATTTAATTATTAATTTATCCATATTTAACATTCCTTTGTTTACTGATGGCTGAGCAGATAAAATCACCAAACATCGGGAGTTGTGGATGACCAACTCCCACTATTCCGTCAAAGGGACGGACTTGCAATAGAATACTGGGATAAGTGGCATTTTCTGGGTTTT
Organism: Centruroides vittatus; assembly: GCF_030686945.1. Taxonomy (NCBI): domain Eukaryota; kingdom Metazoa; phylum Arthropoda; class Arachnida; order Scorpiones; family Buthidae; genus Centruroides; species Centruroides vittatus. The sequence continues at coordinate 92,455 of NW_027121419.1, read as the reverse complement.
CTTCGCACGCCTAACACCTAAATAGGGGCCAGTTTCCACACAAAGTCCCCAGGAGGTACCCCTCACAGAAGACTGCCCTCATGCTGCATTGTCTTATCCCATTAATTCTACAATTCTTTATATTCGGTAATTTTTTTTCACTCAATTTTGTTTAAATTAAATTTAAAAATATGATTATTGTCACCAATCTTGCCGAAATTTTCAGTTTTTTTCCCTACATAAAAATATTTGGTTCAACTGAGATTGTAAAAACTAGTATTATTATTTTAGATAGTGGATTTGCTTATGAAATCTGATTTCATCCGAATATAAAATCAATCCTTGTCTCAATAGTGTTACACAAGGGCACTGTAAGTGTCTGTAATTAAAGACAGGATAATAAAAGCAGGACAATGGCTTTTTTCTATTATCAATTGAATCACCCTATTCATTCATTACACAATGTCTAAAAATAGACAGTATTAACTCTTATTTTGAAAGCAAATGTTATTCTTGAAAGGGAAATTTAAAACTGATTTTTTTTAAATATTTTAATTTGTTAATAATTTCTTTCCAGGCCTTCATACAAATCTGTTTTATGACAGAACTAATACCACACAGTTTAATTTGATAAAGAAATGTTTCAGAATGGAATTCAGCTTTATTATTCTTGGCATTTTCAAAGAATTTCAGATTGGATCTCTCAAATATACAACCATTTAGTTGTATGTTAATCTAAATTATTGAAATAATTAAAAAATACAAGTAACAAATGATGAAAGATAGTGTAAGACTATCATCCCACACCTTTGCAGGCAAAGGAAGACCTTGGAACAGAGTATGAATATACATTATTATATAATGCAGTGTATGATGAGAATTTGAAAATCAGTATTATAAATTTTCATAATTTTCTTCTACAGATTTCAAATTATCATTCATTTGTCAGAAAGTCATTGTCATTGAGTTTCACTTGTCTGGAAAATATATACACACAGTAAACTAGCATGTATTTATTTTCCAGATATCAGGATTTAAGAAATAAAGAAAAAGGCATTAAAAATGTAGGATAACATTAAAATAAGTAATCTTGCTGGCATCTTTGTTGGAAGAATACTCTGTTATAAGTCTTCTTAGCTTTGGAAACCTCCTTTGTAGATTTATTTTGTATATTTCTCCTTTTTTTCTGTTTAATATATCAACCGTAATTGGTCAATGTACTCGCATTCAAAGTTTACTCAAAAATTTCTTTTATATCTTGGCGAATTCTATCAACTTCCTTTTTGTCCAAGGTATTGCTTAGGTTACGGACACGGTACTTTTCCCTTGTCAACCCTTTAATTACTCCCATTCACATTTGGCTAGAATGGTATTTCCTATTTGCCTATGGGTAGGTCTACTAAAGATTGATTGATTTATTTTAGAATGGTATGCCACCTACAGAAAACTGTAGTTTATCTCTCATAGGGACCTCCTCCCTTTAATTTAGAAATTTTAACCATGGATAAATAGAAATGCAAAAACTAAATTTCTAGAAATCTTAACTTCTGTAGCATACATTCCACAACACTTTTAAAACCAAAGTGTTATCTATTTATAAGAAAATTAGATATATTTCTGATACATGCTTATAATCCTGTTTGTTGATAATTTTCTTACATTAATTTTTACAAATATACACTATTTCAAGCTGAGAGATATTTCAGAAAGTTACTAATTTTTGTCTAATGTCTAATGTTTTGGAAGACCTTAATTTACGCAAAGTAATGACGAGATAATCTTCGGACTAACAGAGCATTCTCAAAGTACATTTTTTGATTTTGAATGGCAGTAATTGTAACTTTGCTACTCTTATTCTGGAATTAACATTCCTATTTAAATCATTTCTTTATAAAACGTATATAGAATATTTAGAAAAATTTCTACTGCTATAGAAAAAGCAGGCATTTTCATTGTAAGTGTGAACGAATTAGTGAGTAACAGTAACAATCTGGTAGAGCCAGAAACAGGACATGTAATGAGTAAATTATTCTCACCATAAAATGCTTTACAATTGCATTTATTCCAAATAAGAACTTTAATGTCAAAGTTTTATAAATAAACTTTCAGTGTCAAATTTTCTGTAATAATTATTTATAAAGATTTCATAATAAATATCATAATAATAAAAATAAGACAATTTTAAACAAGCAACAGTCATGCAACGAATGTAAAAAGTTAACGTCATGCCACGAAATGGATGGAAAGTAAATTATGTAACGGTAAACGAGAAATCTTTAAATAAAAAGAAACACCGAAGAAATATATTACCATTTCCACTCCAAATACGAAAAGTGTTTTCCCAATCCTTAAAGCCATGTTGTGGAATTGACCAAACCACTTGAATTGTACAGAAAAAAAGAACATATTGTTGAAACAACATAGTTCCTCTGTACATAAATATGTCTTGAAAATAATTATTATCCAATGACAACAGAAAATTAATTTTAAATATCATAAAAATACTAAGAAAAATGAAAACAAAAGGTTGCATTTTTCATTTTTTTTTTGTAAGGCTGGATCTATAAATAAATGGCCAGTCACCTCCGGCTGATTATTTATTGATCCACCCTTATATATTAATTTTGCTATAAAAACATTTAAATGAAATAAAAATAATAATTCATATTTTATTACATATAAATTATTCCAAAAACTTTGCAATTTATAATAAGATATATTATTTCTAATATTATTTTTAGAAGTAAGGAGTCCAGATAATGTATTATTAAGAATTTTGTTATTATTCATAAAATTTAAAAATGTAAACACGAGCTAATAAATTATATGCTTTAAAATGTCCTATGCTCTTGAAATTAATTGAATTTATTCTCGCATTAGTAATGGGATTTTAAAAATGTTTGTATACTACACACTGTTACGCTTAACATTGGAAATGTAAAGTAAGTATATTGTTATTTAAGCATTAAACATCTGAGAAATTACAAGAATTTACCCAAAGGAATTTTATAAATTTAAGAGATTCATTTAAATGATCTTTATTGAAATCTTTCCAATAAAGCTATCATAATAAATGCTGTATGCAGTAATAGAGATTATTTATACACAAAAACAATATTTATCAAAAAATATATGTCAGTGGCCAAACTGCAGCACTTATACACCCTTAAGGCAACTCCTGTATACATATTGTAACAGAAATACATATTCATTGTATAAAATACAGTTTCAATAGAGATTGTGGATCTTGTACGGTACATGTAATAGACAATATACAGCTCCTGTCTCGACAAAGTTGGCCAGCTCTGGCATATATATATATATATATATATATATAATTATTTATTGCATTTTACATAAACTATAGCAAATAAAATTACTTACATATATCTTTAAAAATAATAAATTGTGGTATGCATAAATAGCCACAACCTATTTTGTTAGTAGTAGTCAATGCTAGTAAGGCTAAATTAAATCAATATATCAGGCAATATTTTCACAACAACCAATTACATCCAAAAGGATGTCAACAAAACTCATAAAAATCACACAATTTTCATTTTGTTCATTATAATCAAGCTTCTAAGTTTTTCAAGGAAAAAAAAAAGGAATCAGAATACAAACAAAAGAAAATTTACATTCTACAAACTTGTTATTTACATAACTTATTACGTCAAAACATTGCAAGCGTATATTAGGATGTAATATGTAAATAAGTGTTAATATGTCTACTTAAATAATTAAATTAAGATTGGTATGCATTAAGTTGGCAAAAAATGAGACACCGTATGCTGCTACTTACTTGTAAGAGTATAATTATTTTTATTTTATTTTCTGTATTAATTATAAAGTACAAAATAATCTCAAATGTCTTATTCCTATTTTGTTTCTGATATAAATAAATATGAACAAGTTCTTGTTACCAAATTATTATTAATCTTGTCTTATACAGTTCTTACTTATGTATCAGAATTTATCATCATTTTAACATACAAAGTATTATATTTATAAATAATTTCTCATAGCAGATTATTTTCTTTGTCAGTTATGACAAAATTCTATCTAAAAACTATGATAATCTTTCAAATTCAATAAAATAGATAGTCACAGTTTACGTGTGTTTTTCAATTTTGCACATTCTAAGGACGCAATTTTATGCTAATTTAGATTTCAGAAAATACTCTGGCCATTCCAAATATATTACGAGTTATTACTTGCTCAATCATCACTTAAAATATCAATTATATCAACCATATATCAATGAATACAGTCAATTAAAAGAAATTATCTCTTAAAATATGAAAAAAATAGAGTTGACTGTCAAGATTGCATCTAAAATGCAATATATCTCAAGCCTACGATTTCTATATGTGACATTAAATCTAAAAGGAAAAATGAGAAATCTTATATATTATTCGAATTGATAATTTTATAAAAATCATTACAAGAGAAGCAAACTATACAAGAAAAAACAATTTTAAATCTCTAAACAAATTACAAAAACTGGTAATTATGTATTTTAAAATGAAAATAAATTCAAAAGAATACAACACAACGTAAATGTAACCATCATTGAATAACTGCAGAAAAAAACACTTTACTATAAATTATATTCCACGAGATGCTAATACATTTGCATTTGAAATACTTGAAAGTAAGAAATTCAAACAAATCTACCATATTAGATATTTTCTGAAGAAAAATTTGAGATAAAAATTACAAAAATTCAAATTAAATAAACAATCAGTCCATGATGTACAAAAAGGTATCTTATCACTCGAGATATATTCTTAAATCAACTGAACAAAACACAAGATTGTATGAGGTATTATTCTATCCTGCACAAATTCTGTCAATTTTGTATGTCTAGAATGACCTAAGTTTTTTAAAAGATTTATAGTGAAATAGAAAAATGAGGGAATTGCTATTTCAATGATTACTATTTTTATTGAAAATATAAAAACTGAGAACAATTTATGAACATCTGCAATCAAAGATACTATCAATACTATGTATGTAAGGAATTTTAGAACTGATTACTTCAATTGAAATTTATTGTATTTAAATTTTAAATCAAACTTTATAAAAACACTTAATTGTTTCATTTCATTTTCAAATATTCACATTAAATATCCCCCAGTGACAAAAAAGTTATGCACAGAGAAGAAAATGTTGGAATAAAATATAGCTTTATCAGTGTAATAACAATGAGAATAAGTGATTACAATGTCACAGAGTAAAGGCGCAATTCCTGTGAAGCAACAATATAATTTAAAAAATCCTTTTGTATCTAGTAGGATTGCCTCTTGCCTGTATATGTGCAGCAATATGGTCAAGTATGAAGGCACTTTATGCTACTATTTGACAGATTTACCCACAAATGTTGTAATTGCTATTTTATATATCTCAAACTTGTAATGCCCAAAGTTGATGCCCCATCTAGTTCAACGAATGCTTGATAAGTGACAAATTTGGAGACTGGCCAGGCCAAGTAAGTGTGACAATGTGAGAGATGTTTGCACAAAACCTAGATGTGTGGGGCCCTGTATCATCTTGCAGGAAAATGGCTATTTGCAACCCTGTCATGGAAAGTAACAAAGGTTCAGGATTTCCCTATATTCTGCTGTGCCATCAATGTCCTTCACACCACTATTAGGGTTGTTGTACGAGATGGATTCCCAGATTAGCATGCCAGTACGGGAAAAGTAAAGGGGCAGAATTGAAGAGCTCACTATTAATCCTCAAAGCATTAACATGGTGGTCATCCATTCCCAAACTGACCAGGACTCATTGCCAGAAATAATACGCTGCCAATTTTTAGCAGTTTTTGCTTCTTTGTCATGATACTACTGCAAACAAAGCTGGCAATTCTGGGCTGCTAACAATAGGAGACACAGAAATTGTCATGCATGCAAATTTGCCTCTGTTAATTGTCTGTCAACAGTAAAGGACAGAATTCTGTAACAAGGCTTCCATCTACTTTGAATAGTAGACAAAGATGCCTTTCAACTGTTTACATTTATTTCACAATCACAGATCATCTCTCCCGGTGGCTAGTCTAGAGCATCTAGAGCCTGCCTGCCATGTGTATGTGCCTTGACATATTCACTATCTCCAACACCACCTCACAGTCAGGTCAGAATGACGCAGATGGCAAGCAGTTTGGCAAAACAACTGTCCTGCTTCCCTCAGGCCCGATGATGCAATCCGCCAAGCTCTGCCAGCTGTGCATAATGTCCTGACTGCACTGTACAGGCATGTTCAACATTCAAAGAGCTACAAACAGCAGATACACTATGAATTCTGAAAACAGCAAGCCTTTATGAGTTTCCTAAAGGATAGCAGGGTAGCAATTTTAAGGCACTCTAGTGGCATTATCCAGCATGTAATCAGACACAACCGTAATCATTTACTTGTGTGTCTGAGAAGGCCGATTAAACAATTCTACCTGCATATGTAACTTTTTAGTCAACGAGTGTAAATACATACATGAGTCAATACAAAAAAAAAAAAAAAAAAAAATTAATAAAAAAATCTGAAGATTAGTTTGTTTAAAAGATATTTTATTTACCTATTTTAAAATGCACAGCTCCTTGTAAGTCTCCTACATTGATCCAACCATTCTTTCTTTCCACTTGCTGTAACAATGTAAGATTAACATATTACGAAAATAATATAACTTAACATATAGTAAAAGAAACATTTATTATATAGTAATTTTATATTTTAAATATTTTTAGTTTCATTTTAAAGAATTTCAATTCCATTTTATAAAAATATTTTTTATTAAATAAGCTCAAAATGGAAATTATATTAAATCTAAATGGTAAACATTTCTTTCTAATAGTATTTTATAAAAAGAAAGCTTCAGTTTAAAATTCTTTATCCTTTAAAAAGTACTTTTCTTAAAGATTGTTTCCATTTAACAAAGAAAAATTAAACTTTTATTTCGGTGAGTAATTTGTCACATTTAATACATAAACTGAGATTTATTCCTTTTGCTTTTACATTATATAAAAAAAAATAAACTTACTCCGTCTGTTCGAAGAATCTTGCCTTTCAACCAAGACAAATAATAGACACGCACTCGAGATTTTTTACCAGATATGGTAATTAAAATATTCTGTCCTTCCAGCACTTCCATTTGTTGAAACCTCCTTCGTGATATTAGCTGATAAACTTTCCCTTGTCCGCTTCGATCTAGCAACATCAAGCCATTTTCTGTTCCAATCAACAGATTCACACCTAAAATCATTATTAAAAAAAAAAAAAAGATATTACAATTTTTAAAAAGTTCTTGTCGTATTATAAATAATGGAACTATAAGGTTTAAACAGAATTTTTAACGTAACATTAATTGTATAATAATAAGTAATTTTTTACTAAAATAAAAGAAAGTGTGAAATAAAGTATAAATATTAAAGCACATTATAAAGACTAATAGAAAATCACTTAAATAAGATGAAATAGACTAGAACAGAAATTCGTGTATTCTTCCATACGTGAATTTCTGTTATAGTCTATGGGAAGAAGCTCTCTTCACATCCATCCATCTCACACCACAGGAATATCACATGGCAGACTCGACCTTTATTTTGAGGCTCTTCCCCAACTCATTATGACAAAATTACTTAAAAAGTCCCTCTAAATTTATTGTTTGGGTTTATTTTTAATAATTGTAATTTTTTTTTTTTTTTTTAAATTTTAGAATACAGAAGATTTAGCATATAGCATTAGCTTATAGGTGGAGAAGGACCTCAAAATAAAGGTCAACTCCATCGTGTAATTTTGTTATCCATACCTACGTAAAGGGCAAATGTAAAAGCCTCGTTTTCATATTTTTTATTTGGCAGTAAATTTTAATTCGATTTCCTGAATATTTATTTATTTTTTCTAAAGTCTTCTATTATGAATTTAATTAGAGCTGATTTCTACCAATTCAATAAACCATATTGAAAAAAAGAAATCAAGCTTTACTGACTATCATTAACAAATTTGGCATTCCATTGCATCTGATGACAAATATATTCTGTGAATAATATATAGAGTGATCCATTTGAGATGTCGTAAAATTAAATGCGTAGAAAATAATGAAATTTGAGGTTATTGAGTGTTGTGTCGACATGTTAGAAGGTTGCCAGTTTCTGTTTAAAAAAAATTCAACACTCAAGAATGTAATGGTGGATGGTGTGCAGTTTGTACAGGACAGATGCATAATCATGTTGCTGTGATGCTTGAGATTACTGCACATGGTACGGAAACATATTCAATCAAGCACAGTCTTCTGGCACATGCAATACAGAATGTCATGTTCCAATGTCAAATAACTTCTTTGGACTCTGAATTGTGGCCCAACAAACACTCTCTTCTACTGACATGAGGAAAAGTCAGACCGATTTATGAAACTTCTGGTAATGTTACACAATGTCACAAGACAAATGGAAATTATAAACTTTTTGGAACTACCTCTAAACAATAGTAGCGCACACTCATTTTGCATACTATACTAAGCACTAGCCCCTCTGTGGTGCGACCGCCATTTTGCATTCCCGTGCACATGCGCCACAACATGGCAGAGTTCCAAAACAAACACGCACCGTCCAAAACTGACAACCTTCTGACACTTAGCGATGTATAATTGCATTACTTTATTTTCTAGACATTTTTAATTTTACAATAAACCAAATGGAACACCCTGCACTTTCCCATGAAGAATATATCATATATATTTTGTCAAGAATGTATCGGTAAGTTTTTAAAATTTACCAACATGCTCTTGTCATCTAGAAAACACACACAAATACTTTGCACATCGTGCTACATAAAACAGCTCTGAATAATTAAGGATTTTTTAATATGTTTATATATTATTATTTTATAATTTTGTACTTTAGTTATGCATCAGGATAAAATTTATATATTTTTTTTTAAAATAATACAACAGAAATGCTTTTGATTGTAAAAATACGGCAAATGTCAAGCCAGCTTCACACATTTGCTGAATAATTGCCCATTAATCCTTTTGATTCAGCACAATATACCGACAAAAAGTGGGAAATGGCAAATACCGAATATTAAGCAGAAGTGAATCATCCACACTTCTCAGTACTGGCCAAATGTTTGCTGGGTATTCAGCAAATATGAAATGTGCAGAGGCAGCTTCGTACGCTTTTGATTGGGTCAATAGCAAAAGCTAATTTTTAAAAGGATGAACAACCAGACAGCTTTAGACAAGAACATGATAAAGTAGATGATTGTACAAGGAAAAAATAAGCAAATTCACAAAGCTTGAAATGAAAGACCAAACGAAAGATAAAAGTATAAGTATGTAAAGGAAGTGAAGTTTTATTTATATGATTCACATAATAGCACACGAAAAAGATGCTTCTGCAAATTCTTTACTTCATTGTCAAAAATTAGATTATGTTAATGAAGAAAAACAAGACCACTGGTTTGACAATTAGAAAAACCAACATATCAAATTAAAATATTTTCAGTGTACCAGAAATACATCACATAACTGAAACTTAAACAGATAACCAAGAGTTATCTTACTAAAAAATGAAAATTTTATTATCTGAAAGAAGTAATTTTAAAAAAATATAAAATCAACAAGTGAACTTTAATTACTAGGTAAATAAATTATAAGAATTTAATTAAAAATAAACTGCAATCTGAAGAAAAATTTTCTTCTTTAATCATCTATAAAATTATAGAAATTTTTATTATTACACTGTAACATAAAGGTTTTCGTGATTTATTTAAAATATTATTATTTACCCCATAATGCGGCACAGAGAATTTCCGAATTGAAACGTTTTTTATACTTTCGAATTTCTGGTGTTTCTGGTGTAATTTCATGCGGAGTCGGTGTAATACTAATATTAAGATGAGATTCACGTCTCGGCGATGGAGAATGAGCCAATCCACCTGCACCGAAGCCGAATGTTAAAAAGGAACGTTGCTTGTGATGTAACTGAGAAGGAACCTTGTTTATATCCTGAAATTAAGATATTTTAAATAAAAATATCTTACATATCATAAACTAATTACAATTGAATTTTTACCTCTTCAGATGTATTTTTATCTTGAGACTTGGACTGAACGAATGGTTTGTGAGGTCCTACAGCACAAGCGTACGTAGGAAGTAAATCGGGCATCTGATTACCAGAATTTGGTCCCAACATACCAATATTGCTTGGTGAGCTTTGTGAATTTTCCATTCTCAATCCAGGATATCTAGCTCCACCTTCATTAGACTGATGATTATCCATTCTATTTTTCTCTCTCTCATTCTATTAACAGAAACAGCAACAAAAAAAGCTTCAATATTTTAAATTGATTCTTATCACTTATACCGTACCAGACCAAACATTCAGCAAACTTGGGACTAGAAGTGGTTCATATTTCTGGATTTTTCAGTTTTTTGACATGAGCTAAATATATACTTAAATTAAAAACAATGGAACAAAAATTGGAACTGTTTTTAATACCATATACTAGCAGTCACACTGGAACTGCCATACAATGTGAAGCGTATGCCATGGAAACCAAAAGAAAGTTGCAGTGCAGTGAATTACTGCTGTACTGCAGCCCACCAAATTCAAAACTAGCCAGTTTTCTGGTAATCCCAATTTCTGGAAGCCAGATATTTGGTCCTACACTATTAACAAAATATTTTTTTAATTAATAGTCATATATCTATTCAAGAATCTCAATATCATTTGAAGAATTAGATTTTAGATATTAATTCATTGAATTGATCAATATATATACATGGAATTTTGATTAAACATATGATGAACTATATTTTGGCCTTTTATTTTCTTGTTTTAGTCCACAATAATAAAATAACAACAAAGTTATAATTAGTCAATAATACCGTACCAATTTATATTTGGAATTCTTGAGATTCTTATTTAAAAAAACAAGTTTTTTCACCGCAACAAATTCATTTCATTACACATACAAATATTCTGAAATAGTCAATACCAGTCTGACGTAAGGGATAAAATTATTGGTAAATTATTAAAATATATATTAGTTTATAAAATATTGGATAGTTAATAGTTATTCATTTAAAATAAATAAAGTTATAAATGTAATAATAATTACATATTTTTTTATAATAATATTTATTTACAGGATGTCTACAAATATCTTCCATAAATGATTGAGTAAAATTTTGTAATGATGGATATTACACATTGGTTATTGGTGTCACAAGAAAGAATGGGCTCATGAAATCACCGTTTTTTACACCATGGTGTAGGCCTCATTGTGGTGCACAACACCATTGGCAGAAGCAAGTGTGAAGCAAAATGACACTAGTCCTTCAACAACATAATCGATGATATGTGGAATTTGAAGACACAACATTGTCGCGAGTGTATAGCATGTTTTCAAATGGAAATTTAATGTTACAATACAAAGTGCAAGACCAATTGTGAAGTGGTACAATGAATTTTTGAAAAGGGAGAGTGCATTTTCAATCAAAGGAAAGAACACTTGACTTGCCAATGTAAAGTTGTGAAATATGCTTGAGAATCACTTGCTTATAGCCCTAAGTAGTCTGGGTACAGAGCTAGCTGGGCATTGGAGTTAAATAAATCCACTATGTCTAAGATCTTTCAAGTTGACTTCCTTGTCAGTGGAAAAGTAAACAAGCTCAATGTCAAGATTTGGGGTAGGGAGAACTCACATATTGTTATGGAGATTAAATGTGACTCCAAATTCAATATTTCTTAGTGCCATATAGAAGAAGAAAGTGTATTGATCCTGTTTCTTTTGGAAGAAACAATTACTGGTTTCAGCTATCTGGGCATGCTGACTCTGACTGTTTTCACAATTGGATGAGAAGGGTAATGAATTCTTTCAGTGAGACAAAGTTCTACCACACTGGCATCCCTACATTCATAATATCTTAATGCATGCGTGTCACACAGATGGATTAAACTATGCTGGAGCTGATGACAATGTATTCTGCTGTCATCACCCAAGTTACCTCATTTCACTGTCTGTCACTTCTTTGTATTCCCACTCCATTGCCTGAGAATCACAACAGTTGCAGTAATGTGTCACTACTTTCACCAGGTCCATCCTGGTGGATATGTTTGAGCATTGTGTAGCACAAACAATATCACCTTGCTATTTTTTGTGTGACATATGGGGGTGTACATTGAGTATCTTTGAGGTAAGGAACAAAATATGAAGGGTTTCACTTTCTAGTGATGCCAATGTTGTATGTAACAACTATAGATGGCAACTTTATGTTTGTTTAAAATCAAAGATGATATTTGTGGATACCCTGTATATTATACATAAAAACAAATTATTTTTATTTATATAACATTATTATATTTTATATTATAAATTTAATAATTCAAAAGATTCTTCTGCTTTTAAACATGATAGCTAAGAAATATATATATTTAAATGTCTTTTGTAAGTATTTGGATAAGAATAAGAATGTTTATTTACGTGCAGTGGCGAATAACATCCTGAGTACTAAAAAATTTATAAAATAATATTCTAAAAGATATCAATAAAGTATTAATATCATGGTTTTGAATTCAAAAAAGTGCTGCATTGGTAACTGACAAGCAAATAAAATCATAAGCAGAAAAACTTGTAGTTCAAATATCAAGATTTTTTGTTACAACATGATCATTTTAAAAACAAAGTTAGAAAATTTTGTTGTAATTTAAAATTTTAATGTATTGAACCAAATAAAAAGTTTTTATGTAAATGAGTTATCTGTAGTCATTAAATGATACTCACTATATCTATTGTTAGCAATATAGCATTCCTGCATTATACAAAGTCTGTTCAAAAAATATGCACACTGTTTGAATTGCGTGGCTCCAGTTGGTTCCAGGGGAATCTGCTTGGTGTCGCTAGGTTTGTACAGATTGTCTGGTGATAAAGCCATTTCCTGATTACAGATATCTTTACTTGTTGATTGGCTACGCAGTTTTTAGTGAAATGCCATTTTTTTTTGTTTGTCGGATTTCAGAATGAATGACCTGAAGGAGCAATGACTTGCTGTGAAATTTTGTGTTAAACTTGGAAAACCTGCAACTGAAACATTTGCTATGCTTAAACATGGCTTATGGTGATGTTGCTATGAAGCGTACAGCATGTTTCAAGTGGCATGAACATTTCAAGGGTGGTCGACAGTCGAATGAAGATGATGAGCGTCCTGGACGTCCTTCCACGTCAACTGATGACCCACACGTCAACAAAATCAACACCCTGGTGTGGGCAAATCAACGTCTGACCATCAGGGAGCTTGCTGAAGAATGTGGGATATCAGATGAATCTTGTTATGAAATTTTTACCAAAAAATTAAAGATGCACTGCATTGCTGCAAAATTTGTGCCACGCCTGATGACGGATGACCAAAAAGCCAATCGCATCCAGGTTTGTCAGGAACTGCTTGATCGTTCAGAAAAAGATGAAAACTTCTTGTCAAGGATCATAACAGGTGATGAATCATGGGTTTATGGTTATGACATTGAAACAAAGGTCCAATCATTCCAGTGGGTGGGTGAAACGTTCCCCATGACCCAAAAAAGCTTGCCAAGTTCAATCCAATGTCAAGGTGATGTTGACAGTTTTCTTTGATGCTAAGGGTGTTGTTCACCATGACTACCTCCCCCAAGGCTCCACAGTGAACCAGACTTACTACATTGAAGTTCTGAAACGTCTGAGGGACACCATCCATCGCAAAGGCCAGAAATGTGGAGGAGTGGCAACTGGTTTCTCCATCATGACAATGCTCCAGCCCATTCAGCCCTCGTGACTTTTTGGCCAAACACTTGATCATTGTTCTTCCCCACCCCTGACCTTGCTCCTCAACCTGACCTTGCTCCTTGTGACTTTTTCTTGTTCCCCAAACTCAAAAGACCCTCGAAAGGAAGAAGATTTGAGATGATTCCCGAGATTAAGGCAAATGTGACGAGGCACTGAAGGACATTACAATAGAAGCATACCAGGACTGTTTCAACAAGTGGAAACACTGTTGGGATAAGTGTGTGCGTTGAGAACGAGAGTAATTTGAAGGGGACCTAGACATGTAACTTCTACATAAAGTATATTTTTTGTTTTATGACGTCAGTCTGTGTATTTTATGAAAGACCTCGTACTACTGACTGTAGTATAAGGCAGGAATGGTAACTTTTTTGAGTTTGCATACCATGCAGTAAGCATACTTATGTTTAAGAATGCTTATGAATGCCAAAGTTTTAGACTTCAAATTATGATATGTAAATAAATAAAATTAATATGCTTTAATTGGAGTAAATGTGATGATGATGAGTGAAATTGTATTGTACATTATGTGCCAGATGATGTCTTCCAACATGTCACTTTGGGCACATATGCCATAGGTTTGCCACTCCTGGTATATTGTAGATTAATAATATGAATATAGCTAGCAACACATAAGAAACAAAACCATTTGGTCCTTTCATCCTAATTATAAGCAAATTTGATTGAACTTACCTTTCTTGCAAGTAATGTTCTGTCATTATCATCATCATCGGGAGTTGGCGGTAATGGTCGATCCGGTGCTTGACTTATAGCAGCTTCCACTTTAATTACAAAATAAAAACAAATGCTAGAATTAGAATTTTAATTTTACATAATAAAAAGTGTAGTTTATACTAAATAGTAATGCATAATTTTTGAACCAAATCCATATATTTTCAATAACACAATTATTATCTAATTTTTCAGATTTACTGTATTGTTTAATATATCTATTAGATGTTACATTTACAATAATTTTACATAAAATAGACTTTAAGCTGCATGTAATTATTAATATTGACTTTTATTTAATAAAAAAATGAAATAATACAAATAATTTGTAAAAAATTGATAATGAGAAAGTCAGGTTATATATGAAATTATATTATTTTCATTAATTTCTTTACTTATTTGTTATTAAAATTCTTCTTACCTTCTCGTGCAACTAAAGCTCTTAGAGTGTCACGGTTATTACATTCGGGAGGTCTAAAATATGAAGAAAAGATTAAATTTCATTATCTTTGTATAAATATTAATTAAAAGTTTAATAAATGAATAACTAAATTGAGATTCTCAGTAAATCAAGTAAAATTTTATTCAAAATTATCATCTGTAATTTTTAAATAATTAAAGTATTATCCTGCACTGTTGTGTATTTAATAAACTTACTAAAATTCTAGAGAAAAAATACTATCTGTGAGAACTAAGAAAGGTTTAAACCATATAAATTTTTTTTTTACATATAAAGTATCTTGGAAAAAATGTTACAAGTTGAGAACTCAAAAAGAAAAATCTCCATTGGCTCAATGTTCTTTCTTACATAAAATTCTAACTAAAAGATTCAAAGAACATTAGTTCTCACAAACTTCTCGAACATTATATTTTTTAAAATTTTATTTGCTCTATAAAATTAAATGATTTATTTGCTATGTTGGAAAAAAAAACATTAAATTTATATAATATATTTAAAAATTTCATATTTTTATCCAAGACAGCAAGTAAATCATTTTACACTGTGTGATAAATTATGAAATACATAAAGTTTTTTTAAAATTAGATCAAAATTATGTAAAATAATAATAATAATAATCTTACCATCAATCATGAAAAATTAATACCAAATGATTTGTCAAATTGTATCAGGCTATATTGTGCTACATTTAATAATTAGATAGAGAGTAATTTTGCCTCACCTTTAACCTGTTCCGTGGTATTCCCAAAATATTTTGGGTCAAAACACAATGACCTTGACCGGTTGACCCGAGATATAACGTTTCGGCGTTGAGACGTTTTTGACACTAGATGTCGCTAGTCGGCATAATTTTTATATTAAAACTAAATTCCAAAATATAATTTTTTTATTATAAATTGTCTACGTGGACTTTATACCAGTGTATTGGTTATCAACACAGGAAGGAGCTCATAATCAGAACTTCTATTAATAACAGAAGTCTTATTAATACATTAAGTCCACGTAGACAATTTATAATAAAGTACAATTAAGGACTGTACGGCAACTAAATTTACATAATTTTTTTTGTTTTTAAATTTATTAATATGTCTATTTTGTTTGTGCAAAATAAAAAAAAATTTTGGATGATACAATAGCCATGATTATTTTTTTCTAAAACATGGAATTTTCGTTAGGCTTAACATCGACAAAAATTCAACGTGAAGCGACACGCGTCGGAGAAAAATCTCAATGTGGGATAGGTTAATAATTAATTTAGAAAGTTCTAAAAGAAAAGAAATTGGCCCATAGCATGGTCATCTTCCATAACTTTCTAAATTAAATATTAAATATAACTTTATTTATAATTATTAAATTTATTATGAAATGGTGACTGAATCGCCTACCTCTAGACAAGATCACTGTATATATCTAATTATTAAATGTAGCCATAATATAACCCAATACAAACTAGCAGATCATTCAGTATTAATCAAGAATCAGGTTATTTGATGTTCATATTTGTAATCATAAAAGATGCATATTTGAAAAATCCAGCAAAATATTGCTGGAATTTATTTTTTGACATTTTTGGGTTCAGAAGTCTCAAAATGTCGAGATTTGCAAAAACCCAAAGGGTCAAATCTGACAATTATAACACTTTTCCTTGTTATATATGTTAGGCTCAGAGAACAAAAATGTTCATTGAGCAAAAAAAAAATCCACAATTCATTGTGGTCTCTAAATTATCCACAATGCAAAATTCGTGTCGTGCCACTTGTAAAAACACAACCGCAATGCATTGTGACTAACTCAAAAAGACCACAAAGTGAAATTCACGTCGTGGCTTTCATTATATTTGACCACTACATGTTGCATAGATTAAGAAAAGCCATAACACATTCTGAACATTAGCTGACCACATTAGAGGGTAATACAATGCACAGTGGTTTGTAACTTTAAAATATGTGTTCTAGCCTCAAAATACTTTTATTTACAATTTTTAAAGCTGAACAACATTAGTTTTACAATTTTCCTAGAAATTTAATTTTCATACTTAAGCAGGTGCTTGATGTACTCTACACAATGACATAAAAATCAGCTGCTAATGTTAAAAACCACTTGCGATGGATTTATTATGGTTAAAAGCCAGCACAAGTTCTGAAGATTAACTAATAACATGGTGATTACAAGAAAATTAAACTTTCTTTTTCATTATGATTTATATATCTTCAATTATCTTTTATAAGTAGGTAACAAAATTATCCACCACGTACAGAAATGTAACTTGGTTATTTTTCAACATTTAATTATTCATGAAAATCTACTGCGGTGTTCGAGATTCGGTTTCAAACACCTAATTTACTAAAATTAATTACTTTGTCAGGAACTTTTATTAATAAATCAGTCTTCTTTTACGAGAACTATTACAGTAATATTTCGAGTTGCATTTTATGTTCTTTGAGCAAAATTTGCATTTTTTTTAATCAATGCTCAAATAAAATTGTAAAGTTTGACCTTTAGCACTTTTAAGCAAAACCAAAAAAACCAAATGTGTATTTTTCTCCACACAATTTATTTCTTTGAAATTTTTTTAAGTATGAAAATTAAATTTCTAGGAAAATTGTACAACTAATGTTGTTCAGCATTAAAAGTTGTAAATAAAAGTGTTCCGAGGCTAGACTACCCATTTTAAAGTTACAAATCACTGTGCGTTGTATCACCCTCTATTGTGGTTGCATCAGCTAACATTCAGAATGTGTTATGGCTTTTCTTAATCTCTGCAATGTGTAGTGGTCAAATATAATGAAAGCCATGATGTGAATTTCGCTTTGTGGTCTTTTTGAGTTAGTCACAACGCATTGGGCTGTTTTTACAAGTGGCCAACGCAAATTTCACATTGTGGATGATTTAAAGTGATCACAATGCATTGTGGACTTTTTTCGCTCAATGAACATTTTCATTTTTTGAGCCTAACATATACATAACAGATGAGAAAGTAAAATGCCAAATATAAAAATCTGGGCTCAGCAATAGACTATTTAAAAAAACTATCAAGGATATTGAAAAATTTAATTTTATCCTAACACTATTTGCTGAAAATTTTAAGTTTTATATTATAAGTATAATATAAATTACTTTTTTATATGTATGTTATATACCATATAATTAAATAGAAAAATTTAATTAAAAACTAAAACTTCATTAATTTAACTAATAATCTTACAAAGGTCTGGGTGGATCGGAAGCTAAAAGTGTTCCATCATTCTGAACTTGTCCGTCTTCGTCATCGGAATCAGTGTCTGATGCAACGGGCGGTTCTTCTATATAACTATATTCGGGAGAATTTCCGTTAAGACCGGAAGATTCGGCAGTCACAGATCTTCCAACTTGATTATTTCCTTCTACGGATAAATCGTTGAACTGATTTGCTAAGCCTTCTATTTCCTACAAAATATATATATATATAAGTTAAGTGAAAATAGCAAACCAAGAATAAAGATTTTATTAACTCACATCTGGTCTACATGGTGATTTTGGTAAGTGAAATGCTTGGGAGGGTTGTGGTTGATGATTTCTCGGAGGAGCCGCCGGCTTTCTTTCCTTTTCTTTTCTATTTTCGGCAATGGGAATGGGAGGTAATGGTTTGCTCGGAGGGGCCGGACCGGGAACAACTTAAAAAACATAATATTTTATTAATCTTTCCGGAATTATTGATACATTCGTGTATTTCAATCCCTAACTAATAGAAATTTATATGTATAGATGTAATGAATATTGATACTAAATTAATATGAATCTGCATTAAACTATATCAATTTATTTTATTTTATTATGTCAAAAAAACAAAAACAACTGAGATTTTGTTTTTAAAAAGGGAATAAAAGTTTTATAATTGCACAAAAGTTTTGAGTTAGCAGGGTATTTTCTCTGACAATGTGGAGAACTATAAGATGGATATACAATACAGTAGTTTATTACAATTAATTCATTGTAGAAGTTTTACCAAGCTTTAATAGGTTATACTGTTAAATTTATTATTACAGGAAAAGATCTCAAAAAACTTGGAATACAGTGCAGTATATAACAATGTACAGTCTTTAGTAACT
Organism: Centruroides vittatus; assembly: GCF_030686945.1. Lineage (NCBI taxonomy): Eukaryota > Metazoa > Arthropoda > Arachnida > Scorpiones > Buthidae > Centruroides > Centruroides vittatus. Next base: position 73,384 of record NW_027121419.1, on the reverse strand, counting down.
TATCTACCACAGTAATATAATTCGCAATATCATGAAGACTTTTAGATATCAGAAACACTTAATAATAATTACCAACTGCCAGTTTATATTGGGCTAGAATATCCGGCAGTTTGTTTGGCATTTATTAAATAATCAAGTTACTGGATTTTTATATTGTTAATAATAATTTTTCTACTGTCAAGGAATTTTAAATTATGTACAATCTGTTGAAAAAAAAAAAATCTGTCCAGGTTAGTGAGAGTTTACTGCATTTAATAATCTTAGTATTTTTCATATAATGAATGTTAATCAAAGATAAAAAAGATAAATATTCCATATAAATGTAAAGTAACTTTAAAAACAAAAGTTAAAACTTATTTTCATCTATGATTATTTAATATTTAATTTTTACAAATTTAAAAAATTGTTTCAGAAATAATTTTGCTCTAAAGAGGAAAGTGTATGATATGGAAAAAAATTTTATCTATAGTTATATTTTGGTGTGTTAAGTTTGAGAATTGATTTAACATTCAGTATATAGAAAAGAAAATAGAAAGTTATTGAAAAAAAAATGCATAAATTTGAATTTAACAATTTTAAAATACCTATTAATCTTTGAGGTGGTACGGGTGGACGTTGAGCGGGAGTCGGATTAATGGCAGATTGTTGTTGCGAAGATTGAATTTCTTTAACGAGTCTCAATGCTTCGTGAGAATTACTAGGAGTTAAAGTATTATAATCCTGCTGATATCCTCTTCTCAATGTGGAATCGTCTTCATCCATTGTTTCAATATTTCTGTTAACAGAAAAAGTAGTAATTGAAAAGTAATAAAAAAAATTAATAAATAATATTCTATAAAACTTTGTCGTAAAATTTCAAATTTTAACTCATATCAACATCATTTTAATATTGATGAATTTCATTTTATCTTCATTAATATTTTAATTAATAATTTCATTCATAAGAAATAAAATTTATAAATTTTTTATGAATGAAACAGAGAGAATAATCATAGATATTAAATTACATCTTAACTTTAATTTCGAGATTATCCATATGATATTAATGCTAATTTCCAAAAAATATACATAGAGCATTACATATTGTACAGTACATGTTTATGATTGTTCTTTATCTCTGGTGTTTACAGTTTTTAATACATGGAATATTTAAGACAAAGTAATCAAAATTCAGTGCATTTTAACATGTTAGATTGGAAAAAAGTGCACTTGTACTGTACCTTTCATTAAACAAATTAGTTTATATTCAAATGTTTTAAAAATTGAAATACTCATTCAAAACATTTATCAAAAACTTTTGATTCACAAAGATCTTAAAGTTTAAACTAAACTGGCACATAGAAGGTGCAATTACACAGTTAATATATACATCACTCAATCAGTATTGAATCTGGATTGTATTTGTTTTCATTTGCAGTTAGATATTTTGGAATCATTACATTTTAATAAAATGAAGTATTATTTTAAATAAAAACTAACAATTCTGGAGAAAATGATTGTAAATTTTTCAAACTTTTCTTAAGATTCTTGTGTTATAAGCAGCAGATAGATAAGTGACTTTTATTGGCTATGTGAGAGACGAATATTCAAGATTTAAAAAAATAGAATGTAAAAGTTTTAATTAAAAAGCACTTAAAAAAATTTTAAATTTTAAATCAGAGTCACACCATAATGGAACCAGATGCACGACAAGCTATCATTGTTTTGAGTAGAAACAGCAATCATTTTCATCTCAAACAACTATAAATATAAAAGTAATTTAAAAAGTATTTAATAAATATATATAACTACTATCAAAATATACGCAAATTACAAACAACTGTTAAATCAAAATGCTCTGTTGCAAACTTGAAACCTCAGTTAAATCTTTGAAATCTCAGAAATTATTGGAGCACTTTCGGCTTACCAGAGTGCAACACATTAAACTCATATGATTGGCAGAATATAAACTGGGTGTCATAGATGAAATGCTGATTCTGACTGATTATTCTAGACTCATACAGGAATCATTCATAAAGTCATTTGTAAACTATTAACTGAATGGCTTGCTTCAAAGTTATGATAATTGATCGTGTGTGTTAACAACTTATGATGATCATTCTCATACTGGTAACCTTAACACATCTGCACATCAACAACCAAAATCAAAATAATAAATCAACCATTATAACAGTTTACCTTAATTCATGCTGCATCAGCAAATCTTCATCATCTCCTTCACTTCCGCTATATCGATATTCCTCTTGTATCTCCCCTAAAAACAAGAAAAACATTTAACCACAGGAGTATTGTTGTTATCAAATTTAATAAATTCTGGGAAGGTCAAAATTTGAACAATCACATTGCCTACATTATAGTCTATTGTGGTCTTACACCATACTTTTTTTTGTAAATTTTATTTGTATATATATATATATATATATATTTATTTTTCATTTTTCCTTCTTCCTCTGTCCTTTGTTTCTTGGCGCTCTACTTCTGGAAACTTCTCTCTGTGGGTGGCGATGACCTGATTTGTAAGACAAAGGGAACGGGTAGCCTGGAGGGGCTAAAGAGGAGATAGAAGGGTCACTTTTGGCTTAGACGTCGAGCAGTACGAATGGACTTTGCGAAGGTCTCCAGGTGGTCAATTTACCACCAACTGGACATTTGAAAGAGGCAGTAAGCTGAAGATAGTAGAGACTAGAGAGGATCTCGAACATTTTATACAACTTCTCCGGAAACTTGTCAAGTAACAAGTAGAAAAGAAAGAAAATCCAAACTCTACAACATCAAGATTAGTACTATCGGAAAACAAAGGTTTGAGCTCTAGCCACCACCATGAGGTCGTCAACTAAAATTTGGGTACCCATTCTTGTCTCATTCTTTATAATCTTCTATCCTATCATCTATCCTTATTTTCTCTTTCCTTTAGTATAAGTAGTTTTTAAGTAGTTAATTATAGTTTAATCTTTTTTTTTTTTTTTTCGCATCGCACTGTGCTTCCTCGGTCAACCCTTTGTCACAAGATTTAAGGTTAACGATTCTGTACAGGTGTCTGATAATTAAAACTGTTTGTACAAGGAGTGTCGGAATCCAAACGAGAACCTCTATATTATATCAAATGCAGATGAAAATTAAAAAGTTTTTTTTTTATGTCTATCCCTTTCTCGGACTCTTTTCTTCACCATGTGCATCTACAACACTATAATAGCTGGGAAAGAAAAAGTAATCTGAGATAAAATCTAAATCTTTTTAAATTCAAAATGTCAAATATAAAATATATTCTCAAGATTACAAAAGGAAGAACAGACAGGCAGGAAGGAACATCAGTGAAAATTTATAGGTCTGCAATTTTTGAAAATTGCAGCCCAAAAATCATTTAATAAATATCTTGATGATAAATAAATCTTTTTATAAACAAAAGTTGAAATTAGAAGATCACTATGAATCATATTTACTAATGCTTACATATATAAAGTATTATAAAATATAAATATATATTTTTACTATGTTTTACAATTAACTTTATGTATATTAATTATAAAAATCTTTTCATAATTTTTTTATTCACATAAAATAAGTAACTACTTTAAACACATCCATAAAACTAATTCCCCACATTAATATATTTTTACCAGATAACTGGTCTCGAATTGCATGAATCTGGTTTTGCATGCATTCAAAGAATGCAATTCCCAGATAAATTGCAAGTACACTGCATATTATGCAACAAAACAAACTTATAAAGTTAAAACTACACTAAACATCTTAAAAGTTAACGAAATCTAACATATTTAATTATGTTAAGTTCAGTCGAACTCCGTAAATGTACCTTGTTTGTGTTTGCGACATCTGTCGATGTGGTCTTTTAACTGTATGCGCACTTGTCTTTCTGTCGGCTGGTCTCGAATAAACGGATGCTTTAATAATTGATCCGTGTACGGACGTTGCTGATAATCTTTGACTAGTACTGTTTCGATAAAGCTATGAAATTTTTTGGACCATTTTCTCGACTTTAGTCTCGGCGGAAGATTTCTTGGAATGAGAAATAATGCTCTCATGGGATGCATGTCACAAAGAGCTGAAATATCAACACATTTATTAGAAAAATTATTCCTCTAAAAGAAAAAAATACCTAATTCTTAATTCATAGAAATGAATATTTAAAGAAAAACTGCGTGTGTTAAACTATTCTTCAAAATATATTTTTCTGTGATAAATTATACTCACGTGGTTGTGATTCTGCCATTTCCAAAGCTGTGATCCCTAGAGACCAAAGGTCACTCTAAAATATAAAATCATTACATGCTTTAATTTTTAGTACTTAACAAACACCTCAATTTTATAGTTTAGTGCATAAAATGTAGTTAAAAATGCAATGTAATTAAACATATTTCATTTTTAATATATTTGCATCTGTGGACAAAAATTTTGATGTATTTCTCCTTTATTCAAGTTAAATTCAATTGCCTTATTGAAATACAGGATGATCACAATTAGTGTTCCTGTTTGATGCTATCTGGAGGGAGATTTAGCAGTCCAAATGCAACAAAATTTTGTATGCTGAGGTTTCAGGACACACAGAAGAAATTTTCTCAGGAAAAAATTGTTTTAAAACTTGTCACTATGATACCTGTGATGACGCAAGTAGCAAAAAAACACATATTACATGCATAATGTACTGTACATGTACCATGGGCAATTGCTGGGTGTAAAACTGCTCACAGCTTTCAGAATTCCATTCATATTATGAGAGATCAGTTGTGATAGTCATGATCTTGCATAAATGCACTTTTTCTTTTCAAGCTGTTTTATTACAGTGGTAATTCCACAAGTATGCTTTAAGACTTCCAATGCCCCAATGCTTACCACTCTCTTGAATTTTTTTGTCCACATAGAGTTTTGTCTTAAGAGAAACATTCATGGTAGCAGACACCAACACAACAGACTTCAGACTTTTTTTGCTTTCAGTGTGTGATAAGCCTAAGAAATTACTCAGAGGTCTTTGACATAAAGGGTTCTCAAAAGAACTATCACACAATTAAAAAGAACTGGATGTCCGAATGTACAACTTACGACTACACAAGTAGTGGAAAATGTTATGACTTCTGAAGAATGCCCAATGAACTGATAACAGGCTCCAGCAGTGTACTGTACATGTACTGTCATGGAATCAGGCCATGCCAAATGGCATAGTGTGAAAGACACAACAAAATGGCATTGTATTTTTTCCTATAAAAGATCAATCACATTCAATAATTGCTTGATGTGACAAGGAATTTCTTACTTTTGCATTCAGCTTTTTTGGTACAATGGAAATGGACAATACTTGACCACGGCAGATCATGTAAACTAACAAGATGCATTTTTACCTCGACATAACAGCAAACATTCGTAACTGTTGCATTCAGGCTTTGCAGCATCCATATGTATGTCAACAGATTCCACTGTACATGCCTAAATTCACAATGTAATGTGGCTTCACAGCCACATTTATTGTTGGCATATTCTTCTTTGATAAGGATAAGTCCATTAGTCCTGTAACTTGTTCTATTACTGCCCCACTGGAATTAAGAAAAATTGAACAGATTCGTTGTCCCACTATTTCAATAGTGACACCTTGCATCAACCATTTTTAAGTAAGAAAAGGGATCTCCACATTGTCAGTTGCTGCAGCAACATTTAAATGAAAACAGAGTCACACATTTCCCATACTATGACTTTTCTCATCAGATCTTACTTGTTGACTTCTGGTTTGTAGTAATTGAAGGGCATGGATTATCAAAATCAAGTTCCTAACCCAGTAGCATTGAAAGACAGTATCAATTGCATGTGAGAAGGATAGATGAGTCATGTTTGGCTTTTGAACATACTGTTCAACAACTTCAGAATAAAGGCTACATTAAGCAGTGTCAGTTAAGATTCATATTCCTCTCTTGTGCATTTACCATAAACACCTGACAACAAAGCATATTGAATGTGAAACATGTTTCTTTGTGCTTCAATGATTGTATCATTTGCAGCTTACAATCATCATGTTTTTTTTGCTGCTTGCAATGCCACAAATCTTATAGTGGTGAGTTTTGAAACTAAATTTTTCCCTAGAAATCTCGTCCGAATGTCCAAAAACATCAGAACATCAATATTCAAAATTTGGTTATGCTTGAATTGATTTATATCTCAGGGACACTTTAATTATGATCATCCTATATATCAAGAGTTTTAAGATCTATTTGCAGTTTGTTACAAATAATTACATCTTAAATTTACTCAAATAATCAAATATACAAAAAGTAACAAAGTCATTTCAAAATCACTTGAGCCATTATCAGTCATGCTCAATGCTGAACAATGGGGAATTTAATCAAGAATTCCTCAACTATATTTTGATTAAAAAAATCCACACATACGAGCTTGACCTATTTTAGATGCAATTATACAAATAATAATCAGTTCTGTGTTTATGAATATTTAAATCATGTGTTGTTTAATAATATTCCTAACGAAGAATAAATAAATGAGCAGTTTTCAAAACATTATCTTAAAAATTCAGCATATAATATGGAGGCAATTTCCTCAAGACTGAACTAATAGCTAAATAGCTAACTACATTAAATATTTACCAATAATTTTGCTTACTTCCAACTTTTATGCCATATTATGTCTAATCTTTAGATGTTATAAAGTTAGGAAAATACTATTAATAAATATTAAGTGAATATACACTTTGCAGGTACTTAGCTATCCAATTAACAATGTATATGTGAGAATTCGGACCCACCGGAAATTCACCGGTAGTAAGACATCCTTTTTCCGTGTGGGTGGAAGGAAAAGGGATGTGAATCAGAAGGAAACGAAATTGCAACAGAAGGAAAAACCCAACAAAAGGTGCGGATTGGTGGGCCCGAACAACGTGACCACCTCAATAAAAGGGCGACGAGGGAGGAAGGGAGGGGTCGATTACGTAGAGTCCCTTTGACAAGGTGCGAGAACACCGAAGTCGCAAGGACTCCGACTACCTACGACCGGACCCGTTTCTGAATCAACTCAACCCCGAGGTATGACCCCCTAATCGTGTGAACTCTCCCTCCGCGAAGCCGCTCTTGGTCGGCAGTACTTAGTGAACTGTATCGATTATGTTAGTCCAAATAAATCCTTGTTATTATTCTAATTAGTTGTGATGTTCTTTATCCGAAGAATAGCATCCGCCGCTCTAACGTCGAACCTATCCACTTCCGCCACTCCCGTAACGCGAAACGCGTAACTTATTCGAACCGCCATCTTGACGTGGGCAAGTCTAACGGACTTGTTAGCCGTAAAAAGGAGGAACGAGACTCTGTCCGCCTCCCGGCACCCACATATATAACCTAACTAATATTCGGCATTAGTCATGCTTATAAAAAAATTTTATTTATTTATTTCTTATTTTTGGAAGCAATGTCTCTAAGACAATAGTTGCTGCCCCAATACAATGAACACAAAACAAATTCTATTGAAATACAAGTAATACATAACAACAACAACAACAACAACAACAAATATATAAAAATATCAAAAATAAGATTATAGAACATAAAATTTAGTAGTATAAAGAATTTTTAAAAAAACAAATTTGTATTTGTGATATTCGAGATACAACATATTTTCAAATTTATCGACTGCCTGATAATAACGATAGAAAGAAAGATTTAATCGTGGTATTAAGACGACAAAAAGGAACAAAAGGATACAAAGATTGTCTAGTAATATTGAATGTAATTCTTAAATTAATGTAATGCAAAGAAAGCAGATCAGTAAAATATTTGTAAGTAGGATCTTTGATTAAAACTTTATTAATCTTTTATTTGAGTTAATTTGCAGAATACAAGTTGATTCAATTAAAAAAATCATCTGTAATTTAATCAGCTGTTTCTCCTGTTATTCTTCATTTCTTAATTTAAAAATAAAATATTGAAAAGTAATTGTTTATATTGATTTTGCGTTTAATCTTGCTCTATATATATACAGGTATACCTCGACTTACATCAGTAATTGGTTCCAGGAGAGGCGACGTAAGTTGAATTTACTTGTGTAGTTACGACGTAAGTCGTAGTTTTGACTTACGTCATAACTAAACGCCAATAATGGAGGAAACGCCAATAATGAGCACTTAAAGACCGCTACATAAGACGACAACACAGAAACACAGATGTTTTCATGGTTCATTCCCTAGGATTTATGATGATTGTATTAACATTTACTGTAAATGTACATATTTTAATATGATTTTATGTGCTTTCAACACTTTTCTAGTGATATTACGACTTCAATGTTTATGGCGGACAGATTTAAAGTCGAATAAACTGACTTAAACTTGATTTTTGTTTTTCCATATACTTTTTTGACAAACTACATAAAATCGGGAACGACATAACTCGAGAGAGACGTAAGTCAAGGTATACCTGTATATTTACTATGCGAGGACCAATGGAGTTCTTTTTCTACAAAACTTATAATCGTAGTTACTGCATGTGTGTTAAAATATTTTTTCATTTGAATGCCTCTACACAAAACTAAATTAATGATGCCACAATATAAATGCATGGGAAAAAGATGGATAAAATCAACATACACAGTTATTTTCAAATACTTCGTTGTTATTTTTTTTTTTTGATTGTATTGGATAATTTTTCAATTAAAAATACTAATTAAATAATTTCTAAAATTAAGGAGAAATATTTCATTAATTATCAAAATTTAGGTTTATTTAAAACTATTTAGTGGGATTTGATAAGACTTGGTTTAAATTATTATTCAATAAATTTTAATGTATTAATTTGTTCTGAAGTGAAACAGTTTAAATTTAAAATACAGAGCTCTAACAGAGTTTAAAAAAGATTTTAATTAATCTTTTGTTAACAAATTTTGGATTTAAAGAATAAACTTCCGAGAATTAGTCTTCTTTTTGTTTCTGATGCAAATATGCAAAGTACAGGATGTACCGTGCAGTAAACACTTACTACCGATAAGAAAATAGTTTTTCAAATCCTTTTCATAAAATATTTGGTAATACGATAGAGTAATGCAACATATATTTACGTCATAATAATTAATGTGAAATTAGTTGATCATTTATTTGTTTATCGTTTAAATAATATACATATTTTGAAATTACATCCCGAACGTAACGTATAAATTTTAAATGCAATGTATTCTATTTATGTAGTCAATTGGAACATGTAAAAAAGTGTTTGATTTTTGTTTTAGCCATTTTGTTCTATATCATTTTTACCTAATCGTATCTATTTTTATATAGACAAAAACATTAGTAAATTTTTCCTTTTCATAGTGCTGGTGTTGGTTTTGTGCTCTGTGTTTATATAATCCCAATTTTGGAGAGATACTGAGAACTGGAAGGTGATAGAACACAGCAGATTGTTGGATATCTGGATTTTGTAAGTAAGTACACACCGTATGGTAAGAAAACGCAGTTGGGCAGAGGTTAGTATCTATGAATCCTAACTGTGACTGTTTGCTGACCGAATGTGTAACAAACAACTAGCAGCTGACAGTATACACACAAATCAGTCTCTCTCCATCATATACATTGACAATTGATAATACAAGACTTCTTTTATGTGCAACGCCCTGCGGAGTGTCAGATTACCGAATGTATCAGACTAGAGAGACTTTACTGTATTTAACAAATATTTTATTAAAAAAATTTTTTGTGATTTTTTTTGTAGTAAAATGAAGACAAATAATATTTATTCTAATGAAAGAGTATTTTTAAAATTAAAACTTATTGCCTACAATGGCAAATTTATTTCTTAAATTTTATAAGTATATTTTTTAATTTTCTTATAAGGTAGAGTCCCACAAGTCCGAACGCCACTAATCCAAACATGTTTCAGTTGGAGGAAAAGAAATTTTTATCTTGCAAGATAAAAATTTCTTTTCCTCCAACTGAAAATTTCTTTTCCTTTTTTTATTTTTCAGTTGAATTTAAATGGTATTAATGGTACAAAAAGATTTAGAATTCCACAACAAAAAAAAATTGTATTTTATTGTATTACTGTATTAATACTGTACAAAATTAATAAATCAGTGTTTGACATGGCCTATTAAAACAGCAGATCTATACTGTACTTACATACAAAAACAGAAACAAAAGTCATTGATGGTGTTGGATCTATATAAACCGGACCTGTTTTACTGCTTGCTTCTGCATTATTTCAATTATTCGGCTAATCCGAAAATCTGCTAATCCAAACAGGGCTCGGTCCCAATTAGTTCGGACTAGCGGGACTCTACTGTAACTTTACTAAAAGTAACTAAAATAAATCTCAAATTTTAAATCAGTACGAATCATAGTGAATTTATATGTTAAAATTATAAAAAAAGTTCTCTTTTTTTTAAATCATATTTTTAACAAATTAAATTTCTTAATACTTACTCTATTATCATAAGTAGCATCTGGATTCTCATCGCATGCAATCACTTCTGGAGCCATCCTAAAAATATATGTAATATAATATAATATAATAATGCCATTTTTTTATTTTTGTATATTTTTTTTATTGTGGGAAGACTTTTTATTTTAGAAATCTGTTAACATTAAATAAACATGATAATTTTGCATATCAAACAAACAACCAGTTTCCTTTATCAAGTGACTAAGGCTAAATAATTACTAAGAAATTTGGCAGGAGGCAGACCGCCAAGCCACCATCTCTTGATATATATAAATAAATAAATAATTAGTTAATTAAAGACATGGCCTGGCAGCCTGCCTCCAGCCAAACTGCTTAGTATTTATTTAGACTTAGTAGCCTGATAAAGGAATCCAGCTGTTCGTTCAATATTTGAAGTAATTATAGGGTCGGTTGTATTTGCTAAATAACTTTAGAAGAATAAAATGGGACACCGACAAATCATGAACTAAAAGTGTTATAGTGACAAGTTTTGGTACTAATTTACATTCAAGAAAATGTCTTCCATACATCCAAAATGTCACCGTACCAGAATTGGTTGCATTTGGATTGCTAAATTTCTCTCTAGATGACACTATATGGAGGTAGCGTAATTACCATCACTCAATATTTGAAGAGAAAGCTTAAAAGTTTAACATAATGTTTATGGAGTACTATATTAAGACTTCAATTCATTAAAAGCAAGTTTGTTTACTTGCTTTCCAGGACATTAAATATAAATCAAAGTTGAAATATAATAAAAATTTGTTAAATTTACAAAAATTTTTGACATGCAAAATCTTTGTATATAGCACAAATGTCCTCTTAAAAAAATTAAATTTATAGGAAGACAAAATTTTAAAATCTGATAAATGGGAAATTATTTAGATGTATTTTTACATCAAAATTCAATGTCTTACTATAAAAATACTTACCAATAAGGTGTACCGATGAACGTATTTCGACGACCTACCGTACGATCTAATTGGGCACTTACTCCAAAATCCACTAAGAAAAATAATTTCCGGTTATTTGTGAATTTTATTTGGAATATTTCGGAAAATGTATCAAAATTAAATTACCTAATTTGACTTCAGCATTATCTGTCAATAAGACGTTTTGGCCTTTAATATCCCTATGAATTATTTTATTGGCATGAAGATGACTCAGTCCCTAAAAAATATTTAATTATTTAAAGTCAGAATTTTCTTGTAAAAATATTCAATTAAATATAAAAATGTTCATTAAGTGTCTTTGAATTAGTTTAATTTTTAATCTAAATACCAGTTTTTCTAAACTGACTGTTGAACACTTAATAGTATACTATTATATCCAGTGAAGGCAATAATTAATTTATATAACAACACACAAATAACTGGTAAAACATTTATCAGCACCCCTTAAAATATGCTGGATACACACTTGATAGGATGGAATAATTTGCATTATTTAAGTCACCAGCTGTTTGGTATGAATAAGTTTTATAACAAATGGAAGTTTCAGTTGAGAAATGGCATCAGTTAGATCACAATCTATTAAGCTAATAATTAATTGCATAGAATCATTGGGTGTGTTGCCTGGCAAGGTGGCTTTAACATGGCCAGACAAACAAGTCACTGATTCAAGTGAAAAACAGAGTATGTCATTAGCTTGCTTATCTAACTATATTAAAGGTGCTTTACCAGGCAACACACATTAATCATCATCATTGAAATTTTATCAGCCAGTAATACTTTTATGCATTTGCACTTGCACAAAATTGATAGAACGTGTGGTTTCAGAATCTACTGATTAAAAAAGATTGTAATCTAAAAAGGCAGGAAGGCAATAATAATGTAGTTATAAAAATTTTTAAATACACTTAAGTATGGGCGTAATTTGTATTTATTTATTTACATTCAAATCATTATTATAGAATCGTTAAACATTTGGATTGCAAAAGGGGAAAACAAGGAATGTCACATTAATGTTTTCCAATTTTTCCAATTCTCCTCCTTTTTGTCACATGTCACTATCAGAAAACATTGTTTATAATGTTGTTATAACTTATTTATTACAGTAGACCCCAATCATCTGATGCAATGCAGATTGATGCTACGTTGGATAACCGAAAACTCATAAAATGGACAACTGTGGCCATTTTGAATTAAAAATTACAGATGTAAAAGTTTTATGTGGTAACACTTTTAAGCTTCTTTATATATGATTAATCAATTAGTAGAGACTATTAAAAAAAACATGTTGGATATAATTTAGTGCATCCAACAGTCAATATATAATTATTAACAGATCTCAAGTAATGGCTCGGAAATTAGAATCATCACAATCTTTTATTGCAGCTTCTGGAAAATACATTTCCAAAGTGGCATCAAGGACAAACTTATTTACCAAAGCACCAGACCCGATCCATTCCGTTAACAGAGATGAATGTTGTAATAGAAAATAATGTATTACAATATTTGCTGTTCTGAATACCAGAGTTGTGATCAGTATGCATGTTAGTTCCATGGTGTGTACCATTTATTGCTAGTTACTGGCTTATTTCATTAGATAAAAATATCATCATGTGACAAAACTTACACTTTGTGTAGGAAATCCTGAAACTTTATCACTATTAATACTAATTAGAAATTTAACGATTAAAATTCACATTCCAAAATTCCTTCTCAGTTTTACGATGTCTGGTTTATTCATTTGGAAATAGCAACTGTGAATTTTGGGAACTTTGCTTCCTTTAGAGCAGGCACGTCAAAGATACGGCCCGCAAGACAATTAGTTGCGGCCCACGACATCAATTCAATAACACTATTTGTTTATTTTTTTATCATCTTGATACCAAAGAAAATGTGATATTTTGTATGTTTAAGTACGTTACATTTGAGTTCAACAATTTTGTTTATGAAGTATTATTTGTTTAAAAATAATAATTAATTAATAAAATTGTTGAACCATTATTATTATTTTTGTATTTATTTTTATTTATGTTATGTTATGTTTATTGATTTAAAATTAATTCTTACAATGGAGGAACAAATTAGTTACATAATGTTATTAAATATACATAAAAATAAATTAACACAAAAATTCTAAAGATTTAGAGAAGGAGAAAATCTTAAATAAAGTAATTTTTGACATGTCGTCATTTTTCAAATAATTATACTTGAACTCTTCTCCTAGTACAAAACATTTTAGTTGATATATCACTCGACAAGATCCAAACAAATGTATTGAGAGATTCTTTTCCTTTTTACTACCGCAATAACTACAAAACTTCTCTCTTGATATATTTATCCGATAGCCCTTTAACATAATCCAAAATTTATTAAGTCTAAGTTGCATAATGAGGCTTTTCATGGGAAAATTAGTTTCACAGTTTAAGTAGTTTTTTGTACACCAACCCAGGCGCATTTTGAACAAGTTAACTCGTTTAGCTGAAGTGGAAGATATATCTGATTTCACAGCTGGTCTGACTTAGTTTGAATTATATCATTTAAGCGAGTTCTCGACAATGAAGCCGACTGTGTTGAAAACAAAAAGGAGTAGCCCAAGCTATCAAAAATATTCTTAACTGAAGCAGGCCAACTTTTCTTATCAGGTTTGACTGCTGTTAGCAAAACATTATAAGTAATTTGGCGCAAGTCGTATGAGGGTAACTCCATAACTTTTGACCAAAACAGAAGAATAGTCTTGACAAATTTCAATTCCAATTCCAATGGAGGTCTTCCAATTCAAGACAAACTGCAGAGCTTGAAGCTGAACGTTCTATTTTAAAAAAGTCTCTTAAAATATTTCATCTGTACTTTTTCTAGTTTAGACAGAAACTCCGGTCCCCAGACCGGGAATAAATAAGTCATCTTAGAACCAATAAAAGCGTCAAAAAGTTTAAAGATACTATTTATAGAACTTAGCTTCATTCGTTTTTGTAGAGTAAGCATATAGCCTGTCTTATTCTGTATGTCTTTGGCTATTAAATTGAAATTATGATTATACGCACCTGATGAAGAAAAATGTATTCCTAGGTACTTAAAATATGACATAAAACTAATTTCAGTATTATTCACAAATATCTTATCAGATTTAAGTAGTCTGCCTTCGTTGCGAAAAACCATTCCCTTTCGTTCTTTTAAGTTAACTGTAAGATCATTTCTTTTAGCATAATTAACTAGCAGAGAAAGTTTTCGTTGCAAACCCATTTTTGAATCTGCTACCAGAACTACATCATCAGCGTACATTAAGCAATGCAGATCAACAGATTCTCCAAGAGCAAATTCCAAAGTTTCAGAGGTAGAAAACAGTTGTGGTAAATCGTTAATAAATAATATAAACAACAGGGGGCTTAAAGGTTCCCCCGAGGCAACCCACTACCGGAAATGACACCTTTAGTATTTGCCAGATTGCCTCTCACATGATATCTTGTGTTATAAAATAAATTTTTTAGTAGTTTAATGAACAAAGTTGAAACTCCTAATAAATGTAACTTTTCCCGTAAAATATTAAAATTGATTCTATCAAAAGCCTTTTCCAAATCCACAAATATCGAATAGATTTTACGTCTTTTTCTTGACAAGACATACTGTATTTTTATTTATTCATATTACTTATGAGATATTTATTTTTGTATTTCATTTCTTGTTTACATTATGTTTTCTCTATTTCATCTTTTGAATTTCAAATTAAAGTCTGTCTTGGCAAGATCATACATTGAACATCAATACTCAGTATTTTACACACAAAATGCACGTTTTTGACATTAATAAATTACACTTTATGCTTGTATTTTGAGTCTTGCGATCCTTATTTCCAGATCATTTTACAGACCTGCTTCAGGCCTGTAAATTGGTCGAAAAAGTCTATTCTGTGATTAAAGTTATTGCTGGAAAACTACAAATGGTATTTTTATTTTTATTTTATTGTGAAATCTTGGGTTATTAAAAAGGAATTTTTTGAGTTGGCTACTTTTTAGAAAATTTTTGGTTACAAAAGCTCAAAACATCTGGCCTGCTGTCATACTCGAGACAAAAAATTGGCACTTAAGCAGTTTGAGTTTGACACCCCTGCTTTAGAGGAACACTAAAATTTTAGCACAAGGACATCTAATAGAGTAGTAACAACCCTGTATAATCTTGTGTCATCCGAGTAATTACATCACAAAAAATACTGTTTTCAATTCCAAATTTATGAATAAGTAAAAACAAAATGCTCACTTTTTTAACTGCTTTCTTTTCAAATTATCATTTTGTTTTTATAAATCAATAGTATCTACCAAATGAAGCAAACGGGAGTAATTTGTAAAAATGCAATAGATTACTACTACTTAATTCTTTTTAAATTTAGCACAATCATACCCTTAATATCTCTCTGCAAACATAGGCAATCCATTCTTCCTTTAAAACTTGTCCTTTAGTTGCTAAAAAAGAATATATATTGATGTGTATTTATAAATTCTTTATAAATAAAAGATAATTATGTTATGGAAAATTTAAAATTATTTTACAATCCAAAATAAATTTCTAAAATAATATGGAATGATTCTTCCAAACATTCCTAAGAATTTCTGAGCAACCACTTCGCAAATGATCTTTCAAATAAATAAAATCAAATCCATTAAAATACATTAGTAATTGCATTTTCTGGTTTAAAAATCTTATCTTTGCATTATTATTTTATACAATCACCACAATATTACTGGCATAAAATTAAACAAAATAAGCAATTACCCACAAACCAGCAATTAATTCACTTTTAAATAAACGTTCTCATCCATTTTCAATGGTCATCGTCAGGTTTCGATGTAATTGCATGTCGTAAAGATATGCGCATGCTCAATGTCGCGTTTAAAAATGAGTCTTCAAACTGGCTTCCAGTTTTAAAAAATACCAAGTTCATATAAAATATAAAAAGCAAACTTGACGAAGATCTATTGCACATCAAAGCATGCCCTCCACGCAGCTGCTAATGAGTACACTGCACGCCTTATTAATGCTCTTGTTGTACACCAGGAGCAACCAGCGGAAACATTACTATTGAGAGAAGAGTCCTTTTTACCTGTTACATACAATAAGGTCCTTACCAACATCTATGAAGAAATACCCACTTTACAAGTAACAGGATCACTTATAGGAGATCTCTGATGGTTTTCTCTAGTATTAGAAATGATAAGGACCAAGTGGACCGAAATGGTATCCTGGGAGTCTATGCTATCCCTATTTACAATCACAGGGTAAACCATCCTGCTGAATACATTGGTGCTACCACACGTGGTCTTAAAATGAGGATCAAGGACCATAAATACACCATTCAGAAAGGTCCTTCCACTACAGAATTGGCTTCTTTCACCATTGATAACAATGTCCGGGTTGACTTTGATGATGCCCAATTACTGGACCCTGCCAACCTGAAATATCTCAAACAACTGGAGATGTTTAAAGTGTTTAGGAGGGAAACAGCAATTAATTTTAAAGAAATGGACTCATTAACAGCTGCATGGAGAGTGTGCTCTGACATACAATAGATCGTCGTATAGTTTGATTTTCATTTTTTATATAAACTTGGTATTTTTTAAATTTCGAACAAACATTCCATTACATCGACGATAACTGTTAATTCACTTTTACACAAATTTTTTCAATTGCTGGTTTGTGGGTAATTGCTTATTTTGTTTATTATTTTATATAAAATGGTTACATTAATCTTCCTAGAATAGAAAAATCTCTCTCTATTCTTGACTTCTATTGATAGTTTATAACAAGAAGTTACTGAGAGTGAGAAATTTATGATGATATTGAAGTTACACACAGTACTGCATACAATGCTACGCAATAATGTACAGTATATAAAACTTCAATGTAATTATAAATTTCTCTCCTATACGGTAACTTTTCGAACATCTTGTACTGTTTCTTGCTTCAACACCTTGCTTCATTTGATGAAAATGCAGAAACTTAAACACTTAACTGTCTTAACAGAGTTGTTAAAAATGAATGCCTCTTGATATTTTTGAGAACTAGAGTCATCCTTGAAAGTTATCTAAAGAAATCATATTAAATCTATAGAAACTATGATTGATTTTGCATTCCAATGTGACTAAATCAGACTCTCAATTGT
The DNA here is from genome assembly GCF_030686945.1 of Centruroides vittatus. NCBI lineage: Eukaryota > Metazoa > Arthropoda > Arachnida > Scorpiones > Buthidae > Centruroides > Centruroides vittatus. The sequence goes on along the minus strand of NW_027121419.1, from coordinate 55,847 downwards.
AACTGTCACTCAATCTGTTTTGCTCAATCTTGTACCTACGGTATATCCAAAACTAACTTTGTTAGAGGGTGAGGTGGTAAATGAGTAATATAATATAAAAGCTTTTTAATATGTACTCATAGTATATACTTCAAATCCAATGTATTTATTACAACATTTTCTCATAATTTCTGCTTCATTAAATTTACAAACAGAATTATTTAGAATTTTAAATTTTTATCAAACAAACTTATGATGAGAAAAGTTTTCTAAATATTTGCAAGTTTCTGACATTATGAATCTCACAGTGTCAACGTAATTGTAAATTTAACGACATTAAAGATAACTTATTTTACGTCACTCTCAAATTTCGTCCATTTCTAATTAGGACAGAATACTGAAACTTTGAAGATGAGCCTAAGTCTGACAACAATGCATTTTAATGTTTTAGGAGAAGACCCATCTCCATTCTCCCCACTCCAAAACCTGATAAACATAACCAAATGTAGAGTTTAATCATGATGCATGTATAAATGCATGGTAACCTATCTATATACTAATATATAAAGTGAGAATTAGTGATGTAACGAATATTCGGTTACTACCCGGTATTCGGCCGAATACCAAATATTTAAATCACTATTCGGCCGAATACTGAATATTTAGTCACTATTCGGCCGAATACCGAATACCTAAAAACAGGAGTAAGAAATAACAAAAACACAGTAAATTAATCATTTTTGTAACTTTTATTAATGCTGAACATTAATCTATAATTATTAAAGTTAATAAGAAATAGCGTCTAACTCTAGTATTAAATTATTTCGTAATTAAATAATATTATAGCCTTTATCTAGCCCGATATCTTATGGCATTGATGGCGTGTAGGTTAGAATGTATCGGGCATCAATGTTATTGTTTAGTTAATTATGTCATATTCGTATTCCCGTATATTTTAATATTTATACGATATTTTAAAATGAGTTACAAAACGTTTTATTGAAACTTATCGTATTTAATGAAAGAATTATTTATCTATTTCTAGAAGATGTATATATAATATAATAATCTTATATATATAATTCTCCTGTCACAATTTTTGTTACCGTACTCCTCCAAAACGGCTTTACCGATTTTTACCAAATTTTGTATGCATACTCAGTAGGTCTGAGAATCGGCTACTATCTATTTTTCATACCCCTATACCATTTCCCCCTTTCAAAAATATATTTATATATGGATTAAGGCTTTTATGTCCAACAGATGGCGCTACCTTCCGACGACCTAAGTTTGCTTTTCTGTGAGGCATTCTGCTTTTCTGTGAGAATGGACTGAAGCAGATCATTTTCTATCTATCTATATAAATAAAATATAACGTTCGTTTGTTCCTACCGTTGCATTCGAATACGCACGTGTTTTTATATAATATACATGTTGAAATTTTCCCCAGTGGAGGGAGATGGACGGGATTAAGGCTTACCGTGAAGAACTCGGCTTCTATTATACTATTTTACATGCGGTTTTTTGCATTTTTAATTGCGTTTTAATAGGTTACGTCAACAGAATATACACTAAAAAGGAATTTTTCGATATTTCCCAGCGGGAAATGACGGGATTAAGGCTTACTGTGAAGAACTCGGCTTTTATTATACTATTTTAGATGCGTTTTAATAGGGTACGTCAAGAGAATGTACACTAAGAAGGGATTTTTTGAAATTCCCCCCACGGGGGAAGTGTTATACATTTATAATAGATGCATTTTGAGCCACAACAACGCGTGGCCGGGTCAGCTAGTAATATATAATTTATTTTATAATTAAAGCAAAGAATGAGCATTTTTCATTATATGCAAAAGATAACATTTGAAATCATGTTAATTTTAAAAATATTGACAAAAACAATAGCACTAAAATATCAAAAAACTTCACAAATAGAAAACCCCCAATAATATATTTGAACTGTTCCACAACTGGGCAGAAACTAGACCATATGTCCCCACTAAAGTATATCCTTAGGGCACTATTCAGTCTACAAATACGTAGTAAAAACAAAACTTTAGCGTTAAAAAGATCGATTGCAAATAAAATAACTTATAAGTTATAACTTACATCTAAATACCAACAACTGCCGAATCATATCGGGCTATTTATGGCTATTACATAAATTATAAACCAATTCGGCACTAGAGGTAGATGTTAGGCTCCATCTCACATTAACTTTAATAATTATAATTTAATTAATTAATTTAAATAATTTAGACATACTGGAAGAAAAAATCGTAGTGACAGCGGTCCAATAGAGAGCAGAGTGCATGATCCTTGCCATAATGAGGTTTGCGCGCCAATTTTCGTACGTGCGTTAATCAAGCCGAATAGTTTGGCCGAATATTCGGCCATTCAGCCACACTCCTGGCCGAATATTCGGTATTCGGCCATGCCCCTAGCCGAATATTCGGTATTTGGCTGAGGCCAAATATACTATTCGTTACATCACTAGTGAGAATGTTTATTTGTTTGCTAGAGGTAATCTTGGAATCTACCAAACCAATTTTTAAAATTCTCTCTCTCTCTATTGGAAAGCTTATTCCTTCCAAATGAACATAACTATATACTATATTCATATAAAACAAGAAAATACATGAGAATGATGTTTTTACCACAGCATCTGTCATCTCCTTTGCCACCTGGTAGGTTTTATTAAACTTATGATTTTGGTTTCAGTTTTCATTCATGCAGTTTGGATAGTTGTGTATATGCTTTTTTTACATAGTCTTGACTGTTCCTTTCTTATAATAATACTCATATGTTATCAGATACAACCAGGGCCTTTCAAAGAAAATGCAAGGCCCGGGGCAACTAATATTTTAGAAGCCCTTCAAATTGAATTTTTTCTAATCGTCCTAATTTCTGTCTTATGATTAGTTTTAAATTTCATTCTACTGTTGCCCACACAAGAGATGAAGGGGAGTAGAGGAATCCCACCACTGCCACTAATGTTGCTCACATAGGAGTGAGGAGAAAAAATTAAAGAAAGGGGGTTTAAAATTGGATATCCCTAGCCAAAGCCACGGGAATTGTGGGGAAAGATTAAAAGAAAGAGAGTTATAGGAAAAAATAACACTGGCACTAGAGAGCTTTTAAAGGAGGCTCTCAAACCTTTATAATACAGTTAATAAAAACTAGGGAATAAAAAGAAAGCCCTTGGATAGGGTAGATTCACTCTAGCACTGTTAGTATCATAAAACACTGTTAGCACAGAACTGACTGAACAGGCCTTGTTCTCTGCTTCTATGCCCTTTTTGCTTGGGATGGGATTCAGAGATGGAGGAAGGGGTAACTTTTGAGTATGGGTGTATGTAGTGATTGGCCAGAAAAATATCATCCCCAGTCTGGGGTTAGTCAGGGTGATATACTTCTAGCCAATCAGAGACTAGTTTATATTTCTCAATCCTTTCTGATTCCTCCTACAGAAATTTAGAATTTAATTTTATAAATGTTAAAATTTATCAAATCATTTTGCCTTCTCCTATATTTTTGTCTAACATATTGAGTTGCCAAGTTGAGGCCCCTAATGTTGCGAGGCCCAGGACAACTTTCACTCATGTCCACCCCTCTGATTGGCACCGGATACAACTATTAGAAGCAAATTTATTTCCCTTAAATGAAACGAAACTTTTTTAAGTAGGCCTATAGTATTTTAGTGTTATTTGTTTTAGTATTAATCCTATCATACCAATGTTTGGAAATAAGAATGAGTCTTACATGATGAGATATCTACCTACATAAATTGAATTATTTCAGTTACCTTTCAGGTGTACATGTATGTCAGTAAGCCTTATCAGTGATAAAATGCCTAAAAGAAAGTCACAATTGTAATGAAATATATCCGTTCTAAACCAAGATGCAAACTTAGATGTTGCAAATATCTTTCTGGTACCCTGCAGGAAAAATAGATTACCATAAAACTCTGATCACTCACTCTGATTTAATCCCCTACCCCTTAACTCAAAAGCCTTTTAAGTGATCTGGACAAATTTTGAACAGTACTATACAATTATACAATCCTCCAAAAAATATTAACTACTTTAAAACTCGGACTCCTACTTCTTTCTTGCAATTTCATTCCCCACAAATCTGACACCAAACTCTTCAACTGATTTGCACCAAATTTTACATAATAACTCTTTGCCACCTGCGAGAAACATACACAACCTTATAACAAGGACAACTCAACTGTCTTCCTGAATTTCCAGGCAACACTGGGCGTTCTTTGCTAGTGATGTACACAATGGGACTGAGGTTGCCCAGTCCACAGTGGTCAAGTGATTCCGTTTCCCGAATACTGGGAGTTCGGTTGTGGGTTTGTGCCTTGCCAGGACATGCTGGCCACGTGAAGTTTTCCAGGTTTTCTCCATGTCTGTAATACCCAAACAGGGGCCAGTTAACCTTAAAAAGACCTCCTGGAAGGAATCCCCCTAGGTAGATTGCCCAAGTATTGCATTGCCATAACTTAACAAAACAAACAAACTGAGGTTGCCTCACCTCAATCTCTTGAAAAATACAACCAATAAAAATTATTATTTTTCTAAAAATTTTTTTAAATATTTCTTTTATCTCCTTCTAACATATCCCTTTATATCAACACTTTTACACACATTCTACCATCATTTAACAAAGATCGCAGACTGTTACGAATTATGATAGACTGCATGGCTTCCATATGTTGAATATCTTTTGTCCACTGAAACTATATAAGAGATGACTCTTCTTCCTTGCTCCATATATTTAGTACAATTGCCAGTGCTAAACCATCATAGTTAAGAACACATGATCTGTGTAGATGGATACCACTCCCACATGGTGGAGAGGTAAGGTACTAAACCAAGTAACAGTATGCTACAGGCTTCACTTTCAAGAGAATAAAACCTTATCTTCTAACATTCCTCTTGTATAAAAAATTATTGTTTAACTTAATTAAAATTTTATTAATTTAACAATCTTTTAAAATGTTTATTTTATTTATATCCACTTACTTCTGTTCACATTTACTTACATTTGACTAATTCTGTTATGGATCCAGCTCCACAATATTCCATAACAAGCTGTAAATTTATGATAATTTATAATTTTATTCATATTTAAAACATTTACTTTAGTCTAATAACTCAAAATCTATGGTAAAGTTTATTACTTTACAATTGTACATACCCATAGCTTATCATCCTTTCCTGGAGGACTTTTTTGAATAAAAGCTCCATAGTATGTAGCGATGTTACGATGATGAGAAAACTGGAAATTAGAAATGAAAATTTTAAAATAATTTAAATACTTAACTTGATTATATTAATTGAAAAATTATTAGTAACAAAGGTAGATAAAGTAAATAAAAATTTCTAATGTATTTTTGCAAATTGTCTGATATGTTGGCCTATCCAGGAGAGAATATGAAATCGGATATTTTCACACGCCAGTTTATTCCGGGAAAATGCCAGCATGCTGGTTTATATAAGGTTATAAATCCCTTTCCAAAGGGCAAATAAAAAAATAAATAAAACACAAGTTACATTGCATGGCAATTCTCATAGATATCAGTTTTTATTCTAAAACTGTGAAACTATCAGTATTACATCAAAAATTATGATTATACATTTAATTTCTGCATTTTGTTTTCTTTCTAACAACACAAAATACTTGTGGAATGCCAAAAGGGCTTTTTTTATGCTTATTTTATTGTAATTTGATCCAAAAATGCAAAAGTAAACATATCAAATTTCAGAAACTTGCTGTAAATTCTCTATTTACAAGATTAATGTCTGCTTTGCGTAAAATTTGATAAGAAGGTGTTACTTTCAAGGTCAGGGCAGTACTAAAAAACTATTACTTTTGGGGCATATTGTCAGTGCAGCCCGTACTGACTAACTACTACTAGTAACATCAATAAGCTGCTAATTGTTTTATTACTTGTCAACAAAAACTTTCTTCCCGGTTGTAAGTCTGTCAAATTACAATGTTGTTATTTTATTGTGCTTGGAAGAATGTTTTCTTTAACTTTTATTTAACAACTAGTTTTGTTAGATCTGATTAATTTTATTTTTTTAGATGCAGTTTAGCTGGCATGTCAGTAACCCCAGAGTTACCAGCATGCTGGTTAAACTGCAACTAAAAGAATAATCAGATCTAACAAAACTAGTTGTTAAATAAATGTTAAAGATGTTAATGCTGGTCTTCCCAAGTTATATGTGACATGCCGGTCAATCTGTAAAAATATGGTAATAATTCATAAATAAATTTAATTCATTACAGCCATAAATTTCTATGCGCAGGTCACCCTCATCACTGATGATTTGCGTAGATTCAGTATAGGTAAATAGGCCATTGTAAAAATCACAACGAAAATCCACAATAGCCTGACCACTGGCAATACATTATTACGCAAGGAGCTGCCATGTTGATGTGGTAGCTCCTTGCATATTGTATGCAAGCAATATGCAAACCATTGATACATGACACAACAATGAAAGACAAAAAAAATGCTGAACAAGCATTAAATCCAGAAAAGACTTTCAACTTGAGAAAGAAATGTAAAATATTTTCTTATTAATGCATGTACTTTACATAATATATTTTTTAATATTGAATTTAAATTATTATTAATGGACAGATCATTTAATACATTACAAGAGAACAAATTTTTAAATGCATAACCTTTGTAATATACAAAGATATACTGCATTATATTATGTACAACAAAAATGGAGAACAAGAACAATCATCATATTCATAACTTACAATTATCAAACATACTATACATTTGGAAACTTAATTATTTACAAATGAAATTTACTATCAATAAAGTATTTTTAAACATATCATTACAAGTAACAATGTTTTGCTTCCACAAATATTAATTTTTAAGATACTAAATCTTATGCTAAATCATAGAAGAAATTAATTACAATATGCTGGAAGAAAAGATTAGCGGATAGCGAAACTCTAATCTGCAACTCCTGCTTACTGTACAGATGCATTACCACTTATGCTAATCAAACCTCTATCCAATCTTTGCTTCCAGACCGATTAATTTCAAACACGTGGGAGTTGCAAGTTTGAATACCACTACAGGCCGATCTTTTCTTTCAAAATATTCTGAATTACAGGTATACCTCAAGTTATGTCACTCTCGAGTTACGTCGTTTCCGATTATATGTCGTTTGTCAAAAAAATATATGGTAAAATAAAAATCAAGTTTAAGTCAGTTTATTCGACTTTAAATCCGTCCGCCACAAACACTGAAGTCATAATATCACTAGAGAAACGTTGAAAGCACAAAATCATATTAAAATATGTATATTTACAGTAAATGTTAATATAATCATCATAAATCCTAGAGAACAAAACATGAAAACATCTGTGTTTCTGTGTTGTCGTCTTATTTAGCGATCTTTAAGTGCTCATTATTGGTGTTTCCTCCATTATTGGCGTTTAGTTACGACGTAAGTCGAAACTACGACTTACGTCGTAACTACACAAGTAAATTCGACTTACATTGCCTCTCCTGGAACCAATTACTGACGTAAGACGAGGTATACCTGTAAATGTATTTGTTTCCGACGGTTAAATTTAAACAGATGTTATTAAGTGCTAAAAACATATTAGATCGTAGTTATTAATCATCAAATTTAATATTGAAAAATGAAAAAATATTTTAAACAATTAATAATAGTTATACCTTTTTTAAGACATTAATTTCTAATTTTATTTCTTCTTCTTCTTCCTAAAATTGATAAAATAAAAAAATATTTTATTAATATAAAACTGTTATTTATAAAAGCGATTTTGTAAATACTTTCAGGATAATGAATGATTAATTAAATTATTACAAAATAAAATTTTAAAATATAAAATCATAAAATTGCATAATTATAAAAATATCTTTACAAAAGATTTTAATTTGTTTCCGTATTTAAATTTTAAAGTATTCAATGTATTTAAAATGAAAAGACAGCATAAGCATTACAAATATTTAGGACAAGACAGCATCAAAATTAATCAGTGAAAAGGAATAAAAAAACTTGTCTTTATATGTTAAATCCCTTAATTATAATACATAAAATATAAGAATAAAAAACATTGTCTAGTAACTTTTAAGAAAATTAATCTTATCTTCAGACAACTGAAGCAAGCAGACTGAAAATTCAAAAATCCAGCAACGAGTTGCTTAACTTTCCTGACAATATTTGGTGACACCATCTGTTAATATGCCAGGACAAATTCACATTTAGAAAAATATATTTCTTTTTAATGTAATTATTGATTTTATAATTGTGTTTGCTACCACTAGAGGACTTAACTTTTTTACATTCGATGGCGGACAAGTAGCCTAAAATAAAAAATTGGTTCCGCCGTAGATTTGTTATTGCCTCTACAAACGTGTGAAAAGACTGAAGGATTTGGACTCAATTTGTATGTATAGTCTGGAAAGAAATATATTTTTCTAAATGCTAATAATGAGTAAAATAGTCATTAAGTCCGACTCTACTGGAGACATACACAACCCCCACTATCTTCCCACCCCTCGACCTTTAACAACCAAAATTTAATAGCATCAATCCCCTAACTTGTGTTAGGGGTTTATAAAGAGAAGGTAAATAAAGGGAGGTTTGTACCTCCCTGCAAAATTTCGGAAATTTTCAACAAAAAAACACAAGGTAAACAAAATTGTGCCCCCACACTAACATTCATACATACAGGAAAAAAGCCCTGAATGTTTTTATGCATTCTGCATTTCTTGATATTTCGAGGTCCCGAATCAAAAAATGTAAAAATCTTGGAGGTCATTTTTGACCAATTGCCGTACTTTCCTACTTTCCTGCTGTTATATATAGGCTTACCATAATATTTTTTTCTCAAACTGGGATAATTTTGAGAAAATAGTCACAACAGAAAATAAAGCCTACTAGGATAAGTACCTATGATTGAAAAGGCTAAATAAAGTAGTTGTTAACAAAAAACGTGTTAAAAGCAATTCTTAATAACTCAACTAAACATACCCGATTATTAAGAACTTATTAATATTTATCACTAGTGTAAACTTTCTTTAAAAATTCTTTGTCGCTTAAATCGGTACCATTAAAATATGACAACATATTTGCGGAAGTTCCTTCCGCTGCTAAGAGCATGTACTTTTGCACATTTCGAGTGATTTTTAATGTCCGAACACTCACCGCAAGTTATTAAAAATTCTGAAAAGCACAGTTCACATTTCACTTTGTCAATATGGTCACAAACTTTTTTCGAAAAAGGATAATCCTTTTTTAATCCATCAGTAAAAACACAATTTATTTTTGGCATTTTGAAGATTAAATTAATTTAATGTACAGTACAAAATAATTGCAAATGCTGACTAGCAATTTGAACGTGTGAAAGATAGGACATGCGCAACAATGATGTGATCAGAATAAGTTTCAATGTTGCCAACTCTAACTGAAACAAAATATCTAAAACATGAAATAAAAATATCTAGATCTCATAGGCTGTGTGCTATTATAAATTCTGTGAGAAAAATATCTGGGTGAAAAAATAAAACATCTAAATTCACTAGGCCACACGCTATAAATTTTGGAGGAAAATTTCTAGACAACATTAAAAGTACTTAGATCTAGATACAAAATATTTAGATTGGCAACAGTGAATGTAATAGAGGAGATCTTTTAGTTGCCAAATTGCCATTTTATCTGAGGCTGCACTATTTTTACTTCTTGTATATTTGGCACTTTTAAAATTTTACCAAATAACTGGGGATAAAATGACAAACAGGCCGGGATGCGGGGTCCACATCATCAAACCGGAACAGTCCCGGTCAAAGCGGGATGTCTGGTAAGCCTAGTTATATATAACAGTCGGGAAAGTAAAATCAGCTATTTGCAGTAGAACAGTTTAAATCACAAAACATTTACATAAATGTTTGTAATTAAACTGTTTTGTTGGAAACAAAAGTTTTTTTTTTCTTGAGTTTTGAATATCTTCACTTGCAGTTTCTATCTGCTCCAGAATAAGTTGTTTTGAACAATCTCACATCAATGAGTTTTAGAATAACTCGATGCTGTAAGAAGGTTAAAGTGGGTCTACATTTAAATAGATAATTTATTTAATACATAATACTATTTATATATGGTATATTTTAATATAAAATAGATAATGTATCTTAAATAAAATAAAACAACTCAGAATTTGAACAAAATTACAAGTAATTTTATGTTGGCCTACAAAGATTCTAGTATAGAATTCAGTATAGCAGAGTGTTGATTATCCAAAAATCAATTAACTAAAACTAACTGAATTTATCACTTTACGGAAGCTAGAACAAGATATTTAATAAGATCGCATCTTTTTCACACTTCAAGCAATACATTTATATCATTGTAAACGTTTTCAGTCTCTTTCAAAGCCCCAATTCAGTTTCAAAGCAGAACTCTGAAAGAGACTGAAAATGTTTGTGATGATAAAAAGTTATTGCTAGAAGTGTGACTTCAGAATACATTAATTTAAAAAATTAGAAAGGTTTATGTAACAACAATTGTCGGCAATTTTCTGTATGTCCACTATTGTGCCACCTTATTATCAATACTAATATTAGGTTTTATCTATCACAGTACAAATGGAAAAGCATGATTACTTAGGACAGTGGTAACTTTAACTTGAACATCTGACTGTTGGTATGTTAAAACTTTTATAAGAGCCAAATTGCTATGAAACAGACAGCCAGGGCCATCACCATTAACATGAAACACCGTCAGCTGAAGTTTGTCAGCCTTAAAAATACTAAACTGACACCCCGAGACCTGGAAGCAAAACTGAAAGAAGCCATGGAGAGATAGGACAGTGGGAGAAGCCTTGTGGTACTGGAGAACAGGTAGATACAAGTCTCCTACAGAGGGACCTGAAAAACACTTGCTATACTGTTGAGTTTTGTATAGTATGCCAGATTTTAAATGAGCTTATTAATTACATTAGGAAGAACTATTTCATTAACAATGAATAATCAATTCATCTTTAACAACTTAATGAACAATCTTTTCATTGTGTGTACAATATAATTAGTTTTAATTCTTAAAGATTTATTGAAACAAATTGATATTTGTCTGTATTATTGGATATGAATTCTCAAAATCATAATAAATGCCAGTACAAATTTCTCAAAGGAAATTATTTAAATTATTCTACTTAATAATATTAAATATAAAATTTTTTTAAATCAAATAAATCCACTTAAGAGGATTGAGAATACAAAATTTATGTTCAAAGTGGCTTGAAAACAAAGATGTGTTGAAACTAGTGCTCTAAATGAACTCAGATGAATAATTTTAACATTTAAAATTTTTATTTATTTTTACATTTTACCTTTAGCAAAAATGTCATTTAAAATATTAAGAATGATGTCAGCAACAGATCCATGGGCAACAGTGCACTTAAACTCTCCCCACTGACAAAATCAATTTAAATTTGTTTGAATGCTAATTGGACCATCCCACCACTCATCACGCACATGTTAATAAAAGGTATAGTACAGTGGGTGATCAGTTAATGAACATAATCTGCACCAAGATTGTGTTTGCTATCCGAGTTGTTTGTTAACCGATTAGCGACTTACCATAGGTTTTTATGGAAATTTGATTAATTCATTCTGGAAACTCCAAAAAATTAAAAAAATATACACTTTCTTACTACATTTATTTATATGTAATAATAAAAATACATACATACACAGCCTTGCATTTTTATTAGTCACGTCTTTTCCATTTGTGGGGGGTTAAAGAATCTGTTTAATGTTGATTGCTTTTCTCTCTTCTTCAGGATTTTCCAGAAGTAATTAATAGTATTGTAATTGTAGAGATCACTAAGCCTATTAACTGGTTTGGATGCCAATCTAAGACTGTTCTGACATCCTCCCACTTCTTCAAAAGATCTTTAATAGCAGATATTGGCATTAATCCTTTTTTTCAGAAGAAAACATATCTTGCCGAGTTTCTTGGTGTTCTTCATTCAAGAGTTCTTGGTGTTCTTCTGTTGTCAGATCCATTTCAGGTTCCATTATGAGCTCTTCAATGTTCTTTATTTCTCAGATGTGATTTTTATTACTCCTTAATCTGCTTGAGCCTTCTTAATTATACAGTATCTTTCTTAGATAAGATTGAACTGTGGCCTACTGTAGACCTGTTCAATCCATACTGCCCAGCAACATCAGACATCTTCTGCCCACTCTCTCTCTACCTTTGCTATTATACTCTCATCTTTTGAAAATAAAAACCCACACAAAACTTAACAAGTGCCCACCCGACAGTCTCATGAATACTATAAAAGAATTGTTTCTATCAGAAAAATAAAAGACTGGAATTACAAGGAAGAGTTTTGAAACACTTCCTTGTAATTCCATTCCTTGTTCAGAGAAATACTATCCGATCAGTATATACTGGGTTGACCGTCGATGTCGACATCTCCAGCTCTCCAAAAAGTTTCAAAATGTTGCCTGATAAAGACAAAGTAAGACCAATCAATATTCATTATTTTACATCGCTTCTTCTTGTGTTTGTTCTGTGAAGTGTTTGTTGTTCGAACATAAAAATTTTTCGCGAAAGTGTTGTCAACTGATTTGTTCGTTAACCGATCACCCACTGTACTTATTATCTATTCAAATATTTTTCATTTTTGAGTTAGCCCCATGCTATGCAAAATTTTCTGAAACAGCCGTGTTTGAATTTCCAATTTATTTGGTTTGGTTACTTATCATGTTGACTGCCAATCCATCATTACTAAAATCATTCTTCCAATGCCAGTTTGATTTTGTACATTTTACTATATATTTTGTTGTGTGAAATTTTCCATTTTTCTTAAAATAAATGTCCTGTTCTGTGAGGCCACGATTATTTTTAATCCTTAATCCAGACGTCAACTATCCATTATTAACATTTATTTTCTACAAGTACATTTGTATCTGACACTGTAGGCCAAATCACATTTCAGGCGATAACTCATAGGTAGTGTCCTAAAAAAACCATCACCTACGAGCTAACTTGTAGTTGGCAGTCAGCATGTTAAAGATAAGATTAAGCTTACTGAAAATGCTATTACTTTTATATTTTTTTATGTTATAATTTATAATCAAAGGACTTAACAATTAAAGATAGAAATTTTCTTTTTTCATAACAGCTCAAGGTAATCCATGACTTTTAGTACCGTAACATGAAACTGCATCCATTTCACGTGAATCGTAAAGTTATCATCTTGTTCTTCTCAATGCATTTTCATATTTTCATTTGCTAACGAAATGATGTAAATTTTAAACGATCCTGATTTAGAATGCATCCATAAACGTCATATGCACTTTAATTATAAGATTCTTATAATTTTGAAATATTTTAATAGTTATTATTATTAAAATTCTCTCAATCTTCAAAAATTTTAGAATTAAAAACTATTTTTAAACAGAAATTTTTTTTTTAATGAATATGATGATCTACATTACAGTATTATTACAAACTTTGCAAATTTTAAGTTGAAATAATTTTAGTAAGTAATGTAATGTGTAATTTTTTATCTATCTGATTACTAGATATTACTGTTTGAATGCGTGACTCAAGAAGATGCGGAAAACTCGATAAAGTATTAACTTTTAACAATAAAAAAAGTAATAATAGTGATAAAAGTATACGGCATTTAAATTACAGAATATTCTGTTATACACATGAAAATATAACTCTTAACTGTCAATTTTTGATGTTTCTAAATACATACTTTCTACGTCATGTGTCAAAGAACATTTCTTGACACATACCTTGTTTGTTTATTTAGAGAATTTTATAACAATTCTACCTCAGGAGCCATCCATTAATTATGTATATAGTTTAAGCAGTGGGAATTATGAAAAGTATATTATTTTACACAATGAGGCACGAAGATCAAGCATTGTCAGTGTGGCATTTTTTAGTGGTATAAGTAGCAAAGAAATTGTACTTATAAGTTGTTATATTGTATAAGTTATATTGTTACTACTTACTAGTATGTGAATAAACTATTAGAAACTATTTGAACAACATTTATTTATTTACTTACTGTTACAAATAAAAGGAAAAGTCCCAATATTCTTCCACCAACAATTAACAAATATACACAAAAAACAAAGACAATAACGTTTATGTGTTAACTGTCGTCTTATGTACCGGGAATTTTAAGGTTGAAGAGGCTGTATTGGAATTTATATGTACCGGTAATCACGGGTGAAGATTGTCTTTCAAAGACAATAAATTGCATAAAATTAAAAATTATACGAATCATTTTTAATTTTAATTTAAAACTAGTAAAATTAAGAAATAATAATTTATCAAAATTATTTAAATCTCAAGAAATATGGTAGATAAATGACTTTTTTTTAAATTAAGCCAGGACGATTTAATGTACAATAAAGAAAATAACTTTCTTTATTGAAGGAAGGAGGGAAATGATGGACTATTTTGTATTTGGAGGCAGACAAGAAGCCTCAAATAAAAGGTCGACTGCACCGTGGAACTGTCTTAACCCTCATCTGCATGAGAAACGACTGATTGTATAAAGACACATTTGTCTACTAGAGAAAGTTATTTTATTTATTGTACATAAACGACTTTTGTATAATCAGACAAAAAAAAAGGAGTGAACACACAAGATGAAAGAGGTAGATTTTTGACAGTATTCATAAAAAGAGCCAATTGAATAAATAAAGTAGTTAAGAAATTTAAAATAAAGTGATAAAAATATCTGATGGACTCAAAAAACAAAGAAAAACCTAACTTGATCCTAGCAATGCTAGGATTTTGAGTATAAGTTAATTAATTTATTAAAAGATAGCTAAATTTTATCAAGAGCTCCAGCAATCTTATCCAAAAGGGAAGGTACTGCCATAGACCAAATAACGCAAAACTGAAAATAAGTAAAAAATTTTTAAATTCATTTCTTCAATGTCATGGGTCCATAAATAGTTGTAAATGCAGTGTTACAGTGTATGTTTTAAAAAATACAGCACATAAATATATAGGAATTATAGAATGCAACAATAGGAAACTCATTGAGCTAGAGTTTAGTCAAGGGGTCCTGATATAAGTTTCTTCACAAAATGAAAAAGATGAAAAATAGCATGTTATATAGTCTAATTTTTTTCTCTTCATTTACCTGAAGGAGATGGTAATGACTTGTTGAAAGTACTTGTGTAAAATTTTTTAATGAAATAAAAACTTATAACAACAAAAGTTTTTTTTTTGGGGCACATTTTTACAAAATTTTGGCATAAATTAGACAAAAATGATTACTCATTTAAACCTTAAACATAGTAAAAAACTGAAACATTGTACTGGATATCCTAATAGAATAATTCTGAGGAACTGGGTGCCAGTTGGTCAAAACTGTAATTGATAGGTCTATATAAAATATTGGAATGCATTTAATGCAGAAATAAACCATGAAAAATATTACTATAGCCATTTGCTAGCCCGATAATTCGGCAGTTGTTGGTCTTTATATATAACGGGTTAGTTGTTGTTTATTTATATGTATACGCCTTGCCGGGGTTTGCGATGGCCGGTTGAGTGCCTTTGGGAGGACGTGGGCAATTAATGTGTCCCCAGCCGGCATTGTAATAGCCGTCGATGGTCGTACGGTAGTCTTATATCAACTGGAAGGGAAGATCGGACCGAAGGTCCGGGTAGCGTAACTGGTAACGTGTCTGCACGGATAGCAGAAGTTGCGGGTTCGAATCCCGCTTCGGACCGATTCTTTTCTTCCAGTTAAGCCTAAATTTATTTAAAATTATTTAATTAAAATTCTAATTATTAAATTTAGCAAGAAATGGCACCTAACGCCTAACTCTAGTACCAAATTAACTTAAATTATTAATATTACTATAGCCATTTGCTAGCCCGATAATTCGGCAGTTGTTGGTCTTTATATTAATACAACTCTGTTTTTTTATATTAATATTTTATTGAACATATAAAATAATATCCATAAATATTTCTACCTCTGCTTTCTTTTTTTATTATTATTATTGGTGTTATGATTTTTGATCACATCCCACAATGTCGCCATAGTAGATCAATTGCACACACTTTCCCAGTAGCACTACACCACTTTGAATAAGGTAAATTTAAGAACATGTTTCAATCATCTGCATTACAATTGTGACTTTCTATTATATTGATATGTTTACAAATTTTTATAGGACTTCACAATTATAGAAAATATACACCATTATAGAACATACATAAAAAATTATAGAAAAAAACAAATATTCTTCTGACATAACTAATTAAAGGAGAGTGAGTTTGCCAAAAGTACATCCTTGTACACAACAGAAGGGAGAAGGTCGAAAGTGGTTCGAAAACAGTAAACATAATTTTCAGCCCCCCCAAAGAAACCTTAGTATTTTCAAAGTAAAAAATAAGGAGTTACCTTTTAAATTATTTTTAATAACAACACTAATCCTATAACAATTTATATAGTTATTAATTTAAAATTACCTCTGTAACATCCATTATTTTAATAGCTGCTAACTGGCCAGTTTTTGTATGGCATCCCTACAAAGATCATAAATATTCAAATATTTATTCATTTATTTTTAAATAAGTAAATGTATTTTATAAAATGAAAAAAAAAAAAAAAATTAGAAAAATAGAGTTAGAAAGTTCAACTAGAAAGATTAATAAGTAAAGATTAAATAACTAGTAAAAAAAAATTATTGTAAACAATAAATTCATCAGAATTAAGATAAATATTAGCTAGTAGTAGAGTAGAATTTCCATTAATTATTTCAGTTAAGAAAGAAAACAGGAAAAGAATGAGATCATGTAACTGCGTGATCTCATTGTTGATCACATTGACGCTCGTACATGCATGATCTTATCATTGCTAACATACTCGATACTCGTATATAATTTGACATTTGCATCTGCAAGCACACTCACGCAAATCAATTAAATATAAAATAACATTCATTGTGAATGTTTTAGTTATTAAACCATTATACTCGATGACAGCATATTTATCTGTAGTGACAAATTCACTCAAAACAATAAGCCAATACCAAAAATCTAATCAAAATTATACACAATTCAGTTAATCTAGCATAATTAAATATATTTTTCATATAAATTTTATACAATAATAAAAAAAATCCAATAATGAGTTGCATAACTTTCCCGGCTGTTATGAGATTTTATTAAAAAAAAATAACTTTTATCTCAAAATAAAACCTTGGTACTTACTCCAGCATATGATTTAATAAACATGCAAACATTTTTGACCCATTTAGTAGGGTAAATTTAGTAATACAGTAGACTGGTAAAGAATGTCAACAACAATTAAAATTCTTATCAAGTCTGATCCCACTGACGATACAAGATGAGACCATCCTTCTATCTTTCACTCCCTAAACTATAACCACAAAAATTTAACAGCATTGATGTTCCTTATATACAAGTTATGCTGTCAAATTTTGTTTCTTAATCTTTATCCCATACAGAGATATTAACATAACAGCCAGAAAAGTAAAATAAAAAGTAACAATTAAAACTTTAAATACTATATTTGCCAGCAAATATACACAGTATATCTTTTTATTTAGGAAATGTATAGTAAGTACAAAAATTGCAGTACTTTATTTTAATTTTAAAATAAAGTAGATTAGAAATATACTAAACTATTTTAAAAAATGCCTTTGGAAAATGAGGTGCATCTTATATGCCAACAAATATGGTAATTACCTTTAGTCGTATTATTATAATGTTAATCTATTAAATAAATGACAAACCTTGTATACTTGTCCATAAGTACCATTTCCAACGACTTCGATTAGTTCAAAAATCCCAGCAGGATCCTTTGATAAAATAATTATTGAATCAATAAAAGATATTTTATAAACAGATATAAAAATTATAAATTAAATAAAACACCTTCCTCGTGCACACCGGGGTGTGTATAATATATAAATAAAACTCATTTACTGGAGCCTGTGTTACTTCGAATTTGTTTGTTTATTTTTCACACCAGTTACAGGCTGGAGTGAGTGAGTTTTATTTATATATTAAATAAATCACATTACGTATCTAAATGAAGAATATTTATATCAAAATATTGCCAAAATAAAGATCATGAGTCATCACATTATATGTAAATATGTAGTAAAAAGTCATAACATAAAAATAAATACAGCAAAACCTGTTTATCTAGCACAAATGGGACCAGGCCCAATTTAGATGACCAAAAATCCAGATAATCCAAAAAATTCACTGATGACAAATAATACAGTTTACACATTTTACATTTCTAATTTCTTCTCCGTCATAACAACCACTTTCTTTTAGACATTATTTTCATGATGTTTACTTCACAAAAGATTGAAAGTGATGAAAACTCAGAAAAACAACAGACGGGGTGTCAAGTAAATAATAACTCGCAAGGTTACAAACAACAAACTTAATAACTAACGCATTGACTGCCATGATAAATACATCATTTTTATTCAACGGGAAGGCAGCAATTTTTTATAACTGAAAATCTTAAAAGATTAGAAAAGATTCAACAAGATATTAAGTAAACTCAAAGAACACTCCCATGGAAAGCATGACAATGAACATCATATACCAATTCATAGAAAATAAGTCTATTCTTGCAAACTGTAGAATTACACTCACACAAGAATGCACTTAAGAGTTTGCTTTTTTTGCTTTTATAGGTTTTCCATATAGTATAGGTCCATAGGTCTATCTTTCTGAGACAGATATATTTTATAATCCAGATGAACAGGGCCCACTGTACTAACATAGCAACTATTACAAATTTTTTGTTAACTGAGCGTAATAATACCGTATTTATACATGTATAGACCGCATGCATATATAAGCCATGCCCTGTTTATGAAAACGATAAAAATCTTAGAATTCTGCTGAGGGACGAGAGTAGAGACATAGGTATACAGAAATATTGCAACACTGCAAATTTCAAACAGGGATGAAGTGATGGTTAATGCTTATTGTTGAGTGCTTGTTCAGTGAGTGTTAAACATGGGTCGAGTAAGAATGAGTTACACAGCAAAGTTTAAATTGCAAGTGGTGCATTATGCACAAGAAAATGGAAATCGAGCAGCAGGAAGGAAGTGACATGAGCTTGTGATTCAGTGTCGAAATTCAATGACACAGCAGCTTCCTGACACCTACAAAGAGAAACTGCTCACATTTCAGAAACAAGTCCTCAGCTTAAGAAAGAGAGACAGCTAGGACTTAAAGGCAATGGGCAATGTTGACAAAACTCCTGTCGTCTTTGATATGCCAAGTGACACTAGTCAATCAGGCAGGTGAAAAAACAGTTCTGATGCAAACAGCAGGAGCAAAAAAGCAGAATTTGAAAGACTCCTGCTTTCCTATTCTGGGGGAATCCTGCATTTCTTAGTCTATCAAACATGCTTAAGCCTTAATGTTAATGTTTATCTACAGAGTCAGTTTAAAAGTTTACAAAACTTTGAGAATATTATGAAATTCTTTACCTTTATTGTAATCCAAGGTAATCAAAAACAGAAATACACTTTGTAACATGGAAGGGGATTTGGATGTTATCTTTTGAAACTATAGTAAATAACTTCTAAAGATTTAAATGTTTCTATTAACATGTATTAGGGTGGTAACAAACATGAATAGCTCATGAATTGTATGTTTACTCCTTGAAAGTAACCTTTTTGTTTAATCACTCATGATAATGAAATTGCAGATGATGTACAGTACAGTACATTTGACTTTTACAATTTTATGTAAAAAGTTTTCTAACCTCTTCTAAACTTGAATTTTTCTTCTTCTATTTTTCTAGGAATGCTTGAAGACAATAATAAATTAATTATCAGAAGTAATTATAAATATTATCTTTACAGGGCCAATTTTTGAATAAATCTGTTAATTCCTTAACAATTTCTCAATATAGTTTTAGTTTCATACAATCTCCAAGATAATTATTGGTTATCATTTGCAAATGGATCAAAGTTAAACAGGAAAAAGAGAAAAAATCTATGCATTGAATCAAAAATGCATCCATCTAATATGATAAACAGATGCCGTACTTCTTAAAATCATCCTACATTACACAAACGGGAGGAAAAATCCAACGTACTTAAACATTATGCATCTAAACTATCCTAACTCTACATTTTTAAACATTAAACCAAAATAAATATACAATACATTAAATATACTTCAAGTAAACTAAAAAAGCAAATAAATTACAGCTTATCATAAAAGTTCAATGTTTATTTTTAAAAAAAATAGCTTGAAGAATTATTATTGTTTATTAAGAAGTTGCCTAAATGCAATCAATTTATAATAAAATTACACCACACAATTCTTTATACAAGAACACACATTAAAAAAGAAGGAAAAATAAATTTAATCAGAATTACTATTCTAGCTCTTAATATCCAAAGATATATTTCAATTTAAATAAATCTTAATATAATTCATTAATTTAAATAAACTCTCTTCAATAAATGATCTTCATAGCAATAATTTTCGAGAAGAGAGAGTGGAGAAGAATGATGAGATGACTATCGCATCATTCTCCACCTCTCTCTCTTCTCCAAAATTATATGCTATCTACTGTCAATCTTTTTAAAGTAGTTATTCAACAATAACCTTACAATTTCTTTCTTTTCACAGCATTGTTTGATTATTTCAAATTTCCTAGATAGGAACAAAGCTTAAAGCTTTATGCATTAACATCTTGATGAAAAACTGTTTCTGAAAGAATAAATAATTATCTGTTTTCAAATACCATTTGAATTTTTTGTCAAATGCAATATACTGTAATTATGATTTCATGTATTATTTTTATATGTTATTAATTTTTTCAAAAACTACTACCGTATTTTACGAACTATAAGACGCTAGGGACTATAAGACGCACCTGAATTTTGGAGGCAATTTTTCGAAGAAAAAAATGCGTCTTATAGTCCGTAAAATACGGTAGTTGTTGTTAATACGAATATGACTTTTAGAGCAAAAATTTATTTTCCCATTTAAAGAGGTAGAATCAAACAACAGGCATTACACTATTTTTTTTCAATGACATTATATAAATACTGTTAAACAATTATTTATTAAAAAAAACAGCCAATCTTAGCAAACAGTACACAAATTTCTGATATAACATTAAGTAAATATGTCAGCAATAAACAGTAACTATTCATTTCATCTAGAATAAACCTCTTATCTATTGAAGTTGTCAAAAATACAGGGTGTCTGAAAAGTTACTGTTCAGTGGAAAGCTTTAAGTAAAAGTTTTACATACAATATTGCAATTTTTCCTGTAGCAAATGCCAGAAATATCCCTGGAAGCTCCAAAATCTGGAAGAGTGAGGTCTGGAGGCCTAGCGGGCCAGATTCCACAGGAGATTATGCATTTGACAAAGAACCAGAATGTATAGGAGCAAACAGTAATGCCAAAAACCACTAGGTAAAAATGCATGACATACAACTTACGGTCTTGTATGCAATGCCGTCCATATAACTTTATCGTCATTACAAATTTTTCACCGCATAGTAACTTTTTGGACATCCCGTACAAAACTTCACTATTATTTAATTGAATGTAAGTGAGGAAAAATTAATATTTTTGATTTTGAAAGACATTTGTATTGCACTTTAAGAACATATCTCTCTCTACATAAGTATTAACTTCTCACAGAATAACTAGACAATATAACCCAAATAATTATTACATTTTATATCTGATGCTATGCTATTATAACAAAAGCCCGAACCAATATAAAAGTTTTATCAAACTTTATCCCCGATGATCTTTTATAATCCAGATTTGTTTATACTTTTGTAGTAGTTGCCAACAATGGAAAGAATATATAATACTAGGAAATGTAAGTTGGACTTATTATATTTTCTGTTCGATTTAACTAAAATAGCGTCAAAAAAGATTTTCTGATCTTGCTATATCAACGAAATTAAAATGTCCAATAAAATAAATTTAAAATTTTTCGGATCGTTATTTGTAAACTTTAACAGAATACAAACTTAATTAAGACACAATTAATACGATATAAACCTTTTATATTTTTTGTTTGTTTGTAGATTTACAAATTAACATCTGAAATACCAGTTTTATTCAAATAAATGTTTTCTGAAAACTTAAGAAAATAGTGCAAAATTAACCCATAAACTACAGTGGATAGATATTTATCTATAACAAACTTTAACAGAAAATGAAATAGGTAAAATGTACAATATCTTGTAAGCATCATCAATAGGACAAGAGCTTTAATTTGATATCTGAAGCATATTTTTAGCCCACGCCATTTACTCAAACTAAGTTAAACAATCTTACTCACTCTTTCAATTAATATTATATAGATAAAATATACAAAATGTAGGCATATTTTTCTTATTTATTGCAGGCATATTTTTAAATTATTTTCTTATTACTGATTCATAGAAAGGGACAGCTGGATGGCCAAGCTGCTAAAATGGCAGCCAGCTTACCACTCCAAAGGAACCCCGGACGAGTCAAAAAACCGCAGGAATTTTTTAGGTGCTGGTCCATTTGGATACATCAGGCCCCATCCCTCACCATCAGGCTGTCCACTGTGGCCCTGGCCAAACTCATAATGGATTTGCTAAAAAAAGGCCTTCTTAGTGTCCACATAGTAAAGAGGAGCGAAAAAACCCCAGCTTCCATTTCTAGTATAATTTGCTTAAAAAAATCAAAATTTTCATAAATAAATACTTAAATATTTTATTAACAATGAACATCAAATGAGTACTACAAAACAAATAATAACTAGTTACTTATCTAACCTTACCTAAAAGGGTTTTTTTGAACTAATAAACAAATTGTTATGTCCTTCTAATCTGACTTTTTACTGAAGTTAAAGAATTACTCAAACAATTTTAATTTCCAGATGTTTTATTTATATGCATTTCGGATCTAACGTTTGTCGATTCCTCCTCAGTAATATTTATGCAAATATTTTACAATAGATACCATCTATGACAAAGACCACACCAAGTATTTGTAATCATCTAAAATTCCACTAAACCAATTGGTTTAGTGGAATTTTACAGTAGAGAATAGCAACAATCCCCCAATAAACAAGCCTCACTGAAAAATTTCAGAAATTCTTGACAAAAAGCACAGGAGTTATTAATCTTCAAAGGGAGTGAACAAAACTGTGGCACCCACATACACAATCCAAACATACAGAAAAAACTCAAATTTTTTGCATTTCTCGACATTTCAAGGTGTTCCGAGCCCAAAAATATAAAAATCTTGGAAGGGTCACGTTTTGATCAATTGCCATTCATTTCTCTCTGTTATATATAACAGCCAGGAAGGTAATAATAGACGATAATACATAGACTTCGGATAGAACAATAATGCATATATGTTAAAAAATTTAAACACAAGACTTATTTTAAAAAATTTGTTTTCCTCAAGAGAACAAAATGTATTTTTAACATGTATCAAAACTGATCTTTTTCGATTATAGTAAGTTTAACAGTACACGCTTTTTTTTATATTGGAGCCACATTCTTGGAAACGTAAGCATACATCAAGTCTCCATAAATAAAAGTTAAACACGTTTCAATGAGCATTTCAAGTTTACAAAAAGTTTTTTTTTAAATAAAATAATACAAAAAGTGAGTTTCTTTTGAAATTCTCTCCTACTAAAAATGAAAATTCAGTCTTCAGAGAAATATTTTCTTTGATTTCTATTGTTGCCAAACCTTCTAAAAATAGATAAATTTAAGTATAAATTAATTTTAATGTTAAAAACTAATCACATTGGGAAATATCTATAATCATCTCCCAACAAGTAATGTGTATTTAATTAAAAACAAATTTTTGAAAATTCTCTGTCTGGAAAAGCAATTTATGCCAAATTTAAGCTTTCTTAATATATTTTTATACTTATTAGCATAAATATTAATAAAAAATCAAATGTCACTAATTCACACTGTGTTTGATAAATTTTAAAACCACGGGTTATCTTCAAGCAATGTTCCCTCTAAGCTGCGCGGCCGCACACTGCTGAAATTGTTGCTGCACACGAGAATTTGTGCGCCGTGCGTCACACACACTGATTTGTATTGTTTACTTATTTCTCACTCTGTCTGCAACATGATTATTGTTATGTATATTTCGATTAAATACATTAAATCATTGACAAAAGATAATATTTTGTATGGAAATATGTTTTAAAATGAATTTTAATCTCTACTTTATAATTAATTATTTTAATTTTTATAGAAAAAAATTAGATTTTATATATATATATATATATATATGCTAAGCAAATTTTTTTTTGCTCAGAGAAGTATATGTTCTGCTCATCTACAAAAAAAATTACAGGGAACATTGTCTTCAAGGTGTCCATACTTATACAAAAAAAGAAAATAATAAAAATCAATAATGATAGCTATAGAATTAATTCACACTAGCACACTATAACATGATTCCATCATAAAAACTTAAAATCAAACATTTTCAACCTTATTTAAAGGCCATCTTTAGGCTACATAGATTCAGATTATCAAACTGCTTATTCAAATCTACATAGCCTGAAGATGACCTTTAAATAAGGTTAAAAATGCTTGCGATTGAGTTTTTATGCTGGAATTTTATAGTGTAGTGCACTAGCAAATTTAGTTTTCAAGTTTATAATAATACATGATTTATAATTAACGTGTTCTACAACTGAATATAATCGCAATTATCTTAAAATATTTGATTCTGAATATGAAGAGATTTACTCCTTGAAAATATTTCATCGAATAGAAATTGTACTCCTTAAAGCAACTACATAAAAGTGTGTTTGAATTAATAAACTTATTACAATTTTTTTTGTTAAGTTTGTAAGAAATATATTATTTTTCATTTATATTATGATAGAAAAGCTTTTAAATACAATAACAAACAATTATTTATTGTAACATCGTCACATTGCCAAGCTACAGTTTTTAATTATATTTTTATTTAATTTAAAATATATGCTCTCCTCCTCAAATTAGTGGCTTGCCCCTGTACATCATACTTTTCCTTTAACAATACAGTCATGCCAGTCATCTATTAACTGCTTTCAGGGGAAAAGTTCTGAATTGAAATAATGTGACTTCTGGTTTGCATATACAGGGAGGTACAAAAGTAGGTATAAAGTTGAGAATCTGAGAAATACAAATGTTTGGTGTTCATTATTATTATTTTCATTATCTTTTATTAGTTCGTATTCCTTATTTGTGATTTAATTTGTACATAAAAATAAATGTTTTTTCTTCCTATTTTCTCCCTGTATGTTTTTTCCATAACAACAACTGTATACCTACTTTTGCACCACCCTGTATATAGCTAACTGGGGCCTCTTGCCCCTAAGATTTTCACATCTAGTCTCAAATTTCATCTACCAAACCTGTTCTGAGATTAAGGAAAGACGGATGGATGACAGCGGAAATTTATAGAAACATATTTTGTAATAATGTTTGTCATCTTTACATGCTAACTATTAGTTATGTAGTGAAGATGCTAATCAATATAATACATAAATGATTCATCCCTCTCAAAAATCTACTACAAATTCATTTTGAATCTGAATAATGCCAATTTTAATTTTCTTTCTCAAAATTAGAAAATGCAGAGTTAAATATCATCAACTATTATAAAACAGATCCAGTTTACAGTAAATTGAAGTGAAAAATTCAAGAGAAACAATATGACAAATTAGAATGCAGTAGTGTAAATTTTTGTATATATCAAGGCCAAATGATCTAATGAATTAGAATTTAATTATGAATAGTGGTGGAAAAATAATCTAAGTCATTTGGTACTAGAGATAGGTGCTAGATACAATCTCTTGTTAAATTTAATAATTATACAGGTATACCTCACCTTATGTCGGTAATTGGTTCCAGGAGAGGCGACGTAAGTCGAATTTACTTGTGTAGTTATGACGTAAGTCGAAGCTACGGTGGAAAACGCCAATAATGAGCACTTAAAGACCGTTAAATAAGACGACAACACAGAAACACAGATGTTTTCGTGTTTCGTTCTCTAGGATTTATGATGATTATATTAACATTTACTGTAAATGTACATATTTTAATATGATTTTATGTGCTTTTAACGCTTTTCTAGTGATATTACGGCTTTAATATTTGTGGCGGACGGATGTAAAGTCGAATAAAATGACTTAAACTTGATTTTTATTTTCCATATACTTTTTTGATGAACGACGTATAATCGAGAACAACGTAACTCGAGGTATACGTGTAATTAATATTTTTATTAAATAATTTAGAATATTCTGAGATGGCACCTAATATCTACCTCTAGTACCAAATTACTTATTAATAGTAGCATAAAAATAGCCAGATTCATTACAGTGATTGTTCGGCTTTGATTAATAACATCAGGCTTTGAGATGTTTATTTTTGTATATATATTTAACAAATGTATTTATTATAAATCCACCTCTTCTTATTATCTAATCAATCTTTATTATTCATTCTTGTTCCTTCCAT
This sequence comes from Centruroides vittatus, assembly GCF_030686945.1. NCBI lineage: Eukaryota > Metazoa > Arthropoda > Arachnida > Scorpiones > Buthidae > Centruroides > Centruroides vittatus. Next base: position 29,284 of record NW_027121419.1, on the reverse strand, counting down.
ATAAAACATAAACATCCTTGTCAATCAGAATAATCTTTTTTACACAAAGATTGTCATAAACAGGAATAATCTAATTATTATATCATAAAAGTGAGTCAAGATTTCTGTCCAATTTTAAATAATTTCTGCATTATAACATTCAGATGCAATATAAATCTATAATAGAGCACTACTATAGGTGTTTTTCTGGTACTACTATCTGTATTTTCTGTTTGTGAAACATCACATATCAACATAACTAATGTATTGGTTATAATGTTTTTATTATACCGTATAATTTTATTTCACTGTAGACATTATAATCTGATCTTACATTTTTTTATTAAAAAGAAACAATAAATGGTTACAAAATTTATCAACAAGCACAAATATTTCTATCTTCAATATATTAAAATTGTCATTTTCTTCTGTGTTAGCAGAGATAGTAATCAGACCTATTGAATATTCTACCACACATTCTCGACGATGAATATTTCTTAGATCTGAAGATAAATCATGTTTTTCAGAAGCTTTTATCCTGAAAAAGTGACTGATCAATACATGAACTTTGATGATAAACTTAACTGCAGAGTCAGTAGATATTTTGATACTATCTCGGAAAAGATTATTACTTGACTAGATTGCTTTTAAGATATTCTGTCGTTTTGCTATTTTTACAAATAGAAGCAGTAAAATATCTGAAAATATTTATTTATAAATACGTCATGTTTAATTTATAGGTATAATTAAAAATATAAAAATTTAAACATCGATTTTATATTAATTAATAATTTTTACAAATTTTCGCACTGCCAGATTCAATTTAGCATTCTGTATGCATACGTGTATTGACATACATCGTGTACAAATACAGGTATAAGACACAAAATCAAAAACTACGGCAATAAAAAATTATCTAATGTTTGATTTTCTGTGTAAGATTTAACTTATTCCACCCGTTAAAATGTGTAAAACTGGTAAACAGTAAAATGTAAATATTACATTGTTGATTTTATCAAAATTATATACAGTATTAGTATATAAAAAATTCTAAAATGTTAAAGGAACACAGCTTATTCAATATATAAATTTAGATATTTAATTAATTAATTTTCCTTAATTAATGTAAGTAAAAATAAAATTTAATATTCAAACATAATATTTTCTGTGGTTAGTTTAACTTTATGAAACTATTTAAAATATCAGCTTTGAAGTTAAAAAAAAAATTTTAATCACCGAAAACTATTATTATTATTATAAAAAAAATAGAAAATTTGTTCATAAACATTAACAAAAAATGAAGAATAATTGTCTTTATTTTGATTGAAAAATATTTAATGTAGCATAAGGCAATAGATATACAATTAACAAAATTAAGGTAGATCTTGATTTGCGTTTTTGAAATTACGTAAATGACTACAAAAATAATTGAAATGTTTTTATATTTTTATTAATAATACTATTGAATGCTTACGATAAAAAGAATTATACGATATATTAAAATACATAATTATAGAATTGTACTTACAGAAAATTAAGGTAAAAAAAACATTAAAAACTCTAAGTACAGTAATTATTAATTAAAGAGATATATAAAAGAAAAAAGGAAAAAAAAACAATTTATAAAGAGAAGATGTATAAATATAAATAGAATACGACTAAGAAGAACAAGAATACTTAAACAAATACTAAACGGTAATGAGCTTCTATTATGCATTTGTTTACAGATAAATAATGTTACGTGAATGAAAAGACGTACATTTATATGAATACTTAAAGAAAAACCCAAATAATAAATAAGGTTGAAAAGAATAAAGTAACACATCTCTTCATTAAAAATGTTCTTTTTCTTAATGATTATTTCGTTTTTGAATATTTCCATCCCACTCTTAACGTCTGCAATTTTTTCTACGTCATCTATAATCTGATTTAAATAATAGAATGACAATGAGAATTACTGAGATATTTTTAAGAAATGTCTTATATACTTTCAAAAAATGACAAAACCAACAGAATATACAGAATGATAAAATGGTTGAATGATTGCAGGGAAGGACGACAGAGAAAGAGAAAGATGATTTGATGTAAAACAGTAAAAGGAAAATAAAAGAGAATGAAATGACAATAAGAAGTTACTTAAAAAGAGGAATAGGAAAAAATTCAAAATAACTTCGAATGCCAACAAAAAGTCTAGGATGATGATGTAATGACAAAAGATGACTAATAAATTTTCTTTATGGACATTTCTGCATACTTGTTGCCATGGAGACTAACATTTTCAGACTCTTTTATTCAATTTTGTAAAGTTGTGAAGCTGAAGTGTTATTCTACTTCAAAAATATTTAAAATTTAATCGATTTGACTTCTCTATTTTTACCATTAAATACTTGTTTTATTTTTCCGTGAGAATTAACTGTTAAGATGATGGTTTCCTTACAAAATTATTGATAAATTAATACAAAATAACTAAAAATTAATATGGAATTCCACTTATCCTTAAAGCCAAAATAATAAATTATTTTATAAAAATTCCAACACGAATACATACAATGATAATCAGCTAGAAATAAAAAAAGTCTTTAAAATGTCAGAATATTTACTAAATATATAAATTATATATTATAAATATTATATAAAACAAATTATAAAAATATAAATAGTTATTGTAGATATACAAAAAAAAAAAAAAAATTAAATAAACTCCCACAAATATTTTTAAATATTTTAAACTCAATTTAGAAACAGTTAACTCAACATAATTAAAAAAAAAAAAAAAAACAATTATTGTACTGAATTTTTAATGTACTAAATCGTTCTAAAGATTCAATGTGAGTAACTGAAGATGGAATTAGTCTTGAAAGCATTTTCTGTTTAATAGTTATAAATTTTAACATACTTTTGGTTTTTGTTAATAAGTACACTGGAAACAGAAGGAGCGTGTGACTTCGGCACGTGTTCCTCCAACAATAAATGAAAATAGGGCGGGAAACTTATTCAAATGCATATTTCACGTATTACAATACATTTTACTGTATCTTACGTATCATCATTTGACATTCAAAATGATTTTCTATGCAACATCTCTTGCTCCCTTAATTGTTTTGATCAGTACAGAATATAAAAAATTTATCCTGAATACCACAATATAGCCTGAAGTTTGATCACTTTCAGAGTAGAATTAATCAATTTTGTAATTCATAAATTAATAATTAGCTTAATAAAAAAATCATCTAGCTTTTACATATATTTGACTATGGTTTGCTCTAAGTTACATATACAGTTTATATAGCTTGTATTATATATACCAAATTTGGTTTAGATGAATTGCGATTTGGTTTTTGATGAGTTAAAAGAAAGTTTTATTTAAATTCTGAAAAAATTATACTTTTATGATGCTGCAAGTGAATAAATTTATTTTACCTATATATAGGCTAGTGCATATATAATTTATAGAAAGTATACACAAAATATATTGTAAACAAAGCTTTTGTAAACAACATTATAGCATTTTTATTCATAGGTCACGAAGAGAAATGTTATAATTGCTGCTTACAAATGCACTATTACAGCATTTTCCTCATTATGAAGATTATTTATTATTACAAAAGACAGGAAAAGTCATGAAAGAGACACGATATCCTCCCACCACTACAAAACAAATATATAAAAGTAATCAACCAGTATACATAAAACAAACTACATAGTTAAAAAAGTAAAATACATAAAAACTATATTAGCTCTTATTAAAAACTCATATTTTTCTACACCTACATTTGCTACAATTAATAACTAGAAATTAATTAATTGTAATTTAATTTCTAGTTATTAACTGTAGCAAAAAATAGACTAATTAATTATGGCAATTGTTTGGTGTAATATTAATACATCGGGGCTTTAAGATGTTTATACTCATATTTTTCGATAATTTATTTAAACAGACTGACATTGTGCTATTTAAACACAGAAATAACAAGACCTTAACTCACTATTTCAGCACTGTTTTACTCTTCCAACAAACGTTTTCAGAACATGCTACTTACGTTATTCTATTTCTAATTATGAAGCAAGTAAAATGCTAGTCTAAAATCTGTTATACCACTCAAATTTCTGTTATTAGAAGAGAAAGCCATACACTATCATCATCTATAAGATGAAAATAAATGACTCAAACAAATATGACAAAATGTAAATTATAATATTAAGAAATAACTAAATTAGCTTATTTGATATATTTTTTTCCTAGCATTTTCATTAATACTAATTTTTAAAAATATATATCTTATTCACATAACATATTGCAACAGGATCAATAGTCATCAATGCCATCAGAATTTTGATTACAAAAAAATAACATATATATATATATACTTAAAAATAACACATACATATATATATATATTTTTAAATATACAAATAATATTTCATACATTTATTACTCAATCTGTTTAAATTATTATAACTGTATTTAAGGTAAACAGTTATAGATTATATGTCTTCAATTAAACTGAGTCTATCAGTGACCATATGGATGAAACTACTAAACCTGGTGAACAGTGTGGTGTTTTCTGGGTTTTTTTTCGTGTCTAACACCTAAACAGGAGATGGTTTTCTATAGAAAGTCTTTCCAGGAGGCACACCTTTTGGCAGATTGCCCAAATGTTGCATTGCTCTCTTCATCCCTCCAATCTAATTCATTTGACGTTACATTCACTAACACGTACTTTTAAAAGTGTATGTTCGATCTTTATAAAACTGCATCAATTTATATATAAATTGATGCAGTTTTATAAAGATCTGATAGACTCAGTTTAATTGAAGAGGTATAATTTATAACTATTTACCTTAAATACAGTTATAATAATTTAAGACAAAACAATTAGTACATATAAACTGGAACTATACTAACAAAATTCACACCTAAACGCTAATTCCAGCAGAAATGAACAATAAACTTTAATGTTAAAACTCTAAAAGAAGCTGAACATTAAAGTTTATTGTTCATTTCTGCTGGAATTAGCATTTAGGTGTGAATTTTGATAATAATTTAAACAGATTAAATAATAAATGTATGAAATATTATTTGTATACAAAAATCAGGCAGTTCTTGAATTGGAAAATGATTTACATCAAACCACACATTCCTTTAACGACATTAAAAATATTAAAATATTATTTGAATTTGTTTCAGATGTTCTTATCCATCTACCAAATTCAGATTTTTATTAGTTTCAATTCTATCATCAATATCTTTACAAAAAAATATTTGTAAACGTAAAAGATGTCAAAATTCACTTGTCCAAGTTCTTCCATATTTAAAAATAAAAAATTGCAAATTTATGAAATTTAAAAATTATCTGCAACATTTTACAATGTTATACAATAACATATATCTTTCATTAGAGAACTATTATTATACAATTTATTATTTACTATACATAGCATAATATATAGGTAACACAAAATATTTTGTTAAAATTAAACAATAATGTATGATAGTTCACAAAATTATTTTACTTTAAGCTCAAATGTTTAATTTTTATCATAATATACTGGGGTTATATATAAATATATACATCATCATCAAACATAATATGTTTATGTTTGATGATGATGTAGGCCAAATGATAATAAGTTTCTATAGTTAATACTGTATAACAACACTTCATTACATATTGAAGATTATAGCTATTTATATATACATACACTATTAGTAATTCACTTAGCATGTTGGCTTTATAAACATTATTTAATTATTAAAGTGTTAAAGATATTAGAACAATTATAAATTATTAATATTCCAATTTAATAGAATCAAATGAATCAATAATTAGTCTAAACAACAAGTTTGTATTGTTTCATCTTGTTTTATTCATCAGGATAGTCTATCCATATTGTTAATTGATGGAGGGCTGTGAGCAGATGAATGAATCAATACAAAAAAAGCATCATGAGCACTAACATATGTCAACCTTCATACAGGAAATCCCAGTAGATAGCATGCTAAATGAAAGCTGTATATTTTATAATTCCATTGAGCATTTTAAATAAACACAACAGGTATAACTAAATGTGCTTATATTAAAATTTGTGTAAAACATGCTAAAAGTCAATTGCAAGCTAATCTTCACAAAAAGAAAATTTCCTAAAATATTTATTAATCTAAAAATCATTAAAAAAAGGTAACAATGTGTTATTTTAAAACAAAACTATCACAATTTTTTAATGACCATGTTTAAGCTATTTGAAATGACCTACTCTTTTAATACTTGTAAAATATAAGAATGCATATCCAGTTAAATAGTTACATTATCAATCTACAAATAACATAGCCTACAAAGGAACGTCAGAGGATTGTCGCAATTGTCTTAAAATGGTTGTTTGTAAAGCTTTTTATAAAAATATATTGTTTTTACAATCTGTAACCATTATATTAAATTTTATCCATTACTACTTTTGCACCAGTGAAAAACATTCTCCTCCTCTATCCAAATCAGTAAAATAATTTTCAAATAATTCAGATCTAAATAACTTAGATACTTAAATACAAAGATATAGTTAATTGACAAATCCTTTTTTTAATTTTAGCAAAGTATTTATTAAGTAATATTAATACATTATTAGTTTCATAGTAATTGATCAGAACTATAATAGTAGTAAATGAAATCAACTGTTCTTTGTATACAATATCTTGATAGCCAATCCAATTGTAAGCTTACCAATCTTAAATATTATAGTAGACATACTCCACTTATTTACAACAAACATTCAAAAATGTTTAAATAAATACATTTCTGACTTAATATTCTTTAGACATTTTTGAATGTTTGTTAGAAATAAGAAAATAAAAGTGATTATTCATTTCTCTTCTCACATATTCAACAATGACTAAATTCTAGTAAAAAATAATAAATTTTAATATATTTTTTCTGCATCAAGCTATCTCATTATCTATTATTATAATACAACTTTTTGTTATACATTTAAATGTATAAAGAAAAAAAAATAAGACACTTCAAATTGTTTAAAAAAATTTCACAAACGCTATTAAAATTCTTGATAAGCTCATAAATGCAAGGATAATGCAATATTTAAATATTGTCAGAGCTGCCAACCATCAGCATTTTTCCTCATTTAGTTTCATTTTTGCCATCTTCGAGTAACGTCTACTTTTATGTTAGCCAAATTAAAATCACATATATTTCCTTTCACGTACTTGCATAGAAGTACCAAACACATTTAAAGTTGAGTTGTCAGATTGGACGATTAATCTCATAATGAGTAATTCAAACAACTAAACTGCCAAACGTCAGTTTTTTCCAAAGAAAAACAGACACATTCCAAGTAAAGGGGCTTTAACGCAGCCGGATAAGAAAACAAATGACAGCCTAATTCATTCAAAACGACTGCACAACCAGTTCAATTACGCAGCCGTATTAAAACCCAATTTTACCAAACAAGCAAATATTTAGGATGACACTGTAATAATGCCGGGTTGCAGTTCTCCATTGCAACGTTCTCAATTTAAGTAGCATCTCTCCCCCTTACATCATACTTTTCCCATTAACAACAGAGTCACGCCAGTCATCCATTTAACCTTCATTCGAGGAAAAAATTTTTTAATCAAATAATGCAACTTCAGGTCCAAACCGTAAGTTCGTACACAGTTAATTGGGACGTTCTGCATCTGGTCTCGACTTTCGTCTAACTCCATTGTAGATTAAAGACAGAATTTATGCCCACAATCTCTGAAAATTGCAGCCCAACAATTTGAAGTATTATTAAAAAAAAGAATTTTCAATTGTATAATGTTAATATATTCTCAATTTTTCAATTTATGAAATTATTTTTCCACATTTTATCTGTAAATATAACCGAAAATAAGTCATAAGAGTTTACTTTCCAGGCTAGCAATGAGGCAGAGAAAGAGAAGAGTGAGAGGGAGAGCCATTAACAAAAAAAAACCCAAGAAATTCAAATCATTAAAGCTTGTACATCAATAGAATTAAAGATTAACAAAGCATCATTTTTATTAATTATTTAATAAAAGCATCATTGACAGTTTCCCGTATTAAAAGATAGAACAGGTTTTTATTAAATTTATTACAATCTTCTCATTGATTAACGCCTATCGAATATATTACCTTGAGACTTGTCAAGTCTATGTCATCCAGACTACAGTTTACACTATGCTGTGTGAAGGCCATGTTTAACTCCAATGAAATCTTTTAATTCGATTCTACTTTATACGAAGTATTAAAAGGTATTCTCTTTGCGCTCTTTCGCTTTACTTTTTATAAATGCAGTCGTTTTGTATATCCTATATCATTTCACATAATTATTGCTTACTAATCTATTTGACAATGGATCGGACATTTAACTACATTATTATAATAAAAGACGGATTACTGAGAAACGCCCCCTGGAAATCGTAGCGTAATAGCCCAAAATGAGGAATTTGGCAGATAAATTATAAATGTACGCCAAAGTTAATTTAGTTATATTTGAATAGATATATTTTATTATTTATTTAAATGTATTTTTGAATATTTATATAAGGATAGGAATTAAAAATATTTGTGTTTTGTATTTTTTTTGGTCTTGCTTAATTGCTGTTTAATAATTATATAATAACAATAATCGATTAACTGTTATGATGATAATTATTTAGCAATTATGTATATGAATAGCTTTGAAGAAAAGTCTCTCGAGAAATTTAATTAACTTTATAATTATTCCTATAAATAGATAAATATTTTTTTTTGTAATACATGGTTGAAAAGAAAATTAGTTAAAAGACGAAATCTCTTTTCGTTCTGTGGGCACTATAAGATCTTTTTTTAACTGTCTTGGTTAAAACTCGTCGGCAGGCTTACAATGGAGGTGGCCTGCGGATTGGGACGGGGAAAAATATCCAGAATAGACCGCATATAAAAGATTCCCGAGGTTGCTCGTCCGAATTCCATCTTGGATTCCCCTAAGCGGAGCGCTAAAAATGACGATTTTGAATATTTATTTATTTATTTTAACCTTTTTCGCCTTGTAGGCATTCAAACGGTTCGTGCTTTAAATTCAATTAATATTGAAATATTCACTATACTTTATTAATTTTTTTATAGTAACGCTTTCCAAATTTGGAAGATAACTGAGAAATGCCGGCAAGATGGCGGCACTTCTTCAATAAAGTCGTGGGATCCGATACAGATTCCCATAATCTGTCATAAACAACACCGAACTGTGCCTCAGGCTTGTCCTGATATAACAAGTCCATTTGGTTTAAGCTTATTTTCATGGAATAACGCCATGAAACAAATAGGTAAGGTATGAAACACATAGATCAGGTTCTAACATTTGTGATGCAGGACAAAATTGACAGGGAAAATGGTTGTCTTGTTGAAAAAAATAGTTCTACAGTAACAAAATTTTATTATCAAATTTCGAAAAAATTGTATTGTATTATATCTTTTTAGATTTTAGCATGTATTTTTTTTATTTTTAGATTTTTATTTTTTATTTTTTTATTTAAAAAAAAAAAACACTGTGGACAGGTGGCCTCTGTAAAATTTCCAAATAAAATAAATATATATACTATCATAAATCTTTAAAAACTCTTTATTCTTTCGCATATTTCTCAGATGAGTAAATTTTTTTTATTACATTGCTGTCGTTCAACGCAGCGAAATACGGTTCTCAGTCCTATGGCGGAGTTCGGGGCGCCGCTTCTGGATGGCGCCCCGCCCACAGCCATAAATCGCATTGAAAAACCGCTCCACGCTGCATTACGAACGGCGCTGGGCGTGCCCAGGACGACCCCTCTCTTATCCCTCTACACAGAGACTGGTTATGTGCCGCTACGCACGAGGCTACGCTTCAGAACACTCTCCCATGCGGCGGCTCAAATTTCGAGGGGCAGTTTCAGCCCACTACATGACCTCTACCAAAACGCCTCAAGTTTGGACTTTTATCGTTGGCGCCGACACCAAGAACCATACGTACACCGGGTCATATCCCGATACCGTCGGGAAGGCCAAATGACGTCACTTATTTATCGCCAGCGCTGCGTGCCACCAAGCACTGCCAGCGTCCATCCACACATCAGTCTAGACGACTACCCCACTTCATCCACCGACCCACCAGTCGTCACGAGCGTCCGTTTCCGGGAGACAGTCGCCGCAAAATGGCCGGGCTTGCTCTGTCTAGGCGCGGATGCATCCAAAACCAGTACGCGGACCGCCATTGGCGTTGTCTTTTCTAACACCAACAAAACAGAGGCCTGGTCCCTGCACAACTACTGTAGCGTCTTCGGGGCAGAAGCCCAGGGCATCCTGCGCGCAATCCACATCAGCGCCCCGCTTGCCAAACCCACCGTTATCTTTTCTGACAGCCGCTCGGTCATCCAAGCTATGGCCAACGTCTCGTTCTCTTCACCACCCATCATCATCGATCTCGCAGCTCTCGTCTGCGCCCACACGGCGCCCATCATCATCGTTGGACACCGGGCCATGCGACCCGTTCAGTGGATCCATCTGGAAACCCCTCACGCCACGGGACCTCACCCGGGCCATACGGGACACCACCATCGCCACCCTGACGGATGCCTGGTCAGCGGCGCTCCGCAGCAAAGGCCGGGACCACCTTCGCCCGTTCGCCCCCTGGAGCTACAGTTGCGCGTCGTCTCGCCACGCGGAGACGCTATTGACCCGGCTCCGGACCGAGACGGCCGCGCTAAATGCCTTCCTTCACTCACGACACCTTCACGACTCTCCGGGGTGCCCCCATTGTGGCGCGGCGGAAACAACTCTTCATTACTGGCTACACTACCCTAAATATGCCTTAGCCCGCAAAAACCTAGGCAACACGATAACCCTTAACATGTCTCTGGTGCGCAAGCTGACGCCTATCTACTGGCCGCCGGCCTCCATCACTCCTAGTCACCACGTGGCGGCACTGGAGCGCTACATTGGCCTCACTGGTCGTTTCGCTTAGCAACTGGCACGTCGGCGGAGAAAGAGCCGCAAAGGCTATAATCTCCATATCAAACAAGCGAAAGAGAAGAAAGGAAAGAACGCAGCGAGGGTCGATATTAGAGCCCGACTCCCGTCGGGAATATGTCTCCATTCAGTCGCAGCGAGAGGCGATAGCGGCGTCCCGACTCCCGTCGGAACATCGCCCCGTTCAAACGCAGCGAGGGTCGATATTAGAGCCCCGACTCCGTCGGAATATGTCTCCATTCAGTCGCAGCGAGAGGCGATAGCGCGTCCCGATCCCGTCGGAACACGCCCGACAACGCAGCGAGGGCGATAAAGCCCGCTCCCGTCGGAATATGTCTCATTCAGTCGCAGCGAGAGGTCGATAGCGCGTCCCGACCCCGCGACATCGCCCGTTCAACGCAGCGAGGGTCGATATGAGCCCCGACTCCCGTCGGGAATATGTCTCCATTCAGTCGCAGCGAGAGGCGATAGCGCGTCCCGACTCCCGTCGGAACATCGCCCCGTTCAACGCAGCGAGGGTCGATATTAGAGCCCCGACTCCGTCGGGAATATGTCCCCAGTCAGTCGCAGCGAAGGGATAGCGGTCGACTCCCGTCGAACATCGCCCGTTCAACGCAGCGAGGGTCGATATGAGAGCCCGACTCCCGTCGGGAATAGTTCCATTCAGTCGCAGCGAGAGGCGATAGCGCGTCCCGACTCCCGTCGGAACATCGCCCCGTTCAACGCAGCGAGGGTCGATATTAGAGCCCCGACTCCCGTCGGGAATATGTCCCCATTCAGTCGCAGCGAGAGGCGATAGCGCGTCCCGACTCCCGTCGGAACATCGCCCCGTTCAACGCAGCGAGGGTCGATATTAGAGCCCCGACTCCCGTCGGGAATATGTCTCCATTCAGTCGCAGCGAGAGGCGATAGCGCGTCCCGACTCCCGTCGGAACATCGCCCCGTTCAACGCAGCGAGGGTCGATATTAGAGCCCCGACTCCCGTCGGGAATATGTCCCCATTCAGTCGCAGCGAGAGGCGATAGCGCGTCCCGACTCCCGTCGGAACATCGCCCCGTTCAACGCAGCGAGGGTCGATATTAGAGCCCCGACTCCCGTCGGGAATATGTCTCCATTCAGTCGCAGCGAGAGGCGATAGCGCGTCCCGACTCCCGTCGGAACATCGCCCCGTTCAACGCAGCGAGGGTCGATATTAGAGCCCCGACTCCCGTCGGGAATATGTCCCCATTCAGTCGCAGCGAGAGGCGATAGCGCGTCCCGACTCCCGTCGGAACATCGCCCCGTTCAACGCAGCGAGGGTCGATATTAGAGCCCCGACTCCCGTCGGGAATATGTCCCCATTCAGTCGCAGCGAGAGGCGATAGCGCGTCCCGACTCCCGTCGGAACATCGCCCCGTTCAACGCAGCGAGGGTCGATATTAGAGCCCCGACTCCCGTCGGGAATATGTCCCCATTCAGTCGCAGCGAGAGGCGATAGCGCGTCCCGACTCCCGTCGGAACATCGCCCCGTTCAACGCAGCGAGGGTCGATATTAGAGCCCCGACTCCCGTCGGGAATATGTCCCCATTCAGTCGCAGCGAGAGGCGATAGCGCGTCCCGACTCCCGTCGGAACATCGCCCCGTTCAACGCAGCGAGGGTCGATATTAGAGCCCCGACTCCCGTCGGGAATATGTCCCCATTCAGTCGCAGCGAGAGGCGATAGCGCGTCCCGACTCCCGTCGGAACATCGCCCCGTTCAACGCAGCGAGGGTCGATATTAGAGCCCCGACTCCCGTCGGGAATATGTCTCCATTCAGTCGCAGCGAGAGGCGATAGCGCGTCCCGACTCCCGTCGGAACATCGCCCCGTTCAACGCAGCGAGGGTCGATATTAGAGCCCCGACTCCCGTCGGGAATATGTCTCCATTCAGTCGCAGCGAGAGGCGATAGCGCGTCCCGACTCCCGTCGGAACATCGCCCCGTTCAACGCAGCGAGGGTCGATATTAGAGCCCCGACTCCCGTCGGGAATATGTCCCCATTCAGTCGCAGCGAGAGGCGATAGCGCGTCCCGACTCCCGTCGGAACATCGCCCCGTTCAACGCAGCGAGGGTCGATATTAGAGCCCCGACTCCCGTCGGGAATATGTCCCCATTCAGTCGCAGCGAGAGGCGATAGCGCGTCCCGACTCCCGTCGGAACATCGCCCCGTTCAACGCAGCGAGGGTCGATATTAGAGCCCCGACTCCCGTCGGGAATATGTCTCCATTCAGTCGCAGCGAGAGGCGATAGCGCGTCCCGACTCCCGTCGGAACATCGCCCCGTTCAACGCAGCGAGGGTCGATATTAGAGCCCCGACTCCCGTCGGGAATATGTCTCCATTCAGTCGCAGCGAGAGGCGATAGCGCGTCCCGACTCCCGTCGGAACATCGCCCCGTTCAACGCAGCGAGGGTCGATATTAGAGCCCCGACTCCCGTCGGGAATATGTCCCCATTCAGTCGCAGCGAGAGGCGATAGCGCGTCCCGACTCCCGTCGGAACATCGCCCCGTTCAACGCAGCGAGGGTCGATATTAGAGCCCCGACTCCCGTCGGGAATATGTCTCCATTCAGTCGCAGCGAGAGGCGATAGCGCGTCCCGACTCCCGTCGGAACATCGCCCCGTTCAACGCAGCGAGGGTCGATATTAGAGCCCCGACTCCCGTCGGGAATATGTCTCCATTCAGTCGCAGCGAGAGGCGATAGCGCGTCCCGACTCCCGTCGGAACATCGCCCCGTTCAACGCAGCGAGGGTCGATATTAGAGCCCCGACTCCCGTCGGGAATATGTCTCCATTCAGTCGCAGCGAGAGGCGATAGCGCGTCCCGACTCCCGTCGGAACATCGCCCCGTTCAACGCAGCGAGGGTCGATATTAGAGCCCCGACTCCCGTCGGGAATATGTCCCCATTCAGTCGCAGCGAGAGGCGATAGCGCGTCCCGACTCCCGTCGGAACATCGCCCCGTTCAACGCAGCGAGGGTCGATATTAGAGCCCCGACTCCCGTCGGGAATATGTCCCCATTCAGTCGCAGCGAGAGGCGATAGCGCGTCCCGACTCCCGTCGGAACATCGCCCCGTTCAACGCAGCGAGGGTCGATATTAGAGCCCCGACTCCCGTCGGGAATATGTCTCCATTCAGTCGCAGCGAGAGGCGATAGCGCGTCCCGACTCCCGTCGGAACATCGCCCCGTTCAACGCAGCGAGGGTCGATATTAGAGCCCCGACTCCCGTCGGGAATATGTCTCCATTCAGTCGCAGCGAGAGGCGATAGCGCGTCCCGACTCCCGTCGGAACATCGCCCCGTTCAACGCAGCGAGGGTCGATATTAGAGCCCCGACTCCCGTCGGGAATATGTCCCCATTCAGTCGCAGCGAGAGGCGATAGCGCGTCCCGACTCCCGTCGGAACATCGCCCCGTTCAACGCAGCGAGGGTCGATATTAGAGCCCCGACTCCCGTCGGGAATATGTCCCCATTCAGTCGCAGCGAGAGGCGATAGCGCGTCCCGACTCCCGTCGGAACATCGCCCCGTTCAACGCAGCGAGGGTCGATATTAGAGCCCCGACTCCCGTCGGGAATATGTCTCCATTCAGTCGCAGCGAGAGGCGATAGCGCGTCCCGACTCCCGTCGGAACATCGCCCCGTTCAACGCAGCGAGGGTCGATATTAGAGCCCCGACTCCCGTCGGGAATATGTCTCCATTCAGTCGCAGCGAGAGGCGATAGCGCGTCCCGACTCCCGTCGGAACATCGCCCCGTTCAACGCAGCGAGGGTCGATATTAGAGCCCCGACTCCCGTCGGGAATATGTCCCCATTCAGTCGCAGCGAGAGGCGATAGCGCGTCCCGACTCCCGTCGGAACATCGCCCCGTTCAACGCAGCGAGGGTCGATATTGAGCCCCGACTCCCGTCGGGAATATGTCCCCATTCAGTCGCAGCGAGAGGCGATAGCGCGTCCCGACTCCCGTCGGAACATCGCCCCGTTCAACGCAGCGAGGGTCGATATTGAGCCCCGACTCCCGTCGGGAATATGTCCCCATTCAGTCGCAGCGAGAGGCGATAGCGCGTCCCGACTCCCGTCGGAACATCGCCCCGTTCAACGCAGCGAGGGTCGATATTAGAGCCCCGACTCCCGTCGGGAATATGTCCCCATTCAGTCGCAGCGAGAGGCGATAGCGCGTCCCGACTCCCGTCGGAACATCGCCCCGTTCAACGCAGCGAGGGTCGATATTGAGCTCCCGACTCCCGTCGGGAATATGTCCCCATTCAGTCGCAGCGAGAGGCGATAGCGCGTCCCGACTCCCGTCGGAACATCGCCCCGTTCAACGCAGCGAGGGTCGATATTGAGCCCCGACTCCCGTCGGGAATATCTCCCCATTCAGTCGCAGCGAGAGGCGATAGCGCGTCCCGACTCCCGTCGGAACATCGCCCCGTTCAACGCAGCGAGGGTCGATATTAGAGCCCCGACTCCCGTCGGGAATATGTCCCCATTCAGTCGCAGCGAGAGGCGATAGCGCGTCCCGACTCCCGTCGGAACATCGCCCCGTTCAACGCAGCGAGGGTCGATATTAGAGTTCCGACTCCCGTCGGGAATATGTCCCCATTCAGTCGCAGCGAGAGGCGATAGCGCGTCCCGACTCCCGTCCGTATGTCACTCTACTTAAACCGTGAAGTAAAATAAAATGACTCACGTGATTAATTGTATTCTGACCTTTCTCGAATTTGCCAATTTCGTTGCCCGTTCGAATTTGTAAATAATTTGTTTTCGTCTTTCTTGAAATTCTCTGATCTCTGTTTTCATTGGCATTTTTCGAATTCCTCATTTCTATTTTGGATTTTGTTTTTTTCCTTATTTCTTCTTATATTTTATCCTAATCTTTCCAAAAGAACATAGAATGGAATGATTTTAATTGACGGAAATTGTTTAAAGAAGATTCGATGAGGACGAGTTAAACAATGGTTTAATTTCATTGTTAATCTTACAAGAATTGTTTAAACATTGCATTGCAACAATGACGTCATGAATGACGTCGATCGGCGTTTACTCTTATAATTTGTACAAAGTTTAGATTTTTTAGAAATAAAATATTATATTTTATTTATATAAGTTTAAATGACACGGATAACTTCAAGGGATCATTATTTATTGTTAATCGGTATCGGGTCGTATTGTACTGTACAGTTTATCGTGGAGGCGAAATATTAAAATGATAAAATTGATCATTAAAATATTGAAAATACAACAATTTAATCGTTGTTTTAAATGAATAAAAAAAACCAGACATATTTTTGATCGAATAAAAAATTTTCCGTTCTCTTTCTTTGAGTAATCTGAAATTTTTCTGAATTTTCATTTTCTTCAGTCTCAATTTTCTGCGTAAAACATAGAAATCCTGAGCTGTCGGGCCTAATTCAAGACGTATGGCATGAATCTATTTTCAATTATATGTTGTTTTTAAAGTTTCCGTGTATATCCTTGTGTGGACCCGAAAAAGCCGAAACAACGCGTTATAAAGGAATTTTATAAAATGATTACGTGCATTGGTATAAAGACGTGGAAACGTCGCGTCCGTATAAAGAAATGTTTGATCTAACAAGAAAAAAAGAGAGTAATTCTCGTATTTAAATGTTACTGGGAAAGTTGAGCAACTCGTTGCTGGTTTATCTAATAAAGAAATGTTACAATTCTCGAGACAACACTGTGAAGATGATTTAATTCGTTATTAATCAAGACTGAACTGATGGAATAAGGGAATGCATGCAGTAACGACCTTCCAAGGGAATGCCTTTTGGATGTTTCGCATGTTTAAGCACACCACAGGTACAGTCAATTTTTGGGATGAAATTCTGGTCCTCAAATTTGACTACGCTAGGAATGAATTTGGTTCCGAATGCAACATACATGTAGAATTTTTTAAATAACATATAATTAATATAAAGGCGGAATTGGTTTCAGATTACATTACGTTAAAATTGAGTGGCAACAGATTTATATGGTGTATAGCTACATAGAATTTTCCAAATTTTCATGTCTAGTACCTAAATAGGAGCCAATTTCCTATAAAAAGTCTTCCATGAGAACCTTACCATTGGCAGATTTCCCACTTGCTAAGCTGTCTTATCTCATCAAAACAAAACAATTTGTGTGAATATATGTGTACTGTCAAACCTCGATATAGCGCTTCTTAAGTATTATTACACTTTAGAGCCAAATCAAACAAACGATGGCGCTAAATCGAAAATTTACTGAAAATTTTGATTAAATTTGTTACTCTGAATAAAGAAATTTCAAAGAGAATGTAGATTTAAGCCAGTCGCGTGGATAGGGCCGTATCATCGCATAGACAAATGTCTAGGGCCCGGTATTTTGAAGGGCCCGGTCAAACTGTCTAGTTTGAAAAGATTTATAAACAAGATAGTTTACTTTTCTGAATTTTTAAATAAAGTTTATTCATATTTATATACTTACTTTTTTAAAACTATGTTGGCCTTTACTTAAATTATCTTTTTCATTATTCAATTTACCTTTCATGGGTGAAATATTACATTATTTAAATATTAACCAAAAAGGTTAAATTAAACAATATTTTAAGGTAATATTGTTATTGTATAACAACTTTTGTTAGACATTTAATAAAAATAAATTTCAATTTTTTTAAATTTATAAACAAACTGTTCAAACTTTTCTAGAAAAACTAAAATTTATTGTTGTATATTAAATATATTTTATTAATAAAAATTTAAGATTTGTTTTAGTTTTTCACATTATTTAGTCTTGCTTTATTTATTGTTTTATATTTTTTGTGTGCTCTATTTCTTGTGGGAGAGGAAGGGGACCCGGTAAGAAGAAAATGTCTAGGGACCCAAAGTGGGTTAATCCGGCCCTGAGCGTGGAGTTTTTCCGGGTTTTCTTTACTTGTCTAATACTAACATTAGGGATTTAGGAATTAAAGTGAATTTAAGTTGTTGTGTTAAGACGCCATTTTCTTACACGCTATTCGCTTGTGCCAGTAAATATAGGTGGCGTATGAGTCGACCAAAATGGCTGCCACAAAGGGTATAGCGTGCTTGACAATGTACGAGAGTTACTTGTGTGTTTTCTTTTTAATAACTTTTCTCTTTGTAGTCAACACGTTTTATTCGCATTTGTATCCGACATTAATCCTAGTTGATTTCGTAGTTGTTTAAGTCACGATGATTACACTTTGTGACATTTTAGAATATGTGGCTGATCGAAAAAGATGTCTTACAGAAGGAGAGGAAATACTAAAACTGATAACTTCACATCTATCCAGCTCTTTCTCAGCAAACAATTCACTTCAGTTTCACCACAGCTAATTTTCTGAGCTTAAAATTCTTTTATACGAATGTTTTCATTCTATCTAGTATAGGCCATCATCAGGTTTAATATTATAAATGTTTCAAAATGGAACGTACCGTTTTCGAATATTTTACATATTTAAAATTCAAAAAAATAATTTAACTTTAAAATAAATTGAAAGAAGTGTGTATATTAAATAAATAAATAAACAAATAAAACAGAAAACAAAGCTAAGTAGAAAGAAATGATTTAAGGGTTTTTAAGTGCCATTCTTTTTTTCTATTATGTATTTCCACGCTGTTGGAAGCGCATTAGCATCCATAGCATATAGGCAACGATTTTTCATTTTACTTTTATAAATTTCCACTTTTTCCATCTCCAACGCAATGGATGGAGAGTGCACCGTTTAAATGACTTTAGCCTCTTCCCATTTTACAAT
This sequence comes from Centruroides vittatus, assembly GCF_030686945.1. Classification (NCBI taxonomy): domain Eukaryota; kingdom Metazoa; phylum Arthropoda; class Arachnida; order Scorpiones; family Buthidae; genus Centruroides; species Centruroides vittatus. The sequence goes on along the minus strand of NW_027121419.1, from coordinate 10,546 downwards.
CGTTCCTTCAGTCTGTGCCATAATTGCTAATAGTGTCGTGTCCTTTGTCGAAATTGTATGTATGTTCTCGCAGACGTACAGCCAGGTTTCTTCTAGTCACACCCACATAATCTTTTTCGATTCCTAACTGTTGATTTTCAAATGGAATTTTATATACCCCAGCTTTATCTTCCTTTTTTACGTTGTCTTTATCGTTCCGTAGCAAGCTACAGATATTAGGTGCTCTTTTATAGATCATTCTCGATTTTTATAAGAAAAAGCATCTGATACAACGTTGACAAACGACACAACAACACAATATTATCAATTATAGTACAGACTGAAGGAACGATTGTAAAATGGGAAGAGGCTAAAGTCATTTAAACGGTGCACTCTCCATCGTGTTGGAGATGAAAAAGGTGGAAATTTATAAAAGTAAAATGAAAAACCGTTGCCTAAATGCTATGGCTGCTAATGAGCTACCAACAGTGTGGAAATATATACTGTAATAGAAAAAAGAATGGCACTTAAAAACCCTTAAATCATTTCTTTCTACTTAGCTTTGTTTTCTGTTTTATTTGTTTATTTATTTATTTAATATGCACATTTCTTTCAATTTATTTTAAAGTTAAATTATTTTTTTGAATTTTAAATGTGTAAAATATTCGAAAACGGTATGTTCCATTTTGAAACAGTTATAATATTAAACCAGACGATGGCCTATATTAGATAGGGTGACACTTTCTATTCTGACAAACTACTTTATACCCATAGTAGCCGCCATTATGTAGTTTGCGCTAATACTGCTAGGTGTCAGATCTATCGTTGGCACAAGCGAATAGTCTGTCTAAGGAAAGAATGGACTTGGGTATTAACCAATGAGCATCAGCCATTAATCGCTTAGTTGTGGAACGTCACTTCCGGTTTTTTTTCGTTTGTTAAACACGTAACCACCATTATAAACAGTATTATGAGAGCATCACGTTCTGGTATTAACGCTATAAAATATTAACGTAATTAACGAAAAAGTCGTTATGCCTTCTAGTGAGAGAAAATAAAATGAAATTTGCAAATTGCCCGACGTATTAAGTGCTGATATCATTAGGGAATATGCTGATTGTTTTAGCTGAAGGAATATCACGCTCTCAAGTTGATTCTTTCCATAGACAGACTGTAGATACTTCCTGCAAGAACTTAAATCCAGGTTAATGGACAAGCCGGCCAGGATTGTGCGGTAGATTTTCTCAGTATGATGCAAGTCTTCGAAATGCCGCCTCTCTGCATCATAGCACGGCACGGCCCTAAAGCCGGCCCAAAATAGTTCGCAGCTATCCATGGACAAATAATAAGGTTGCTCAGGTACTGTATTCTTATATTGATGCTTCTGTTTCTGGCATTAGCAAGTCTATACTTATTTTGCTTATACTTTCTCGGCTGTTATGTATACATAACAAGTTAAAGTATTGGAATCATATCAAATTTGACCCTTCGAATTTTTGCAAATCTCCATGTTTTGAGATCTCCTGAACCCAAAAAAGTCAAGAAAGCGGAAAAGGGTTTTTAGATATGTATGTATGTTTGTGTTCGGGTCTATTTCGTTTAATATCTCAGGATGGAGTAATGATTAAGAAATGAAATTTGGCACGGTAGCTTGTATAAAGGAGCATTGGTGTTATTAAATTTCGATGTTAATTAAAGATCGAGAGGATGAAGAGATACAGGGGGGAATCATGCGTCATATCTAGAGAGGGGTCGGACTTAATAAGGATTTTACTACTTTTTAACAATTAAAAATTGTTTTTATAAAACTCATCTCTACCCTCAAAATTAAGCGTTTTTCCATTTTATTACAATTAATACTATAAACAGTTTTTATGATAAAATCTCATAATAGCCAGGATAATTAGGTAACTCGTGGCTAGATTTTTAATTCATTTAAAAGTGATGTTCTCTTTTGTTTGTGCTTCTTTGATGTTTCTCATTACATCCATTAACGTGGAAGTTCGTAATCCATTAGTGTGCAAATGATATCGTGCAACACTGGTGTATTCGTGAATTAAAAAGTGTCAGGATTCTAACCGGCGCCCCGAGATTGAATCGCCACCGTCTATGGAGTTCTGTATAGGCAGAGCGCAACTTTGTGGTGCAATAACTACAAAACGGCTTAAATGAGCCAAAAATGATTTACATATTCATAATCAGCGCAAAAAGCTGTGCAAGAAGTAATTTTCTCAGTTTTTTGGCCGAAGTACACAGTCTAAAGTCCAACCTAGATGTTCACAAAGTAAAAAGCTTCATCCTGCTTATAAAAAAAGTACTAAGGCACCGCCCTGGTACGTCCTAGCATGACTGAAGCGCTGGTATAACACCAATATGTAATTTAACCGGTTGTTATATTAAAGTAATCTTATTATAAGCGGATAGAATATCGTTTCCTTTTCTCAACAGAAGAGGAAAACCGGTTGCGGATACAGGTCGATGACATTATAAATGTATAATTTGAAAGTTTGTTATTCAAGCATCGGTGGTTCAGTGGTAGAATGCACGCGGGCGGCCCGGGTTCGATTCCTGGCCGATGCAGTTTTATTTTGCACAAGCGCACATGCACAACAATTTTGACTACAGACAGATTTGGATCGGTCTTCGCGAATTTTTTGCTGGAGATATTTCTGTAAACTTTTAATTTCTTTGTTACTAATTGGAAAAATATTAGTCCTCTAATTTATTACCGGTAATACGAACACAAAATTAGCGGGCGCGCGAAAACAGTTTAAGCAATGTTTTTACGAACATCGGGTATGAACACGTGTTTAAAATGAAAAAAAAAATGGCCGCCGTTTACAGGGTGTGTAATTGTTGGGAGTCGGCCGTTATTATACAATATGTTCAATTATGTTTATATTATTAAATGATTTCCTTAAATGTTTAAGGAAGTAATTTAAATATTGTTAAAACAATATAATATAACATCACGAAATTTATAAGCTTCTTTGTGATTATGTAATCAAGGCTCAAGTGAAATGAAATAAGGCCCGTAATAAATGTCAGGCCTCATCCATAAAAATGTATGATTAAAATCAATATAGAAAGCTCTGTTTTGCAACTTTACACCACTTTCTTACATAAAAGACTAAATTTTAAAATGACATGAAATTTTTCGCAAGAATTTGTTAAATTATATTTCACATATAATATGGTTTTCAAAGTCTCAATACTTAATTGTGATTTATCAGATGTCCACACTTTATTTACTGTAGAAAAAACGCTTTCAGTCGCGGCATTAGTTCCTGGTAAGGACAGCGCGTATTCTACGATTTTTAATGCATTAATGTATAGAACATAGTTTGTTTCAAAATAATGAAATACAGTAAGACCCCGCTTAACGCGGGGGATGCGTTTCTAGACGACAAAGTGAAAGGCCGGATGGTCGAGAGGTCAAGGTGCAGCCTACCGCTCTGGGGACCCGGGTTCGATCCCGACGGGTCGAAAAATCCCCAGAAATTTTTCGGGGGGTGGTCCGTCCGGATATGTCGGGCCCCGTCCCTCACCACCCGGTCGACCATTGTGGGCCTGGCCGAACCCATAATGGCTTGCAGAAAGAGGCCCTCTTAGTGCCCACAGGGTGGAAAGAGTTAAAAAAACAGACGACAAAGCGCTAAACGAAACAGTGTTAAACGAGGTCATTTTAACATAAAGTAAATAGGGATAGGAGAACACGCGACCAAAAATAAACAAACTTTACTTTAAGTTATTTTTATATTAATTTTTTATAATAATATATGTTAAATAACACATAAACATGCAGACAGAAATGTAAAGTTGTGACGAAGGTCCAGACTTTTCTGAAATTCTTGTTTTGTTTTGTTTTTTTTTTTTTTTTGCAATATAAGTCGTAAAGGTTCATTTGTCGCTTTTTCTTTCCTTAAGCAAATGTCGGTAGCAGAAGATCGCACAAAAACGCCCCTTTTATCTTTTGCACTCCTTTCAAAATCTGGATCATTCGCTACAGCAGGGATGGGCAACCTTTTTCTACGTAAGGGCCGTATTTCGAAACTTTTGAACTGACGCGGGCCGCACACAAGAGAAAAGAGGGGGTACTGTCGGTAAATCACAATTCTTTATTCATATATAATTATAAATTAGCATAGGTATACTTAATATAGCTTCTGGCACTGATCTAAACGTAATATATCGGAAATATTTAGCCAAATATTTGTCACTGCTAGTTTTAAATTCGTTTCCATGTGTCTGTTAGTCGGTTTCTTGTTTTAATTTTTACTAAATTCATTGCAAAAAAACTTTTCACAAATATAAGTTGTAGAAAATAACGTTTGAATTTTTGTTGAATATCTCATTAAGCTGGGAAATTGATATATTTATTCATATTTTATGTCACGGCGGGCAGCAAAAAATATTACTACGGGCCGCATGCGGCCCGAGGGCCGCGGGTTGCAAAATCTGGATCATTCGCTACAGTTTGATCAACGATTTTGGTTATCGTTACCAAACTTACTAAGGAAATCTGTAGAGAAATTTTTTGGGTTCTTCGTTTTCAGAATCTTTGTTTTCCAGTTCTACATGAATTCCTAGTTCTGCCAGTTCTTGAAGGTCATCGTTGGTAAGGCTCTCGCCAGAAAGCTGCTGTAACTCCTTATTATCCTGCTCGTTTACATCTCCTAGTCCTGCCGTATCGATTATGTGAGGGTAGGAGATTAATAATTAAAATTAATAATGATGTAGAATTTTTACGACGTAGTGGGAACGTGTCAAAAGGTCAGTGGAAACGAAAAAGACCACCTTCCCCCCTTCCTATTACGACCGACGTTACGATGAGTAACACGGACCGTTATAACCATATAAAGCAACACATTTTATTAGAGTCCTAAGACGACTCTTAACCTTAATCCTTCTGTATTTCTTTCTAAATACCGTATTTTACGGACTATAAGACGCTAGGGACTATAAGAGGCACCTGAATTTTGGAGGCAATTTTTCGAAGAAAAAAGTGCGTCCTATAGTCCGTAAAATACGGTAATAATAATACTAACTTGTATTACTTTTCCTCTGAATTTCCTTAAGTGTCACTTTATTATTATAATTTTTTATTATATAATGCTGTCGAAACCAAAATGAACCCCAGCCCAACCGCTAGCAACGAAAGATTCAAACCGATGTGCTTATTCTCGCTAGTCGCTAGTTTTCTAAGGCCGCAACAGACGAGAGCTTTGCGCTGTGTAACATGCAACGAACAAAATGTTTGCTCGTTTGGACAGCCTGTGAACACGCGCTACTCCGTTGCGGCATCTGCGTGCCTCAAACCATTTTCTGTCGGTCTTTACCACGAACACAAAGAGTTTTGTCGGCGCAGCATTCTTTATTTCGGATGCTCACGCACACCTTGGTACTGATACGTGTGATACAAAATGGTCTTTACGAATCTTAAACATAAGACATAAATTTATGACACATAATTGACAAAAAATTAAGTTTTCCAAAACTCGGGACTTTTTTTAAGATACCGCGGGACGCGGGACAAATTGTTAAAAATCGGGACTGTTCCGCCAAAAGCGGGACGTCTGGTCACCTTACACAAATAATCTGCCTTCCGGAAGACTTTCTATGGGAAACTATTTACGTGTCAGACATGAAATACAGTACAACCATGTGGCCCCCGTTAGTCAGATGCGAACCCACGACCACTATCAGTGTTCGGTAGTCGCGAGTTCTGGTTTAACGGGTTACCAGAGTATTGTATACATTAAATTCTTAAAATAACTGTGCAATGAAGACTTGTGGGTGCCGCTCCTTATTTGTTTTCAAATTTGAATTTCAACAATTTAATTTTATACAATAATTTTCGTTTCTTGTGTCGGTGATAAATTCTGGCATGAAAAACATGTAACAAATTAATCGTTATATAAAAATATTTAATAATATTTATATTACATAAAATAATTTATGGCACTAATGTTTATATGGTTTATAGCAAAATGGCTGAATTTAGAAGATTGGTTACATTAATAATCATATTTTTAATTTATAACAATTTAATAAAAAATAATGTTAGTTTTATAATTAAAATTATAACAATATATTAATGCTTTATTTGTTTGAAGAAAGAATTTAGTTCGTTGGGTGAAGAGAATTTGTCACGGGTTTCGTCCAAAAACGTCATAATTTCTTCGAGATTCTCGTCGCGATGTTGCTGAAGTGGGTTAAGAGGATAATCGGGAATTTCCACAACAAATATCATGTAAATTATGCTCATCACTAATGCGATCATATGAAAAATCGTATACAAGTTATTGAAGAGTAATCTCGGTCTAACCACTTGGAATTCTGAAAAAGTAATACAAATTTGTTTAAACCGATTTTTAAATGTATTTTAAGAAAATCTGTAAGTATAATTAATTAAGAGTCAACTTTAAAAAAAAACAGCTTTTATGATTACTTTTTTTGAAAACATTCTTAAAGGGTAATTGGTGAGTAAGACAATATAACACCTGGAGCGATCTGACAAGGGAGGGTGCCTCCTGGGAGAACTTTCTACAGAAATCTGACCTCTATTTGGGTGTTAGACACGTGAAGAAAACCGTGGTCAGGTAAGGCGCAAACCTGCGACCAGTGTTCAGTAGTTTTATTCATTTGGTCAATGTGTAAACCACTCGTAAGCAGAACGTCGCAAGCGAACGAGCTAATCTACCATCAAAAACTACCCAGGTTTATGAAACTCTTGCTCCGGCCCCTCTCATTCCCAAATAGTCTCACTTAGCGCGTACAAGGAAGATTAAACAAAAATAGAAAGGCTGAGAATCAGATGGCCGAGTGCTTAGGGTGGCAGGGAAAATGAGATCAAGTTTAAACGGGACAAAAAATTCCTGAGATTTTTCTACCCATTCAAACTTGCCAGGATACGGATTTGTCGGATCCCGCCGTGAATCTCACTACCCGGTCGCCCCATTGTGGGCCTGGCCGAACCCATAATGGGCCTTCTAAAAGAGGCCCTCTTAGTGCCCACAGGGCGGAAAAGAGTTAAAAAAAAAAAAAAAAAATACCCCGGCCGCCGCACTGTGGGCCTGGACGAAGCCATAACGAGTTTGCTAATAAGGTTCTCTTAGTATCCACGGGGAAAGAACTAAAAGAGGATATTAAGGAAAAATCCTGATCCGAGTGTTATTCTTCACGTCATCTTTGATCTTCGTACTCAAAGATTTCCTATGAATTCTACTCAATGATATTTTTGTAAGTTGTTCGTTAGAGTTCTTAATAGTTGGCCAAAAATATTTCCAATCTCTTCATGTAAATTCCAAATGGAATTTTCGATAGCAATTTTTATTTGGAATTGAATCCATTTGGATAAAGAAATAAAATGAAAAATCATTTTGTTTAGTGCGATCTGCAGAATAAGGTAATTAGATTGGTTTTATTGATGTACGGCAATGCGACACAAGGGCGATCTTCCGAGGGGGAGTGCTTCCCGGGAGTCTTTTATGGGAAACTGGCCCCTATTTAGGATATTACTAACGTGAAGAAAACCCGGAAAACTCCACTGTTGGCCAGGCGCGAACCCACGACTAACTACTAGTTCAGTGGTTTTATCCACTCGGCCAAAAAATAATTTGAAAGTAAAATCCTTGTTTATATGACTGAATAAAATACACTAAATAATCTCTAGACGGCCAGATGGCTGAGATTAGCGAAGATGCAGCCGAAGTTTTCAACGCGAAAACGTGAACGTCCGACGTTCACGTTTTCGCGTTGAAAACTTCGACCGCAACCTCGCTATTGTTTAGCATCCACCTACCACTCTGGACGATCGGGATCGAGTCGAAGCGAGTAACTTCCCAAGATTTTTCAAGGCGACCTGTCGTGGATATGTCGGACCCCGTCTCTCTTCACCCAACCGTCCATACTGTGGGCCTGGCTGAACCCGAAATGGGTATAAAAAACCTCAGTACCCATAGGACGAAGTTGATGGAATACCAAAATGAAACATATGGCAATGTGCCAATGAGGGGTGCCTCCCGAGAGAACTATCTATGCAAAACTTGTCCTATTTAAGTGTTAATGACATCGAACGTCGACGACAGGTTCGACCAGTCAGTCATTTTAATTGTCAGGGTCAAAAGATGCGATTGGTGGGAGTCGACATTGACGTTCGATGTCGCCTTAATTTTTCTGTTGATATTTCATCCGCCTTTAAACACGTGAAGGAAACCTAGAAAACTCCAATTCACCAGCCTATTGGTCATGCGCGTCACACACTAGAAGTTGGTCATACCAACTTCTAGTGTTTAATGGTTTTATACTGCAGGAGAAGCCGAACAGAGTATTTTACGCTAAAACGAAAAATACATAAAATTGTGGCTAATATCCTTTAAGCTCCTTAGTAAAAAGGTTTCTTTATAAGAGTTATTTCAATATTATGCATTTTCATTAGTCGAACTTCTATTTTCACTTTCGTCGCTCTGAGTAACAGGATTGAAAAATGTCGAAATTTCAATTCAAAATTGTTCGTGTGGCAGCGATAAATGATAAAAGCAAAGAAATTCGCACGTTACTTAATAATAATTCTTGTTTTTCGTTATTACGCATCGCTAATTGATATAATTTGACATTGATAGACAAAAGTTTATTAAATCTTTCGTTTATTTTATAATTTTGAGGTCAATCGCGAAGCCGCTTGAGAAAATATTCCAGATAAACCTTTATCACTGGGTGGCAATACGAATTCGTATTGATCTTTCCATAGAAGGGTTTGATCCTTTCTGTAAGACATTAATTTATTGATATTGTAACGAATTAGCTAATACTAAAAAAATTGGTGTACCTTAAAAATATGTGTTCTATCGTTATGAAACATGGCATACGCGACGGTATGTTAAGATATGAATACGATTAAATATTCACTGCAACAGGATTTTTAATTAGTGCGAAATTACTAAATAGGCAAGTGATTAGAGGTGGTTTTTACTACGTACTAGTACGTAGTAAAAACCACCCCTGTTGGCCTGTTGGCAATACGAGCCAAAATATGGCGCGGCATGGAGTCAAACAATAGTCTAATCGTCTTTTCAGATTCCGTCAGATAACCTACAATTGTCTGGCATTATCAAGCTGAATAATAGCCGTAGAAGGCGTGACATCGCGGGCAGTACAATTGGCTGCAAAATGCCGACGTGGTGTATCTTGTAGCAATGAAATGACTGCACAGATTGTAATTCCAGGTGTGATGCCATTCTGCCGCTCGACTACTGCAGCTGTATTGAAGTGACGACCACGCCTCTTCTATACACGGATACGATGTTCATCTGTGCCCAGCATTTCCGGATCGGCACCATTTCAGATGCACTGCCCGTGATCGGTGATCAATGGCTAAACATCTTAGGGAACTACGGGATGAAGTTCCGCCTCTTACAGGCGTTGCCGAATGGTACCTTTTATACTACTAGCTGTATAGAGGAAGTTCCTGTGGATGAAAGACGGAACACTATTGATATTGTAATGGCTGCTCTCCTAATTGCACGATCCATTCGAGCGCTTGTCACTCTGGTCCGGATCCTTTGCGATGACAGTACGCGTCTTCCTGGACCCACTGCTGCCATCATTATATATATGTATTTTAACTCTTTCCGCTCTGTGGGCCGTAAGAGGGCCTCTTTAAGCAAACACATTATGGGTTCGGCCAGCCCACAATGGGGCGGCCGGGTGGTGAGGGACGGGGCCCGACATATCCGGACGGACCGCCCCCCGAAAAATTCCTGGGGATTTTTCGACCCGTCGGGATCGAACCCGGGACCCCCAGAGCGGTAGGCTGCCACCTTGACCGCTTGGCCATCCGTCATCATACTGTCACATAATAACGAGGTTGCGGCCGAAGTTTTAAATGCGAAAACGTGTACGGATGTTCAGCGCCACTTTCCTGTAAGCCTAGAAGTTTAACAATGGTGTTTGGAATGTCGAGCATGATTCCACTGACTTTCCAAATACCATTGTCAAACTTCTAGGCTTACAGGAAAGCGGCGCCGAACGTCCGACGAACACGTTTTCGCGTTTAAAACTTCGGCCTCAACCTCGCTAATGTCTACCAAGATGTCGACCGATACGTCTGTGTAACTACTTGGCTTTTAAGCCTATGATGTGACCGCTCTCAAATTGCTTAATTCAGCCTACTAGCAACGGTGACGATGCTGAGGAATCTTCACAGAGCACTTAACATAAACAGCAAACCTCGTGAAATCTGTCCTTCAGTGTGAACGGCACTCCTTATATGAACCCGAGAATGTGCTTTTCTGTTACGCTCTCGAAATGTCAGGTGCGCTCATTGATAAAGGTTTTAATCACTTGCCTATGTAGCCAAATGGCATTTGCACAGAGTTTCGTGGTGGCTCTCTCTTTTTTTAAGTGCGCCGATTTTTTATACAAAAAAAGTGTATATTAAATGTAAAATTTTATCACAATCAGCTAAATTATATTAAATTGCATTGAAAAATTCTTCGAGAGCTTCAGATTATAGAAAAATTTGCTACCATACGAACGTAATATTCGCTACATAACATGTTCATGC